>NC_064243.1:12635294-12949558 GCF_003254725.2 Canis lupus dingo
CTCTCTCTCTCTCTCTGTGTGACTATCATAAATAAATAAAAATTTTTAAAAAATACAGAAAAGTAAAGAGTAAGAGTGATAGCCTTAACTAGAGTTAATAAAGATGAGGATCCTCAACATGCCCTCAACCCTCCCCCCTAAAAAAGAGAAAGGAGTGAAGGAAGAAGGAAGGAAGGAAGGAAGGAAGGAAAAGAAAAAGAAAGAAAAAAAAGAAAGAAAAAGAAAGAAAGAAAAAGAAAGAGAAAGAAGAAAGAAAGAAAAAAAAGTTAGAATACAAAATGTTTTTGAAATAGATGCAATAAGACTTAGTGATTCACTGAATCACTGAATGTTGGGCACATAAATGAAAGTTGTAGATCCATGTGGGCATTCCAGTTGTAAAGCCAGTAAGGAGTTCCATTTGTAGATGTTGATTAGAGAAGAAAAATGTTGGCTTGACGGTGCAGTTTTCTGACTTAAGCAGATGGTTGGTAATTGAAACCATGAAAATGAATCAGATTTTTTCATTCATGTCTAGGGAGATCATGTGTACGTGAGGATCTAGTACAGATCCTAACATAGAGCAACATTTAAGAGTTGGGTGAAAGAAGGAGCACCTGGGTGATGTAGTCAGTTAAGCATCCGACTCTTGATTTCAGTTCATATCATAATCTCAGATGAAGCCTCACATTAGGCTCCATGCTGGACATGAAGCATGCTTAAGAGTCTCTCTCTCCCCCTACGCCTCCCTACTAGCTCTCTCCCTCTCTCTCTTTCCCTTTCTAAAAAAAATAATATATATATATACACACATATATATGTATGTATGTATGTATGTATTTCCATATATTCTCTCTCTGTATATATATAGAAAAAAAGAGGTGATGGAAAATGAGACTGTGAAGAAAATCAGGGGGATATATTGACTTCAAAGACAATGAGACAGTTTCAAAAGGCATGTTAAATGTTGTGTGCAGGGTGCTAATTAAGGGGCACTTAAAGGATCTAGCTTTGGAAAAGATGGGAAGGGACCATTATTAGAAAGAAAAAGAAGGAACACTATGTGGCAGATTTAATGACAGCCTTGTCTCATCACATAGGGAGCTCTGGAGCTAGAATGGCCCTTCAAATTGATCAAGGTCTATACAGTCCTACTATGATTAGTCCCTGGGATTGGTAAAGATGGGAATTGGCAGAGAAGCTCTCTGTGGCTAAGACTGACACTGAAGGGGTTTTCAGCTGCAGACTGTCTGATAATAGCACACCCAGAAGCATAACCATCAATTCCTTCCTTGAAAGGGAATTTGAGAATCATCGTGCATGCATTTAAGTTTGTTGGGATGTTGAAAGAAAGTTCAAGGAATCTTTTTCTTTATTGACTTTGATTTTATTTTTCCTGCAAAGGAGCAGGTAAAGGTAGCTTTCTTACATTGACATCAAAAGAAGTGATAGATTTGTGGAGAATGTGGAGAATGGATTTTAAATGATCTTTCTTTAAACTTATGATTATAACACCAGCTCTTTCAAAGAATGGCTCGGAAGAGACTATTCCACAAGCATCCACCCTTTATTCCCTCTGTACAGTTCAAACCACGTCTTTAATTTGTGTATTTCTCATACTCAGAAAACCTACTTTTTCTAAAATAGGAATAAACTTTATCTTCCCAAATAGAATTTAATACCTTAAGGATGATGATCATGTTTCCCTTTGCTTATTTATAAATAGAAAACTGAATACTATAATCCCTCCACAAAACCACCTACTGAATATCCCTTATTCTACACAAATAACATTGAATTTCCCAGTAAATAATGAAAATAACCATGTTAATATTAACTTTATGTTCATGGCTAAGGCTACAAACACTCTCAGCAGCACCGTGAGTCTGGATGGAGGAGGATTTATCTGATTTCTTTAATATAATCATATTATATTATGATTCTAATATTTTTAGAATCTAATATTCTAACTTCTAATATTTTTAAGGAGACAATTAAATGGTTCTATTCCTTTTAAGATTAAAACTTGATATTTAAATACAAGAATGCATTTCTTATCATGTTCTTCCATGTTCATCTATGAAATATGAATTTTTATCAGAACAGGACTCATAAAGGAAAAATACTAATTACATAATACTGTTTTTATATTCTCCTTAATTTTTGAAAATTTAGAGCTAATCTGTCACTATGTTAAATAGTGTGAGGAATAATTAACCAAGTACATGATACTCTAAGTAGAAATTGAATGTTTTGTTTGTATCAGTATCCAGATAACAAACATAAAGGACAAGACAAGGAAAAAAATGGAAATTTGATGGAAGGAGACCTAACTGCATTACTATAGGGATGTAGGTTACCGACATGGTCATTTATATTCAATTAATACATTTAATTTACTTAAGTAAATTTATGTGTTTCATTATGACCTAGCTTAATCTGACAGCATGATGAAAATTTAGTAACTAATAGAAGCAAATAAAGGATCAGTAACTTTATACCTTCTGAAAATTATGAACTATTACATTCAGCATAATTCTTAAAGCTAGAATCATTCTAACTCACTAGCCTTTAAACTTGAAGAACAATAGTCAGAAGTACTCACACAGAGATAGCAATCATTATTTCTTTATCATCTCCTGTATTACCAGCAGCTGATTCCTGAATTTGAAGCCTGGTTTCTCTATTTAACTACATAATCTCAGTCCATTGATTTACCTCTGAGCCCTACTTCTCTCATCTATACAATAGGACCATGACAATGCCCATCTTAAAATGTTGTAATAGAGACAGAATGAGTTAATATATGTGGAGAATGGAAAACAGTTCCTCACAGAGTGAATACTCAATAAGTGCTATTACGCCTATTCTTATTTTTATAATCATTATTATTATTCATTATTCCACATGCTGTTATTCATTAATACTAGTATTAACATTGCACTCTTAATGTCAGAAGCTATGGCACTTGACATACGACTCAGGCTGTATCTCATTTAATCTATACAATGCCAATTTTAGGAAAGCATATTTATATTCATTTGAAGGAGGAGAAAACAGAGCCTCAGAGAAGCTAAGATGGCAGCTTAGAAAGAGTAGAGCTGAAGTTTGAATGCAGGATGACAGGAATTTTACTAGATCAAAAGTTTCTAAATATCTAAATCCACCAACATCAAAAAATTAAAAATGGCTCCTTCTTTCTTTTTTTTCCCCTTCTTTCTCTTTTTAAGATAATTTGTTTCACAAAAAATAGGTAACCTTTTATTTTCCTGCAAAAAATAATAATAATAATAATAATAAAATAAAGCAATGCATTAGATTCAGGTTGAAACCAACTTTCTAGATGGATAATAGGATCACTCACATGTTGATAAACCAAATTGTTACGACTTTGCATGACATTAAAAGTTGTACTATCTTCCCTTTCACAGAAATAAACAACTGGTATGTTATATGTAGTATTTGCTCATTCAACAACCCTTCTGGAAGATCACTGCCCATAGGCACTATTCTAAGTGTTTAGAAAACTATGATAAATAAGACACAGCCCTCCCCCCCCCAAACCATGCAATAGTTTAGGTGAAAGAAGAAACAAATTATCTTAGTATAAGAAGAGGAAATACTGTGGTAAGTACAACGTTAAAACCACAGAAAAATATAGAGGAACCGTGATGCAGAAACTAACTTTAGATGCTTATCTGGGGCAAATTCCCTGGGTAAATTAGAACCAAGGAAAGCAGTACTTACTGTTAGCTGCATTTTGGTGAATGATGGTTTTAGAACTAGCTTGCTTGATCTCACATGAATTTGCGGTACTCAGACTCTATTTGTGGGAAATGTGTTCTCTGAGAGTTTTCTTCCAGAGGAATTTGTGTGTCCTGCTAATCACATTGGTCAAACCCCAGGAATCAGTAGAGGAAGAATTATAGTAACCAAATCATGAGCACATACCTTTGATATCATACCTGATAGTGGAAAATCAGGAACGTTTTGATATACTCACACTAAGGGTTATAAAAGAGATGTTTAAAAAAAAAAAAAAAAGTTAAAAATACTGATAGACTCTAAGTACTGACATGGAAATACTTTTAAGTATTTAAGTATTAAGGGCATATTTTAAGTAGGAAGAAAAGCAACTCTCAGGAAAACTAAACAAAATAAAACTATCTAATGATTTCATTTATATATGTAGATGTATATAAAATCTAGAATAAATGTGAATGAATAAAATATTATTTATGTGGTAGTAAAAACACAGAAAGAGTTTAGAAGGATATATACCAAGTTTTTACAACTGGTTCCTTCAGGTGAAGAGTGGCTTCAAAAGAAACAGGAAGAGAAAGGTTACTAAATATATTTTATACTTTTAATTTTTTTGAAAATTATATGTAATTCAAATATATACATATTATAAATAATTTTAAAATATGTATTATATTTCACAAATTCCTGGTACATAGGTGTTCAGCAAATATTTATTAAATGAATTTTAAAATATGTTTTATTATATGTATATATATGCCATATTTTTATGTTACCATTACTTGGGATTGCCTGGCTTGTCTCCCCTTAGAATTATTAGGTCAAATTGAATCTGGTAAAGTTTTATTGAACACTATTAGGGGAAGGGAAATTTGGGGATACAATTTAATACCCCCAAACAGCTATTCTGCTTTTTCTTAGTTCTTAAAAATGATGCTAGTAAACTTCACACTATTAGCAAAGTAATTTCACCAAATGTAGAATAGTGTCTAATAGATACTATTTGATCTGTATAATGAAATTTGGTCGAGCTTTGATTCTACTCCATCACAAAGGAAAGCAAATTATTGTTCCTATATGCAGGCTTTATTTGCTAGTGTCATTTATAATGTTAATGGAATGGTTTTTGAAAGCACTACCTTAAAAGAAGACAATTTTCAAATGTTTCATCTCTTCAAATATGTATATTTAATAAATTCAATGGAAATATGTATAATTATGAATGATGGGAGTTAAACTCACAAATTTAGAAAATTCAAAAGCTAATATTTAAGAAACAAAGCCAATTTTGAACATGCAATAAAGTGATACACATAAGTTTTAAAAGTTGATATACTCTAAAATATGTGTAAGCTTATGAAGCAATACAGTAGATCATCACAGTAAAGAATCTGTCTGAACTAATTCAGAGACTATACCTAATTATTATCTAATAATTAGGCTCAAAGAAATATAGACTTGAAGCCATGATATTTTCTCTACCCCTAATCACCAGAAATAAATAACAGAGTTTTCAGCAGGGTATCCTAAATGATTAATTCATTTTGTTTCCAATCAAAGGGAAAAACTGCTACTGGGAAAACATTAAATCATATAGGTCAAATACAGAAGAGACTCACAGAAACCCAAAATGGTTTTATAAACTCAAATACAAATAAAACAATTTTACTTGGTCAGGGTAGGTGGGCAGGTAGTGTTGGGATTTTTTTCTAGTCTGCTGGTTTTGAGACTGTGAGGTGATGTCTATGTATCATTGTTCATCATGTATGCATAATTTCCTAGAGACATTTTATAAAAATTCTTGCTCATTATCTCATTACATTTTAGGTGAATATTTAAGTTTCTGTCTCCTTCCAGTATCTAACACTACAAATGCAAGTCTCTCCTATGAATCAAAAGTAAGCCAGCAAAAGACGTTTGATATCCAGTTTTAAAATGGTGGTAGCTTAGCTTATGATTCTTCGTAAATAATATTTGGTCTTGAGACTTTAGTTTCTATAAAAAGTAAAGGAATAATTTGCCTAGATGCAGTTTATTTGTTATTAAAATAAAAATATTAATTTCATATTTGTTAGGCATAAAGTAAATAGCTTTATATATAGCACCATCTGTAATACTTAAAATGGGCAAACTGGGAATATTAAGGGTTTATATTCCCACTTAAGTATTGTAGATCTGCATACAAAACGTTTGTTACAGATGCTTATACTCAGAAAATACACAAAGGGAGTTACGAATGTAGAAAACTTTCTCCAATAGTAAAAAAATGTAGAATAATATGTAAGCATGTACAAAAGTTTATTACTATTCTTTCTTCCGGCTTCTGAAAATGTAAATTAAATATTTTAGTATACCGATGCTGACCTTTTCCTCCATTAGTTCTTGTAGTGGATGACTTTTATTTCTGTAACCTACTTTTGACTGTTATAGATATTTTGCAATGCTAAAGAAATTTTAGAATCAGCTTGTCATTTTCTACATCCTTCCTAAATAAATAAATTTAATTTTGACATCCTGCTAGCATTTTGAGTGGAATTCCTTTGAGTCAGTTGATATATTTGGAGAAAACTATCATCTTGAGGATCCCTGGGTGGCTCAGTGGTTTTGCACCTGCCTTTGGCCCAGGGCGCGATCCTGGAGTCACAGGATCAAGTCCCATGTCGGGCTCCCGGCATGGAGCCTGCTTCTCCCTCTGCCTGTGTCTCTGCCTCTCTCTCTCTCTCTCTATGTCTATCATAAATAAATAAAAATAAATCTTAAAAAAAAAAGATAGAAAACTGTCATCTTAACAACATTGACACTTTTGATCCAAGGGTAAGATATATCTCTCCATTTACTTAGATCCTCTTTTATTTATCTCAACAGTACTGTTTAGCTTTCATTGTACAAGTCTTCCACATGTAGTTTTAACTTATATCTAATCGTTTCATGTTATTTTTAAGCTACTATAAGTAGTAATTTTTAATCATCCATTTTCTGAATTTTCCTTGCTGGTATAGAGAAGTACAGTTGATTTTTGTATATCGAGTTGTGATTATAGATGGTATTTTCCAAGAATAGCCATACTAATATATACTCCATCTGCCATGCTCTTCTTATAATGTAATACTGACAGTATGCATGTGATTTGTTGAATATCATAGATCTAAAAGTTAAAATTTTTCATTAATTTTTTAGAAATATGACCCTTATTTATTCAATTTTATTTGAATATCATAGATCTAAAAGTTAAAATTTTTCATTAATTTTTGAGAAATATGACCCTTATTTATTCAATTTCCCCTACTTTCTGGGACTTACATTCTATCTCCCTTTGTATTATCACAATGTCTCAGAGCTTCTGTTTGTACATTTCAACCTTTTTCTCTCTCAGTGTGGATAGTTTCTATGTCAATATCCTCATGTTCAATATCTCTTATACTGTTTTTAAAGCTTTGTCTTTGCCGATTCCACTACTTTATCAATTCCGAATCTCTTTATGATTTTTCTCCAATTTATGCTAAGATTTAACTGTTTCCTCACATATTTAGCAATTTTTATAGGATGGTGAACATTATGATAATTATATTATCAAGAGTCTGAGTTTTGTGTTCTTATTTAAAAAGGTAGAATAGAGTTGTCTTTTATTAGGCAGTTGAGTTTATCTCTTAATTGGCTTATTCATTTTAGACTTTGCCAGAGTTTATCCACAGTAGTCTTTATTCCAGGTATGTTTTATCCTTTCCAGTAAAGTGTGTCTCCATTCTGGTCTCTGGACTTAATGCCAATGTTTAATAAACAACTGTCCATTATTCCTTTGTTGGCACTTTAATGTCTCTAAGCCCTTTTTCCATCTGGGAACAATTCTTCTTACAGCTTCCTGATAATTGCTCTATGCCAGTTCTCCTAGAACTAGCTTGCTTCTAGAATAAAGCCAAGTTGAATAGATTCTTCTAGAACCAGTGTTTGCACAGCTTAGTATTCAGCAAAGACTCCAGAAGATTCCAATAAATACTTGTTGATGTCCTCTACATGCGTTGCTCTAGTCTCTATGCCATTGCACCCCAGTTACCTGCCGCTTCAGTCTCCCTAGTATCTGATCTTTACCTCTTCGAGGCAGCAGTATTTCTGCGATCTACTTGAGCTTCCCCCTTCCTGTGCTAGAGCCCAGAGCAGATTCACAGTGAAAGCCAGGGCCATCAAAGGACCCACTTTGTTTCTCTCCATTCAGAGTCACAGTCCTGTTCTGTCATTCAGTATTTGAAAACAATTATTCAAATATCTAATTCTGTTTTCTCATTGTTACTGAGAGATAAAAATTTCAGCATCAATTACTCATTATGTTTTGTAGATAATAAGAATCAAAAAAGTAGAAAGATATTTCCAGAAGAAATCTATACCCAAAATGGGAAAAAGAAAAAGAAAGAAGAAAAAAAAGGAAAGAAAGAGAAAGAAAGAAAAAGAAAGAAAGAGAGAGAGAGAGAGAGAAAGAAAGAAAGAAAGAAAGAAAGAAAGAAAGAAAGAAAGAAAGAAAGAAAAAGAAAGAAAGGAAGGTCAAAATTGGAGGTGGTAGGGATGAGGTGTGTGGAAGTAATGTTATTAAAACTGGATTTGACTTAATTTTCTAAATTTCCTGTATATACTCATATTTCCCTTTTAGGGAAACCTTTCTTAATGAAGCTGTCTGTAAAATGGGAAGTTCTCATATGCTATGGAAGAATAACAAAATAAATGGAATCAGGAAATATTGAGAACCATAAAGAGAAAGGTCAAAAGGAAAGAAAAGGCAGTTAAAAACATCAGCCCACAAATTTAATGTAAGAACACTGTCATTTATTGAACATCAAAATTTCTAAGTATCATCCTTATAGAGCTATAAGATTAATTTCCCCCCTTCATGTTGCTGTATTGTAAGAAAGGTTTAATTAATTTTTTTTCGGTTCTCAAATGAAAGGCACACAGTAATTTGTTGGGGTATCCAGATAACTTCTGCAACATCCTTCCATGAATTCCCTGTAATTATTGTGCTATTTAATGTTCATAAGTAGTACACTTCACTTTAAATATCTCTAAGCACATGAAAACTAAAAGATGCTAGTAATTAAAATATTTAATTACGCCATGTGAAAATTATATAAGATTTGAAACTCAGCAGATGGAGCTGGTTTTGTGGAGAACACTTTCCCCAGCACTTAGGGATGCGATAATCAATGACTACAATCTTTGTTGTAATAGCAAGATGCAAAGCCAAAGCAAAATCTTTAAAATGTGGCTCCTCCAGCTAAAGATTTTCAGCTCCTCAAACCCCTTCCATGTTGTAGGAGTTCGTTAATATTTCTGAAAATGAGAGCTTCCAAAAGCTGAACAACAGGAGGGCATACTTTCATGAAACATGCTTGTGATTATCACCCATTATCACTTCAAAAAGACATGATTTCTAAAGCTCTTTAAAAGCATGCTCCTCATATTTTCTTCACCCAATAGTTTAATGTCTAGTATGGAATTTATATATGGACCAACAAAATTCTGTTAAGAACTGAGGAACAGAATCTGAGAAAGAAACTTTCAGTGAGGAAACCGACGGAGGGCAACACACAGCCTGAGTTAGTGAGGGGAGTTTTTAAACGTTGAAAGTGAAAGAAAAAAAAAAAAGGGCAGAGAAAATAAGGGTCTGCTAACAAATAGGGAGGGACATAAAAATCAATGAGCCATTGATAATGGGTTTTATATGGCTCTATTTTTTAAAGAGAAAAATGAAGAAAAGAAATTTGGGAAATTGGTAAATAATGACAGCCTGGTTAAAGTTGTTATTGATGAAATGTAGGTCAGAGGATGCTGGTCATGGGAACTGAATAAATAGCTCACCATACAGTTGGAGAGGAGTGTCTAATGAGGTACTATTAGGATGGATCATCATCCTTTTCCAATTCAGCATTATTCTTAATGACATAGAAGGAGTGAATAATACATGACTGAGGTTAGTATAGGAGTTGAGTCAATTGCTGCTGGAAATATTGCAAATAGAAAAGAACCATAAAGCCAATGGATTTAATAAAAGCAAGTGTAAGTATATAAGCCAAAATTATCTCTGCCAAACAAATAAGATAGCCAAGAATTTTAATAGAAGAAGAAGGAGAGCAAATAGAACCCCATTGGATATTCACATATAATTTCTTAACTAGTCATGCACACACCTCCTTTGTCCTTAGACTGTTACTCAAAGTAGATCCCCTACAGACACTTCATATACATCAACTGATGTCAGAATAATGGTATACCTGCAGACAGGGCATCTACACCAGGGAAATGCAAGTCCAGCCCTCAGGTATAGATAATTCTGGATCATACAATTAGCCACTATTAAATAAAGTAATTAATGAAGAGAACCCTAGAGCTCTGTATTCTGTAGGATTCTTTAAGTAGTACAAGGGGGAAGAGAAATTACCTAAGGAAAACTTTCACATGACTACCTAGAAATGAAGAAAGTTAGAGAAGGTGATAGCAAGAAAGTGAATAGATGACAGAGTTTTAAGAAGGAAGTGATAACTTGTGCCATATGATACAGAAAGGTCAAATAAGATAGGAAAGAAATGTTGGTGTTGAATTTGGCAATTAGGATGTCATCTAGGAGAATTGACAGATGGTTTTTGTGCAGTGGCTGGAGTACAATCTGGAGAGCTGTGATGGATGAGTGCTTGGTTGTAAGAAAATAGAGCAGATAAACTATTTTTTCAAGAAAGTGAGTCCTGATGAGAAAAAGTGAAATAGGATGGTAACAGGAGGAAGACATAAAGAATAAAAGTGATATTTTAAAATCAAAGCTTTTATTGAAAGTAAAAGTAGACAGGGAAAAAGAGCTTAATAATTTTTCATGACTCAGGTCAAAAGCCACCTCCTTCGTAAAGCTTTTGTGATTGCTCCTGATTCCACCTCCAGCTAATGTAGGGTCTTCTTCTTTTGCTGTGCCTTCTCTACCTTGGCACACCACCTTGCCCACACCTCAATCTTAACACTTTCCATAGTGTGTTCCAGTTCTTTTATCCACGCCACACAATTGAATTTCTTCAGAGCAGAGATTATGACTGCATCCTCAATTTCTATCACAGTGGATGTCACATCTACTTTGATTAATAAAGTTGTCATGATAAATGAAAAAATTAAGAGTCAATACTATTTTCTTTACCATATGGAACTCTTAGTTAAAACTTCACTTCAAAGCAAGAATATGGATTCTGGCAAAGTAATAACAAGAAACAAGCTGAAGAATCAATAGGGCATAAGATCAGAAAAATAAAACTGAAAATGTGAATCCAAGATTAAGAAGGGAGCCACAGTGATGAGTAGACTAAAACAAACCACCACAAATGTTATTACATAAAACACTGAAAATCAAGGATCTTGAGGATAGAAACTAAATCATAAGGAGAACTTTTGAAATTCTGAAACTTCATTCCTTCTTACATCGAAACTTCCTAAGTATATAAGGGAATGGTTCATAGGCCAACAATTGATAGAATTCCATTTTCAGTCTAGAGAGCTAAAAGAAATGTGCTTCTTTAAATATTGATATAACTTGAAAGAGGAGTGGTGATTTATTGAGAACCTCTTTATTGGAGAGAGTTAAAGTCATATGGAGCACATAAATGGGAGAAGCTTTTCTTTGAAAAGACAACGTTGGTAACACTAGAAACAAAAAAGAAATCTGTAAAGCGCTTAAGATCAAGATGTTTAATAGCGGGCTTAATATAAGATCTTGGGATCCTTTCCATCCTGTGTCATGTTAAATAGTCAGCAATGAAGGATTTAAGATCTTTGCTAGCATCAGAATTCTTGAAAGACTGTAGCGTTGTCAACATGACATGTTTACGACCCTGAAGTCATGAGCAGTATGACTTCAAGTTCTTAAGGCTTTTATCATCCTTATGGTGCAATAGACATGATTTGAAAATTAACGGTGCTAAAATACAGATCAGCCATGCCACCAATTGAAATCAACCACAGGTAAGGGATGTATGCACTCCACTTACCAATGAGTCCCCCTAACACACTACATGAATTATTAGCCAAAAAAAGTGAGATCATAAATCTTTTTGGTCCCTGCGGCTAATGTTAAAAATAATCTGACAAAAAAATTGTAGATATGTGGTTTATATGAACAAAGACCTTGAAACTTTGACTTTTAACTCTATTTTACTATTTGTAACAAGCTAAGTGTCTTACCACAGGCCACTAACAAAATACTGGGTGACCTGTAAACAACAGAAATTTATTTCTCTCACTTCTAGAAATCTGAGGACAGAATTCTGGTGAGGGCTTTCTTTGGTCTGCAAGTTGTTGACTTCTTGTATCCTTTCATGGAGGAAGAGGAAAGAGAACTCTCTGGGGTCTCTTTTATAAGGCCACTAATCTCATTCATATGAGGGCTCCACCCTGAGGACTTGGTAACCTCCAAAAGGTCCCACTCCCTAATACCATCACATTATGGGTCAAGATTTCAACATATGCATTTTGGGAGAACACAAACATTCCACCTGTAATAGTAAGCATCCTCTATGTCAAGGAATACTCATGAAAATTTGTTTAGTAAGCAATGAAAATCCAAAAGAAATTTTCACTTGTTAAGACGATTACATCTTTGCAGTTCTGACAGTGAATAGGATTCTTTTTCTTTCCCTATAATTTAGCAAAAACAAAGTTAATACTTATGTTTCATGAGCAATTACCTTTCAACCATGACATGTTGTTTATTCTATTTGCCCACATTTCTTAATATTGCTCTTAAATTGCTGAGCCTACATGATGAAACAATGTGATAAGATTCCATGCAGTATGAGATTTTTGAGAATATGGCAGGATTCTTTGTAAGCCTTATTTTTAACAGAATCTTCTTTCCTTAAGTCCATATCATGTAGCACCTGCAGGGGGCAAACATGATGCCTGATGATAGGAGACTAGACCCTCGGTCCACTCAGGATACTCTCCAGTTACCACCAGTGTCTTTAGCATTCATAAAACAATAACCAAAAAAAAAAAAAAAAACAAAACAAAATAAAACAGAATTTTTGGGTAACTGGAAAATAATAAAAGCAATAAGAAAGGAATTTTATTAACATAAAATTAGGCCCTCAGTATAATTTAAGATAGAGAATACCCTATCCCAGCGTATGCTGCCTCTTCCTCACATCCCATCCCTACCTCAGTGCCAGGCTATGCCACAAAGGTAAATGGAGAAAAAAAATGGAAGAGAGAAGAGAGAAAATTCTGATTGAGTTAAGAGATGGTCTAAAACCACTGCCAGAAGTACTTAATCTGGTTGGCTCAGTTATGCATCTGACTCTTGATCTTGGTTCAGGTCTTGGTCTCAGGGTCCTGAGTTCAAGTCTCACGTCATTTTTTTTTTTAATTTTTATTTATTTATGATAGTCACAGAGAGAGAGAGAGAGAGAGAGAGAGAGAGGCAGAGACACAGGCAGAGGGAGAAGCAGGCTCCATGCACCGGGAGCCCGACGTGGGATTCGATCCCCGGTCTCCAAGATCGCGCCCTGGGCCAAAGGCAGGCGCCAAACCGCTGCGCCACCCAAGGATCCCCCATTTTTTTTTTTTTTCCATTTTTTTTTTTTTAAAGAAAGAATGAAATGCTAAATCCACTTCAAATTTGAAAACACAAAACCAAATGACATCAAATATAAACAAAGGAAAGGAAGGCATTGAAAATTGCACATGTTTTGAAGAGGCTGTCTTCAAAACACTTGATTCTGAAGGAGACAAAAGCAGGCAGGATGGAAGTAGCCCCCTTTTTCAGATTGGGTAGTATAAAGCTAGGAACCTAAAGACAAAATGGAACCAGAGTCAGAGGACTCATGATTCCTCTCTGTATCGCCAAAAATTCTAGAGAAAAATAAACTAGATTTTCCAGAGTTTGCTATACTGATTATGGAAAAATTGACAAAATTCAACTGAGCCCTACATGTAGATTAGTTAGTAGCATTGCATTAGTATTGATTTCCTGGTTTCAGTAATTGCACTGTGGTAACATAAAATGCTGATTAGGAGAAGCGGGAATGAATGATATATAAAAGTTGCAACTCTTTAGTAAGCCTCCATTATTTCAAAATTAAGTGTTAAAATGAGTGTTACACACGCAAAATTACTCATGCAGTTACCCATATTTTAGAAGTGTGAAAACAGCATAGCCCGTGTGCTCATCGAGGGGGTAAAAGGTGGGAGTGACATCTCCAAGTGACCTAATTGGTGCTGTTCTGGGACTCAGCACCAAAAACCACCTGTTAGAATTTAGGAAGGCGTGGTGTTGGCAGGCAAGCTAATTTATTATTTATTTTTTGATCAGAGAAACACCTTTTCTCATTTTCTATTTTTGCTCTGTTTTCTATTCAATAAGACTGCCAGATCTGGTTCCCTTGTTCACTTCTGGTCCTGTTCTTCTCTAGATACTCAAAAATATCACAGCCTTTTTTTCTGACTGACCCTCCTAAATCTCAACTGTTCAACTCTCTTCCTTTTGCCATTATTATTCCCTTTACTCTGGTTTCTGCATTCTAAAGTGACTCTAAGACTATCTCACAAAGTCTGTGAGTATAATAACTAGGTGGACTGTTTCTGAAGCTAACAGATCTGTAGCCACTCTATGAGCCAACTGAGAGACGCAAGCATTCTTTCTTTAGTCTCACCAACATGAATACAATTTAGCTTGGAATCTATGGATTAACTAAAAATTAGAGCATCAGAATAGAAATCACCTTTTTTTTTTTTTTTTTTAAATTTGTGTCAGGCTAAGAGCTTCACACTTTCTATTTGTGAGGTAGGTACTAACCCCCTCCTCATCCTAGAGACAGGGATACTAGGGCACATACGCACCAGCGATTTGCCCAAAGTCACAGAGATATTAAGTCATAGATTCTCTAGGGTTTGAACTCAGGAGGTATGACTTCAGTATCTATGAACTATTTTGTTTCTGTAGTCCAATATTTGATACTGTTTCTGAAATAGAGCGAAAACATAGACTCCTTTAGTCTAAAAATGTCATTTTCCTATTGATGCTAAAAATTTCTGCAACAATATAAAGAAAACCATGCTGAATGTTTGCAAGCTTAAAGGTGCACCTAAGAAAGGCCCTCTTTTTCACAATACTATGGATTTTAGTTTCTTGTTGAAAAGTACAAAATTGGGTCAAGGATAAGAAAGCAGTGGATGTGTAGGATGAGAGGAGGGTATATTCTCTGAGGTCAGAGAGCACTGTGTTCTCTGACCATTGAAAAATGGAAAGGAATAAAAATGATAAGTTAAGCCTTGGAACAAGCAAATTCCAGCAAGAGACAGCCCCACCCTGAAGAACCTCTGAAGGAGGAGCAGTGGGAACACCCTGCCGCCAAGAGACAGGCCTGAGGGGAGTCCAAGGGACATTACCCCTCTGAAGTAATGAGTTTCCAGCAAAGTATGGGCTCTCTATCCATCTTGCAGTTGTTTGTGGACACTGGGGAAGAAAGGTGCACATCTTAAAGTCTGCTTTGCCACTCTTAGGCACAGATCTCCATCCTGAAGAAGACATGGTCAGACTCCTGACAGAGCAGCGCATGCACACGAGTCTGGACCCTGCATCATCTCTCCTGTCAGTGTGCCACAAAACTTGGATTTGTTTATTTTCCTTTGATCTGCTCTTTGCATAAATCCTTCATGGGGATTCCTATGAGAAACTATGACAGAGGAAGTTGTTATCTCTAATGGCTCTGTAAATTGTTAACTTTAATGGATTAGAACTGGAGGCATTTTCAACTCGGTGATTTCCAGGTAGCTGGGGAACAGAGCAAAAGACGTTTTAGGCTCTGGCTGCAACTTCAGAGTTCAAATCACATTAATGCCATTTGGTCAGATCTACTGAAAGAACAATCCAAGCACAAATCCTGCCATTGCCCTGCGCTCCCAGCGTCACTGGCAGATGACTCATCTATTTTTAAGTAGGTTCCAGTTTGGGTAGCTCTGATTGAAAATCAGAATGATTTTGTCCCATTGCATGAACATTGTATATATCATTTTATTTTATTCTCAAAAATTAATAACAAGATGGATTTTTCTGAATATATAGTTTTTCACCCTAGTTTCGTGGTACCTGAGGGTGACCGCTCCACACACAGGCTTTGTTTTACAAGTGTCACCTTCCTTCATGATTTTGTCCAGGAGTACTCAGGTCACGTAGCTCTGGCAGCTGTACTTGACTTTGGTTCCCAGAAAAGGATTCTCGTAGGATCGTGTCAACTTTTTAAAGGGAAATGGATTTTCCTGGGTGGGGGTATAGCCAAGTATAACAAGTTCTTTCCAAAAAAAAAAAAGAACTGTCATTTATCTTGAAGTGAGAAAATGGATGACTTCTGAGGTCAGGAGAAGGTAGTTCTGGTCCTGGGATTGCTGGGAGCAGAGATGAAGAAGAGGAGCCATTTTTCCGTACAGTCTTTGGCCAAAACCACAAACCCATCAAAGCCCGCCCTCATGTGTTTTAATACCCAGCAGCCTGCTCAATCGTCCTTGCTCTGACTCCCTTTCTCTGAGAAGGCAGGGGTACTGGTAGGAAGGGATGGGTCTGCGAGCCGTGGAGTGGATAGCAATAGGTAGACATGAGGCTCAGTACTTTGAAGCCCAGCATTCCCCTGATCCTTGCTACCAGCTGAGCCAGTCCATGTACCCCTCTCTGAAGAAGCAAACTTTATTATTTAAGTCACCCAGTCTGGGGTACTTTCTTATGACAGCCCTGGCTAACTAGTTACAACAGCTTTGAGTACAATAATAAATTCTAGCAATGTGAAACTGAAACGTTTTTATAGGAGTATTATCTCTGAATCTGCTCTACAAGCACGAAAGTTGAATTGATTCCTTCCGTTATTGCTTCCAGTGTGCTAAGAAGTCTCGTAGGGGCTAGAAAGAGCAAAGAGCAACATCCAAAGCAGTCCCCTAACCTACTCTCAGGGACTGTCTCACCCCAGCAGCACTAACACAAATGGCTTTCCTTCCTCCGGAGATTTCAGAATGTGCAAAGTTCCACCAGGGCCACAAATCAGACATCTTAGAGGCTCCTCCTCTGGCCTCTGTTGTTTTCCTTTTTTAAGTTGTTGCCTTGGGAATTGAGGGAGTATTTACTCTGAAAGTTTAACTCTACATTTACTGCTTAAAAATCAAAACAAAACAAAAAACTGTTGGGTAGACCAGAAAGTTTTTGCAAAAATGTCACATTTAGCCCCCCTAGTGTCAAGAAAAGAGTGATGTATCAAAAAAAAAAAAAAAATCACTGTTTAAAACAGTACATCGTTACAAAGATTCTTGATAATTTCATGGCACAGTAATAACACACTAAAAATTTAATCACTATTCAGGAAATATAAAAATTAAGCGGTATTCAATTACTTCATTCCTAATGTCATAAAGTAAATGTACTTATAATGAAAGGAACATTGGATAATAAGTTAGGAAACCATGACTTTTGTCTCAATTCTGCAATTTTCCTTGAAACTTAGGCCAGTGGCTTGACCTTTTTCATTCTCAGGAGCCTCTTTTGCGTAAAGGATAAATTGTAAATAGTCATGAGGTTCCCTTACTGCTTTAAAAGGTTTATATTGCCATGCTTATTCTTGTAATTAGTAACATTATTGAATACTGGCTAGTTTATTTATAGAAAGATTTTCCCCTCCCCTTTATCACACAGAGAAGGCAGGACTTACTCTGGCAAATCATTCCTTAAATAACACACCCTTCTGATCAGAATGAAAGCTCCAGAGTGGAAAAAATTTTATACCTGAGGAGTGGCCTATACTTCCAGTGTCCTTTGCAGGACAGTGGCAGTCATTGCTTGTGTCTACTAAGTCTTTATCATTCATTCACTAATTCAGGCACACGCTGTATTTATTTAGTCATCCAACAGACATTTATTGAACACCTACTGTCTACTGACTCAAACAATCAGTGACCTCGGTGGAGACTAAAGGACTTCAAGATATTCCTTACCATAGAGATAAACAGAATAGTCAAGGAGAAAGGAATAGAGGAAGGATCAGCTGAGTACAGGAGCCAGAATAACTGGTGGAGAGTTTCATGTTTCAGCATAAAACAATGTATCAATAACCAGTATGGATGAGTCAGTGCCTTAAATACATTATACCTGAAGGTTGGTTGTTGAGAACTAGTCCTGGGCACTGAGATTAGATTGCATATCTAACAGAGATTCACCACCTCTAGATATGTGGGAAGAAGATATGTAGAAACTGGCAACTGAATAAAAGAGATGTCTTCAGGGACAGGACAGTGGCCAGGGCCTGACCTCTCAATCATTTTAACATCTTGAATAAGAGGGCTGGGTGACAGAGATAATTTAAGAAAGAAAGTAACAATACTAGCCCTGGGCAAAGAGTTATAGAGCAAGAGGAAAGACTCATTCTTCCCAGTTGATTAGAACTTTGAGAAAAAAGTAGCATTTTCCCGGAGCTTGACCTGAATAGGTTTTGACAAGTGCAGACAGAGGGAAGTGGTTGACCCTGTCAAGGTAAGTGTGTGCTGTGGAGGGGGCAGATATGGCAGCCCAGAGTGAGGTTACTGGAGAGTTAACAGATTTATTTACTGGAGGGGCAGGAGTGATATTAGATTCGGCTAGAAGCACGGGCTTGAAGAAGGCATTGGAGAAATGAATTAGATAGTATATTTTTATGTAGGCCAATGGGAAAGATTTTAAATGATAGTATTTTATAGTATAAAATACTGAAAAATAATCAAATAGGTTAAGGACTGAGAACGAGCCACACGATTGCATTTCAAGAAGCCTGGCTCTTGAGATAAAGCTGTGAATTTTCATGCATTGGAAAATGACAAGAACTTAACCATGTTATGTAAGGCAACACTTCTACTACAGTTTCCATGATATTTACAGAGGATACTATTGTTGAATTACAAGTTTTACCTCAACTTTTGTGCATAATGATGTTTTTAATTTTTATCCTCCTTGATTGGCTTTTATCCTGGCCCTATGCCTAATCAACTATTGCTTGGGACCATGCCCTTGCCTACCTCCAGTATCGCCTTAGCTTTGCCTATGTCCCTACTTCACACACATCCTATGTTCCATTAATTAAAAGTTAGCTGTTATTCCCCAGACATACTTCTCTTCCTCCTATCTTCATGCTCCCTCTACCTGGAATACACTTCCCAAATTCTAAGTCTTCTATTAAGCTGAGCATCACCTACCTTGAATAATTTTCTAAATCCATATGCCTGAAATACCTAATAAATAAATATATTTCCTTAACACTTTTTAATACCAGGTGTTATCATTAGTTCCATGATTTAAGTTTATCATCTATTGTATTTTCAAACACTAGGGCTTAAAGCTACCTAATTAATATAGAATAGTATAATAGTTATCTAATGGGATTAGAGTTTAGCTGTATCAGCCAACATTTATTACTGACTCAGTAGATTACATTACTCATACTACTACTATAAAAGAGTATCTCCCTCCCTACAAAGAGTCAAAATGTGCTGAGCTGCTCCTTGTGACAAGTGATTTTATAGAATTAGTCACAGTCATTTAGCGTGTGTTTATGCATTACCTTTAAGAGATGAGAAGCAGTTTTATTTATCTTTTGAAAGCTAACTAAAAATCCATTGTGGGAGTCAGCTCAGAGAATTGTAGTACCTATTCTGTGTTCTCCACAGAGAAAAGGCACCTGTTGCCAAAGTGCTAATAATGTGTGCAAATTTGTGCACAGCGTCGCTTGTTAATGCTACTTTCAAAATAGACTTTTCTTTTTATGGGAGACAAGTAATCAGCATATCAGCACCCCAACTCTGGAATTATTAGAATAACTTTGAGTCAACACAGGAAATACGGGGAAATATTTGCAGCAGTGCTCCAAAAATACAACTCAATATGCAAATGTAAGTTGTTTTCCTTTTTTAATAATATACTTATTAGATTTCCTCTTGGACTAGTATTTGAAAGTAATAAAAGACAATAATAAATTCCACAGAAATTTTAACCAACCTCACAACTTTCCTCCTCTATAAGGTGTATATGCAAACAGGGAGAGAGAGATATTTTATTAATGAAAAATATAGGATGAATTCATGAGCAAAAGAAAAGCAAATTTTCATTTCTTATCTTTGCTTACTTTCCCTTAGGCTTATTATTCACAAAGATCCCACAACTTACCTCAAGCTCTAGATTCCTAAACTCCAGGCAGGCATCAGAAGATACTGACATAGTCCCCAGTATTAGATAACAAGAGGCAATATTAAAATAAACATTTAAAAAAATCTACTCTAGCCTTCAAAAGGATCTTGCTCTGATCCAGATTCTTCAACTAAGTAGCCGTGTGCCCTCAAACAAGTTATTTCTCTCTCAGATCCCATGTCAGGACTTAAAACTACAATATTTCTGTATTTTCTTTTGATCCCCAAACCCTGCCTATTCTCAAATTCATGGGCATCCTTAAGTCTCATAAAATTTACACCTTTTCTTAACAGACAATTTCTTAAATGTGAAATCATGTGAAACAAATCTACCTGAGAGATTGTCCTCCAGAACCCTCTTTCTAATCTTGTATTCCCATCCTCCCAAATCTCCCATGATTTCATACATACCGTTCTACTCTTCGGTTGCAAGGAATTTAAAGATTTTTGATCCCTTTATTCTTTTTCTACCAACTCCTACTGGCCTCTCTTCCCTCCCAGTACCACCTAGAAAACAGGAGCAACCATCAACCCTACTTCTTTCCCCTCTGGTTTCTCAATTACCTTGTTTTACTGCACTTTCCTACTAAAACTCTAATTCAGGAATCAATGTCAGTGCCTGCCTTATCATTTGCAGTTGTGGTGACCAAGGATTATTGGGGGATATTACACAACCATGCAAGTTGTTTCCCCAAGAAGTTTGTGTCTTCGTTCTGATGACTTGTAAACACTCTCATTCTCTTCCATCCCCTTCTTTGAATATTCCAAGCTTTCACAGATGTCTTTCTTTCTTTTTTTTTAAAGATTTGTTTATTTATTTATTCATGATAGACAGAGAGAGAGAGAGAAATGGCAGAGACACAGGCAGAGGGAAAATCAGGCTCCATGCCAGAAGCTCTATGCGGGACTCGATCCCGGGACTCCAGGATTGTGCCCTGCGCCAAAGGCAGGCGCTAAACCACTGAGCCACCCAGGGATCCCCCACAGATGTCTTTCTTAATACTCAAACCCCTTGCCTACAATTACCAACAGAAAACTTACCTCATTCATTAAATTTAAAAAAAGAGAGAGAGAGACTACCTGTGTCAATTAACATTGACTAGTCCCCTTCCTACAAGCCAATCTACATCCACATCTGAGACCATCACAGTCCTCTGGCCTCTCTTGGTCCCTCCCATTCAGGTCTTTATCCCACCCTTGAATATTGTGTCCAGAGTGTTTCCCCTTCCATCAATCGCTCTCTCTCTCTTGTATCTTCAACATTCTCCTTTCTGCTTCTCCTTTTAGCTTCTAAATATTCCTAAGCCTCCCCTAGCATCTCCCAGCCAGCTACTGCTTCATGTACGGCCCATTTTAATCAGCAATTAATGAAAGCTTTGTTGCCACACTGTCCACAGTTTCACAGCACATTCAGTGCTCCAGGGCCCTGCATGCCACCTGTTTCTCTCTCCAATGCACTGAAACTGCATTAGTGGTCTCCTAATTTTAAGTCCAGTGAAAATTGTCATTTCTGAGTTTACTGAGCTTCTCTGCTGCTTTTGGGAACTCTACTTACTCTGTCATTCTTCACTTTCTAATCTTCTGGTTTACCTTATACCACAGTATGCACTGTGCTTTTTGGGGAAGTGGTGTCTCTGACACTTTCTTCTCTCTATAGAACTATCCTATCTACAAGTGTTCCAAGTTCTTGTTCTCAGTGTTATTCTTTGTGCCTTGATTATCTTGACTTTATATATTATCTTGGTTTATCTCATTTATTTCTAACGATTAAACACTTCAGACATTGAAAACTCCCAAATGTATTTTTCCATCCTGTACTTCTCTACCAAGCCGTATACTGAGATCAATATCCAGAATATATTCTTCTAGATATCTCACATAGGCATCAACATTCATCAGGTGGAATGTTAATTTCTCATCTTCTTTCTACTGATTTCCTCTAATATTTCTTTATCACACCATCTTTTGTATTTTCTCACTTTTAAAAATATAATCAAAATTATTTTCCCTAATTTTGCCTCTTAAATATTTTCTATATGTCCGCCCCTTCCCATTCCAAATAAATGTTTTTTTTTAATTTTTTATTTATTTATGATAGTCACAGAGAGAGAGAGAGAGGCAGAGACACAGGCAGAGGGAGAAGCAGGCTCCATGCACCGGGAGCCCGACATGGGATTCGATCCCGGGTCTCCAGGATCGCGCCCTGGGCCAAAGGCAGGCGCCAAACCGCTGCGCCACCCAGGGATCCCCAAATAAATGTTTGACATAGAGTACCACTGTCTATCATTTGGCTATTGTGCATTTCTAATTGTTTTTCCAATCTCTGGCTTTGTCCCCCTCAAATGTATCCTGCAGTTATTTAGTTGCCAGAGGAAATTAAAACCTAAATGTATGTAAATACTTATTCCTGTTATTATGACAATCTGTATGTATTTGCCTTATAGCTAGAAAGTGTACTCATCAAGGTAAGAAATCAGACTTTATTTATGTTTGCATTATTAGCAGAGCATCAGGTGCCAAATAGAAAAAAAAAAAAAAAACAATAGGAAGATGTTGAACAACACAGAAAGCAATGTGATTTTTCTTAAAAGAGTATTTAATTTATCCATCGGAGGGGAAAAATTATAAGTTCCATGAATTCAATTTATTGTATCCATCCAATAAATGTCTGTTGAGTACATATTCTATAGTAGACTCTGGTTATTCATTGGTGAAGAACATAATCTATGTTTTTGAAGTTTAAGTTCTTGATGGAGGATATGAATAAAAAGCAGGCATCATGGAGAAAATATAAGCAATGGGTTATAAGAACTCTTGTAGAAGGTGGCTGCCATTCTAAATATTGTAGACAGGGTATCTTGCTTTGATGTCTGACAAAAAAATTTTTAAATGAGATGAGGAAACAGACAACTTAGGCAAATATTTGAGAGCATGTTATAAGGGAGGGAGTAAGAAGTACCATGACCTGAGGATGTCATTTTCCAGTGAGATTGAGGAAAATTAAGGAGACCATTGTGGTTGGAGCAGATTTAGTGAGGGACAGGAGATATGTGGCTAAAGCAAATGGCCTCATAATCAATGGTACAGACTTTTAGGACCATAGAGGGATTGCATCTTGAAATTGACAGTGGGGACAAAGAGAACACTTACCCAGATTCAGGCACGCTGGGATGAGGGCTGAGGGAGTCAGAACATCTTCCACCTGAGTACCTACAGAGGAAGCCACATCCTTAAGGGAGATTTAAGTTTCATTGAGAGTGGGTGTAGGGTAATTTTTAGAGAAGAGAGCAGGGAGTTTTATTTATAATGGACCATAAATTCCAGAAAGCTCACTAGAGAGGTTTTAGGTTTAGGGAAGATGGAAGAAAGAGACATAATAAAGGATATGCAAAGATATATAGTGATTAAAATGTGTGCAGTGAGGGAAAACCTGGAAGCCTGGGACTCCCTGTGGTGATTGATACAAACAGGTAATGGGCTTAATGAGATTAGTTCTGGCTGGTTTCAGAGTAGGCAGGTGTAGGGAGGCTGTGTGATGGGGGAATGGGTTTGGGGATAAAGTTTTGGAAGCTCAAATGGGAAGGTTTTATCCTGAATATGTGCTCTTATTATCCCTCCAGATTTCTATCGATTTGTTGTTGACAATTTCGGTATGAAAAAAAATCTGTTTTGTTCAAATGTAAAGAGAAATGAAATATCCTTGCGTTTAGAATAAAAATTTTGTAACATAAATTTATATTTAAAATACCTCATGGTTTATTTAGAAGTCTGAAAAACACTTTAACTAAATTCATGTTGTACCTGTTTTAAGCGCTGAATTATTTCAGTTGTATTTCAGCTCTCTAAAATATATATATTTTCCCTTGCCTGCTAGAATTTCCACTCTTGAGTTCATTGTCTCAATTTAAGTCACATTCTCAGAAAAGAGATGACCTCTATCATTTACACAGGTGGAAGTCATTTTTCCAAGTCCTCCAAAAGATGTCAAGATGATTAGATGTGCAAGAGATTATTGGGAGAAATGCCTGTGAGGGGAAATGAGAAGGGGGCCAGAGGAGGATGGGAAGCCATCAGCCTAGTGCAGATCTCAGCCCTGTGATGGGGAGAGATAGAAAGAAAGTCTTAGATTACAGAGCAGCTTAAAGACATTTTCCAGAGACTGATGAGAATCCTCAAGCCAAAGTCTCCAGCCAGAGGAGCACTGTGTCTCATAGGAAAGAATCTGCCTTGATATCCTTGCTGCATTGAGTCATTGGCTGGGAGCAGCCAACAGGAGTATCACCTTGGTGCAGATGCAGCAAAGGATTCAGAGCACCCCAGTGCGGCCTTTAGTCAATCGTGGTTACTGCAGTAGGAAATCTGAGAGGCACATTCTCTCATCTGCTACAGTAAATTAGCAGGCATTTTCAAATTAAGTTCAGTAAAGTATCATGTACGAAGGGCATGAGATAATGCTCCAAAGACAAGTATTGATGTAGAAGAGGGTATCCAGAATGCAGGAAGAATCCTTTGGGCAAAGAATGGTGTTATGATTGAATTTGTGTCCCTTCCATATTCATTTGGTGAACCCACATTACTACAGGAGGTGATGGTATATGGAGATAGGGCCTTGAAAGAGGTGATTAAGTTAAAATGAGGCCTCTAGGGTGAGCTGTAATCCAATCTGACTGGTGTCCTTGTAAGGAGGAGAAATGTGGACACACCAGGGATATGTGTGCACAAAGGAAAAACCATGTGAGGACAGAGCGAGAAGGTGACCATCTGTAAGTCAAGCAGAGACGCCTCGGGAGAACCCAGACCTGCCAACACTTTGGTCTCAGAGTTTTAGACTCTAAAGTTAGGAGAAAATAAATGTCTTTTGTTTAAGTACCCAGTCTGTGGTGTTTTGCTACTGCAACCCCACCAAATGAATACAGATGTTTCAACACCTAGAGCTTTGAACGATGGAATGCCTACCCTACAGAATAACATGCCATTGTCACTGGAGCTGCTGGAATTTTCTTTCATTCATCAGGGAAAGTTTCTGAGGAAGTACTATTTGAGCAAACTCAAAGTCGAGGCTCTACGCATGCAAAGGTCTAAAGTCACAGTTACTCTAGGCAGAGAGAAACACAAGAGCAGAGGCTCTGAGTAAGGAAGAAAGACTGGGTGAGCACCTGTCAGTGGCAGGAGGAATTCCTATAGTATGTTAGCTACTTCCAGGGGCTCTGGGTCACAGGTACAGGAGTCGCCATTAACAGTAAGGCCCACTAGTGCCACAGAAGGCATCATCTACTTAGACACTTCCAGGGTGGTCCATGCAGGAGTTGGAAAACGGCTGCTCATTGTGTGTGGCTAGATAATCTTTAGAGACCTTTCTTAATTGTATTGCGGAGAGTTTTGTTAACATGCAATTTAATGAGATTACAACAGATTGGCAATGTATGTAATCCTCTTCTTTAAAAAATAAACAATGTGGGAAAATGTAATTTGTGTCTTACCTGGCAGCTATAAAGAGCGTTGTTTGTAACACATTCTAAAAAAAGGATCTGATTCTTTCCAACTTTGTTCAAGAAGTAATGCCCTTAATCTTCCAAACTTATTAAAACTAGTATAAATACAAGATAATACGCTTGAAAGGGTTCTTATACCTAATTTAGTAAAAGCAGAAAAAGATTTAGATTTTTCTTATTTATGATGCATACTCTGTACAAGTCCAATTAAAGACAAAGTTTGTTCTTCATATAACAAGCTGAGAGTTATCAAAATTAACACCTGAGGCCGTCGTGAAGTAGAAATAGATGTAGGTCAGAAATAGCCAAAGTAATAGCTACACATTTAGAGACTAACAAATTGAGGATATGTATATAAAGTGAATCATGTAATTTCACATTTTGAAAAGAATAAGCTCAGACCTACATTTGGATTAATATTTCACAGCCCATTGATCTACAATCTATGTGGTACCAGGAAAGACACCTGATTGTCAGTGTCGGTTATATTGGTCAATTCCACTTTTAAGCCATACCCAGGTAGCAGTATAATAATTTACTTGAACATACAGATTATATCTCAATAAGTAATGGACTAATCACATGTGTTACAGTGTGGTTTTACTTTGAGGATAAAGAGGCAAATAATATTACTGAAAATTGGAAATGGGACACATTCCAATTGGTGGAAAGAATAAAAAGAATTACACTGAAATGTTTACCAATAATGCTCTGCCTTTGTACGGGACTTTGACAATCCATTTCTGTTGTCCTACTGGTATTCAAGGAAAAGTGGAATTCAAGGAAAAATGTTCTTTAGAAATAGTAAAAAACAGACCATGGTTTATCTTAACTTAAAGATTACATTGTTTATGCTTACTTCCCCTGAGCTGTCTGCAGCAGAAATTTAATTAATCTAAACACAATTCCAAGCTTGAGTATTTATGCAATTTCCCTGAAAGTGGCATCAATGAGAGGGTTAAGAATTTGAATTTGAATTTCAGCACCACCCTTTATTATCTTTGTAACCATGAAACACTTACCCACTTTGCATCTCTCAGTTTTCATATCTATAAAATTTGAGTAATAATAGTAACTTATCAAGGGGCTCTTATGAGGATTAAAGGTATTAATTCACGTAAAGCACTTAAAGCAGGCATGCCGGAGATAAGTGTTTGATACATATTAGCTTTCCTATTGCCTGAACTACAGAAAACATCCAAAGCAAAAGGATGCGATGGCTGGTATGCTTGGATGCTTGGTTTACAGCACAGCCCAGCCCAGGGACACATTCTCTAGTTTCTGGAGCTAGCTCAGAATCTAATTCTGATCAAAAAATGTCACAAAACTTGCAGAGGCTCAGAGCTTCCTGAGATCTGCAGACAGATGGGCAGGTGAGTTCTGTTGAGCCTTCTCCCTCTCTTGACATAAACCTTGACCAAGGGGTCTCTTTGCTGTTTAACACCTTTTGATCCCACACTATAAAACAATGAAGCTACTAACATTCCATTTCTGTGAACAGTTTTCACTGCTTAAAAGCCTCCAAGTACCCTCCACTGGAAGACAATGACCAAACTCCTTAGCGAGGCCTATCATACTTATCCAACATGGTCTGCCTTGCATTCACCTTTCCCCAGAATCATTACCTGCCATGGTATCTTCTTCCCATAAGTCTCTGTTATAACATGACTGACAAAAAAAATCACATGAACGTGCTTGAAAATGGACTTTTCTCCAGCCAAGACTCAATGGCTCTAGCCTTTACTCATACTGTAACTACAACCCCTGTGAAAGACTTTGAGACAGAACCAACCAATTCAACTACTCCCAAATTCCTGATGTGTTGTTGTTTTAGGCAATGTGGCACTTCGTTACATGGCATTTTTTTTTTTTTTTTGGCTACATTGTTAACATGATAACAGATAACTGGTACGCTAATAAAAAAAGAGAAGAAGCCACAGGTGAGAAGCTTGGAAGTTGTCACTCCATCCTAACAAGTAAAACATGAACAGACTGAAAAATCAACAACTCTTCTTTTTTTTTTTTTTTTAATTTTTATTTATTTATGATAGTCACAGAGAGAGAGAGAGGCAGAAACACAGGCAGAGGGAGAAGCAGGCTCCATGCACCGGGAGCCTGACGTGGGATTCGATCCCGGGTCTCCAGGATCGCGCCCTGGGTCAAAGGCAGGCGCTAAACCGCTGCGCCACCCAGGGATCCCAATAACTCTTCTTAATGCATAAGAGAGTGGCGAACACAGGGCAAACTGCTGCCCCAGGATTGGATAGGCTGAAGCTTGAGTTAGGAAGGTGGAAGAAGAGTCGAGGTTAGAGGACAAGGTGCAGCGTCCACTACTCTACCGCCTTCAGGACGGGCAGGCAAGGTGAACGAGCAGGAGAAGCAGTTGGAGATCCTAGTGTGTACTTCAGCAAAGCTAAGAGGGTGACAATGAGAGGCTTAAGGTCCAGGTGCTTGTGACAAAGCCTGATTGGGATCCCAAAGGTTGGAATCCCTAGAGGAGTGAAGAGAGTGGAGCGGAGGACATTGTGGTGATCAACAGTGGAACAGACAAAACCCCTGGCAACCAAGAAGTTAATGTTTTGGCTAAGGTATGAGCCCTAGCAACTAACCCTTCAGAAGATATAATGGATTGGGGATCCCTGGGTGGCGCAGCGGTTTGGCGCCTGCCTTTGGCCCAGGGCGTGATCCTGGAGACCCGGAATTGAGTCCCGCTCGGGCTCCCGGTGCATGGAGCCTGCTTCTCCCTCTGCCTGTGTCTCTGCCTCTCTCTCATCTCTGTGTGTGTGTGATCATAAATTAAAAAAAAATTAAAAAAAAAGAAGATATAGTGGATTAGGTGCATAGGAAAAGCAGCTGCTGTCATGCCCAGGTAGGATGATATGTTGCCTAGGACTCCAGATTACCCTTGAAATACAGTGCTTGGGTAGCTGCAATAACAGAATGTCCTCTGTGGTCTCAGCAATAGTCAAAGCAACTGTCAAAGGAGTCTGGGGCCATCCACTGGAGTTTCCAACTGGTGACAGATTGGCAGATTGATTATATTGGCTCCTTCCCTTCAAATAAGGGCTCTAAGTATGCCTTGGTTTATATGGACATTGTTTCAGGTCTCACCCAGGCTTTCCCCTGTAAAGGTGAAAACCAGGCTGCCACCATTAGGGGATTAGGAAAACTGAATACCATAAATGGATACCCATGTTGAACATGTTTGGAGGTCATATTTCACAGGCCATGATGTACAAGACTGGGAAAAGAACATGCCATTGAATAGAGATTCCATCTCCCCTATAACCCATAAGCAGAAAGGTTTCCTTTCCTGTAGAAAGGAAAAATGAAGTATTAAAGCAGTAAATTAAATTACTAACAGCTAAAGCCATCTCTTGGCCAAGTTGACTAAAGCACTGTCCCAGGCTTTGATACATTTGAATGATCAGCCAGGAGAGCCTGCTGCCCCATATGCCAGATTAGGAGCGCCTGCCAAGTTCCCCAACACCTCAAAGGTGTGGAAGTCACAGAAGATGAAGTTGGCCAGACTCTTACTATAAATCAATGTGCTATGCTGCAGAGAACACCAGGCCCCTCAGGCCTAGGAAAGGTGTCATCTACTGGAGTTCACAATGGAATATCCCTCCATGATGGGCGAGTTACTTTGAACTCCTGGGTGAGGGAGAACTACCCAGTCTCCACTAGGATCCCAAAGTCCTGCTGCAAGCTGGACCTATGGAAACACACTGTACCTGGAATAGAACACACAGCATTGCAAGAGGGGAGAATGCAGTGGTCCCGATCTGACGTATCCCATCCCCATCATATCTCCTCCTGCGTGAGGGGAGCTCTGCCTCCCCGCCACTAACGTGTATGAATGGACAACCAGATGAAGTTTCTAACACAGCAACCACATCTAAGGATCAGGCCACAGACACAATTCTTATAGAAGGGGAAGGCCTTCCCATACAAGTTCCTACTAAATATCTTTCTTTTCAACTTTGGACTTTTGCTCCTTCTGTGGTGTCTGGTCCTGGGTGGGCACCTGATGAAAATGCCTTTCTATAGTGGACCCCCTTGTGGGCCTGGTGGACTGTTGAATGTGTTGGCAGCTTCTCTAGCTTTGTCCCTTTGCCATGATGGGTATCACCGCTTCAGGCAGGGGACTGGAAACAAGCTAGAACTAGTACTCCATTTTTTTTTTTTTTTTTTTTAATGATAGGCACACAGTGAGAGAGAGAGGCAGAGACACAGGCAGAGGGAGAAGCAAGCTCCATGCACCGGGAGCCCGACGTGGGATTCGATCCCGGGTCTCCAGGATCACGCCCTGGGCCAAAGGCAGGCGCTAAACCGCTGCGCCACCCAGGGATCCCTAGAACTCCTACTCCTATTGCATCTGCTATTACCAGTGCTGATCCAGAAGACTGCCTGGTGACACACATTATCTATAACACCAGGCTTGGGTATTCTTTTTCTGTCAGACAACACAGGCAGCCCATCCAACTGCTGATCAGGGAGGCCCTAAAACTACCACCAATGGAACCATGGGTGGCCACACTCAGACTTGGGATAAGTTCACGTGGCTCACCCCAGCGTATGGCCATCTGACCACCAGGGCTCCCATCTGCTGGGAACAGAAAAATCACTTTAAACAGAATCAACCCAGTTGTATCAGGAATATGAGATAGAGATCACTGGAACCATGCAGTCATTCTGTCACATTCAAGGACAGCAGATGGTCTGGCAATGACTCACTACTCGTCCTCAGGTATTCCTTGGGTTGCCCTGAATGGGACCCAGTGGCCATGTGGCACAATCTTTGACCTTGGGCTTCCACTTCTGTGGTTGGGCCGCTGCACCCCAGTTTCTCCCTGGACACAGAGGAGAGTCCACCCCTCAGTAACAAATCTTCCCAGCCTCTCCTCAAGAGAGAGGGCATATTCTATTTCTACTCATATGATCATTCAGCTGCCATTGTTGCCCTCCTCATTGGTTTGAGGATTGTGATAGCACATTTAGAAGCCCTACAAAATTCACTAACAAGCCTTAAATGATAGCTTGGCAATGCCTGTCCTTACCGAACACTGAAAGGTCTCTAATTGGTAAAAGCTGTCCTCCAAAACAGAATGGCCTTGGCCATTATTATTGTGCAAGAAGGTAGCTGTGTCATTAATGAAACAGACCATTGTGTGTTCATACCTGATGACTCTGCTAATGTATCCTTTTTCTATTAAATCACAGGAGGACGCAAATAAACTCTCTGTGTAACTCAACTCCCAGCGTGGAGGACTCAGTAAATCAGTGAGCTCCTGGTGGAAAAAAATTACATATTTTGGGAATCATTATCTCAATCTGCATTTTCTCTTGGGTGAACCTGTGTTGTTGTGGTATCTGCCTCCACTACAGCCAAGGGAGCCACCTCCAAGTGAAGTCCCTTGCTGACGCTGCTGGGCACATTGCAGAAGATTGTAAGAGGCAGTCTTGAGGGTTGGAGTGTCTGGGAAGGTCATTGAGAGGACGTGGCCTCGGGTCAACCCACCAGTTGGCCCTGGGCTCCTGCACCTTCTCAGTCTTTGGAACAAGCACGCTGCCTCCCATTTCCACAGCCAGCTGTCTTCAATGGTACAGCCTTGAGCAAGCAAGTGTTTTTGAGCAGCATACGTGGTGGAACCCCACTCAGGCCTCTTTAGAAACGTTTAGGATTCTGGCGAGTAGGTGCAGAGATCTATAGATCTTGCGAGCACCAAGGCAATCCTCCTAAGTAAGTGCCCTTGCTCATTAAACCTGTGCCTAGGGCTCTGGAATGGCTGTCTCTCTCTTCATCTGCCTGCCCTCTATTTAGGAGGCCAGTTCCAGATCTTACCGAAAGAACCCCCCAGTTTGTGAACCAGCATTTCTGGCCAGTGGACCTGCTTTGCCTGAAATGTTAAAAGAAGTTCTTTAGAGAGAAGAAAAATAATACAGGTCTGAAACTTGGGGGCTACACAATGAAAGGAAGAGCATCAAAGAGGAAATAAGTGAAGGTAAAATAAAGACATTTATTTCTCTTATTTTTTTATATCGCTGTGCTATACATTAGATTCTTAGAACTTGTATCTCTATAACTGAAAATTCGTGCCTGTTTGTAGATCTACTCACACAGAAGTAAAAATGAATGACAATAATACAGGGACAGGAGGGAAGAATCAGGATTATTTTGTTACCGTAAGAAATGTATTTACTTATTTATTTAAACAAATGCTTATTTCTTATCCTAGAGAAGGGAGTGGGGAATCTTAAAATTGGCTCAAGATTTTTTTTTTAAAGAGATGTTAAGGGGTGCTGGGGTGGCTTAGTTGGTTAAGTATCTGCCTTCAGCTCAGGTCATGATCTCAGGGTCCTGGGATCCAGCCCCGTGTAGTTATCAGGCTTCCTCTGCTTTTCTCTCTGCCCCTCCCCACTGCTTGTTCTCTGTATCTCTCTGTCTCTGTCTCTGTTTCTGTCTCTTTCTCTCTCTCTCAAATAAATAAAATCTTTGAGAGGAAAAAAAGTATCAAAATATAAATGAACAGAAAAAATAGTGGTTTTTTTAAGTTGACAAATCAGGTAAAAGAGAAAATATCTTTTAATTTTCTTGTGAGAACGAAAGCTTAACAATCAATATGTTCCTAGTTTCAAAAGAATCTACATATGTCAAAAGTAAGAAGGACATATGGACATGGAAAGCTGAAGGTTAACGCTGACATATCTGGGAACCAGAATGGGAACACAGAGAAGGGGACACGATCTAGTCAATTAGTATTGTCGGTGGCCACTGCTGTGATATAAGTGTGTGATGTGGCCTTTTGCAAACAATGTGACATTTCTGCAGATAAAATAAATATGGGCAATTGCATATGTATATAAGTCCTATGAGATGTGTTCTAAGAAATGATCCGTGTTAGAAGTAAAAGAAGCCTTTAAACTGGTAAGTGCAATATATGTCCTTGGCTTTTCTAAAAGAACCAAATATTATATTATTTGAATATTATCCAGTGATGTTTTCTGGAGTTTTTAAGTGTTGGGCTATTCACTAAAAGCTAGAGTTCTTTGTAAATACTTTAACGAGGAATCTCAAATAGAAGATGCGAATGTTGTGTGATACTCTGATCTGAACACAGAGACGGATATAAAATCTAACTTTGCAAAAGTAATATTGATTTTACTAGTAAAACCAAATTAGAACAAGCACACAAGTATTTTCATTCTTAAAAAGGGAAGTGAGCTTATATGGTTCCAAAAGTACCCTAATGACAATTAGAAGATACATTTGTGTGGGAAAGGGAGACAGAACATAAAGACTCCTAACTCTGGGAAACGAACTAGGGGTGGTGGAAGGGGAGGAGGCCGGGGGGTGGGGGTGAATGTGTGACAGGCACTGAGGGGGGCACTTGACGGGATGAGCACTGGGTGTTATTCTGTATGTTGGCAAATTGAACATCAATAAAAAATAAATTTATTATAAAAAATAAATAAAATGATGCAAATATTTAAAAAAAGGAAGATACATTTGGACTCACCTTAACAATTCAACCAACAAAATCCAAAATGAAAGAAAATTTTCTTCTTCTGTAATAATTTGTCATGAAACAAAGATCAACTATCAGATAAGGCAATTATAATATTTTTGTATGCTTTTAAAACTTCAAATTAAGTGCAGTAACTTTTTTTTAAGATTTTTAATTTATTTATTCATGAGAGACACATAGAGAGAGGCAGAGACACAGGCAGAGGGAGAAGCAGCTCCTCGCAGGGAGCCCAATGCAGGACTCAATCCCAGGACCCCGGAATCATGCCCTGAGCTAAAGGCAGATGCTCAACCGATGAGCCACCCTGGTGTCCCAAGTGCAGTAGCTTTTAATTATTAAATGTGTTTAATTTCTAAATGTGTTGTACTTTCTTGAAATTACTAGATTAATATATTTAGCATTTATTTTATGTGTATATATCATGTAAAAGTTATGTTACATTTTATTTTTGATGGTTAGTTTTATGTGTTGGCTACTGTACCCTTATTTAATCAACGCTAATCTCCGTGTTGCTATAAAGGTATTTATAGATGTTGTTAAAATCTACAATAATTTGACCTCAAGTAAAGAAGGTTGCTCTCAATGATACAGGTAGACCTCATCCAATCAGTAGAATGCTTTAAGGGCAAAAATTGAAATTTCCTGAAAAAAAAAAAAAGAAATTCTGCCTCAAGACTAAGACCTCAGACTGTCCAGCCTATAGGCCTGCCCTACAGATTTCAGACTTGCCAGCCCTAACAATTACAAGTTGATTCCTTAAAATAAATTTCTAAACACACACACACACACACACACACACACACACACACACCATTGATTTTTGTTTCTCTGGAGAACCCCCACTGATACAGTATTGAAATATAGCCTCTTACTACAGTATTTGTACATAGTATTGACACCTGCTATTATGATTACATTTTTTAACAAAAAACCTTTAGAACTGCTAGTTAACCCTAGAAAAAAAAATGACTTATTGCTTATCATGGTGATTATCTATTATTATTCTTGAAGATTAACATGTAGCAGGAGTTCAGAAACATGAACAGGCACTTAACCACAAAGAATGGAGTGGAATGGAATCTGAACAAGTCAAATCTGGTTAAGAATATGGTTGGGGGCATTCTTCTCATGGTTTCCTTGGAGACTTAGGGACTACAGAGTGGGGAGGAGAAATCATTTATAGTGGGCTTTGTTCCCTACTCACAACTTCCAGTTTTCAACAGTCTAGCTGACCCTGCATTTGATTTATAGATCAGGTCTCTATACACAACTTTATTCAAACATAGGATCCCACTGCTGAAGATTGAAAAGCATTGCCTTGCCAAATAAACTGCAATCAGCTTAGAGAGGAGGCATATGGATAATAGAAGTGAGGACATGGATATTGCATAAACAACCTCTTCCTCCTCTTTTTAAAGAAAATACCGCAGATTCCTGAAGTCTGAGTTTGAGAGTTTTTTTTTTTTTTTCTTTTCTGAAAAACAGGCATCATTGTAGATAGAAAAGTTTTCCTAAGTTAGAAACTTTTTTTGGAGGTTTTTTTTTTTTTCTTTCTTTCTTTCTTTTTTAAACAGCCTCTCAAAGAGAATTATCAAAATTAATTTTACCAAAGGAAAATATAACCATTTTAGTGAGAAATAAGTATGAGTAAACATAAAATTATTAATTGATGTTTTCTTCTCTCTGTTGTCCTAATGGTTTAAGAATCACATAGAGCCAGTGTTCATCAGAGCCTTTGCCACATTCTGCTTCTGTGGTTATGATTCTGTCAGGTTTTCCACTCTAATAAAATCTCTGTTTGGGGATTTATAATTTCATTTCAAGTCTTCCCTACAGAATGACAACCTTTGCCTGGGAGACAGCTTCTTTATTTTAAATTCAGAGGAATATGCCAAGTAGGTTTTTCACTAATACATGTATAGTTCAGTTTTCCTTTAATAAGATGTTGTGTTTATTTTTTCATAATTCAACAACTGATTTAATATCAGGCCTCTTTAGGAAGTCTGAACTCAAGAACACAGCAAGTCCTCACTCAACCATCATCAAAATAATGCACCGAGGTTTAACTTTTTGATACACTCAAGCCTCATGTCTCTAAATCTCTAAATAATTTAATGTGACCTTACATTCTTGGAGAATGGAGAAATTTCCTGAGGCTAAGCCAGTTAAAGTTGCTTGGCATTTGTGCTATTTTGGGAGGTAATAAGCTATTCCCTTCTTGTTCAGTGTCACAGACCCCAGTGTTTACACCATATTATAAAACCTGATGACAGACAGCATAGCACCAGCTGGCAATGTGACCTTTCTTTCCCTTAGTGATTCCATACAAAACAGGCACTTTCCTTTCACTCTGTCTTTCTGCATTCTTGGCCTCCACTTTTGTATGTTCCATAAATTAAATGAGATTATACATATGAGACACAGTGAAGTGTGATTGGAAGACATTTGCATGATTAGATGGCTGCCTGTATTCTTAGCTTCCTCCCCTGATGCCTGCTGCCTGCATTTTATTTATTTGGTTGATAGGCAGCAGGGTAAAGCGAGAAGTGTGTATGTTGTAACAACAGGCAGATCAGGATTTGAACTCATGTTGAAACATGAACCAGTGGTGTATGATGGTATAGTGGTTTGACCTCTCTGAGCTGTCGGGTCCCTCCTCTGTAAACTGGGGATTTAAAAACTCACTTCTGATCGTATGTTTATGAGTTTTATAAACTGTTGGCATCCAGTAGGCACTCAGCGCATTACAGTTATAATAATAATTGTAAGGATTAGTTTTTACAAAAAAAGTAGTATTGATGAACACTTTCATCTTGATCATTTCAATGCTTGCCCACAGTAATGGGGTAAACTGGATCATTCATCACCTGCCACCACCAGAGGATGGAGGAAACAATCACCAGAGATAACCTGAAATATGGCCAAATGGAGAACTGCCTCTAGATTGTTGACTGGTAGGCACTCAGAGCTTTGTGTTATTTACACTCTTTTCTGACACTTGGTGGATAACTTTATGTTAATTCCTGTGTTCATCAGAGTCTAGATAGTGGCAGAAAGAAAAGGAGAAGGGAAAATATTTTTAACACTTCTAGCTTAAAAAGAAAACTCTAATAAAACTGCAAGTTCCTGGAGGAAAAAAAAGTTCAGATTAATAAATGGAATACAGTTCTAGTTTCTCTGTACAGCATGAAGCATTAGAGAGATTACAGACTTAGCATCAAATAGGCCTGGATTTAAACTTCATCTTGGGGCACCTAGCTGGCTTAGTCAGTAGAGCATCTGACTCTTGATCTCAGGGTTGTGAGTTCAGGCCCCACGTTGGATGTGGAGCTTACTTAAAAAAATTATTAAAAATAAATAAACTTCATCTCTGCAATTTCTGCTTCCCTTCCCTTATTTATTGCAAGGGAATAACCTGAAAAATACAAAAGGGGACAGAGTTTATGAGGTTGATGGACAATATTGGGAAATACTGTCCTCAAATGTTAAATCTTAAAACTTGGACCTACTTGTATAAACTTGGAAAGAGTGTCTTCACATATTGGGATATCACTATAAAAATTCCTTTTACCCATAATATCAATGCTCGGATAGCAGAACAAGCTATTACAGGAATGTTCAAGAGTCCATTACAACCTAAACTGGAAAAAAATTTAAATAAAACCCTAAATTCTCATTGATTCTTTCCCATAACTTATAAATTTTAGAGTTAATGCTGCTCAAGTACCTGTTTGCATCCTGCTTTTAAAACCCTCAGTGCTCAGTGGGTTAGCTGCTCTTTTGTATACTCTAAGCAACCTTGGCTTTCCATCTCAGAAGGAATCAATGGGGGTGAGGGGCAGGAATCTTCTCAGCATATTTTGTTCTCTGAGACAAATACACCAGTCATTCAAAAAATTAAAAAATGTTGTTATATACCACACGCTTTCAAGTAACTAAGTAACAATGAACTCAACATTAACTCTGTAAACATTTCAATTTATAAGGCAATATTCCTTTTTATTTTGTTGCTGACCTGTATAGAGACACCAAAAAATTCTAGAACACCAAAAGATAAGTCAAAGAGTGGTTAAAATAAACTAAAAATAGTTTTTTTTCCCTAGAATACATTAGTATCAAGCAAAAGGAGATAGAAGTCAATAATTATAATTTGATTTTCTACAAAATGAAAAGCATTATGATAAAAAAAAAACTATACTCCTTAAGTCTTTACCAGCAAAAACCTTCTCATCTAATAATTACCCTTTTACAACAAATGTCATATTGGCTGTTACTCCTTTCTCGGGAAAGGATGTAAGCCATACTCTTAAACAGTGACACTGGTCGCATTCCACATTGTCAGTATAAAGACAACCTCACTATATGCCTGAAGAAATTAGTTTTTCTTAAAATTAAGTCTTCTAAGTGATAATTTTGTCATAAACATTTAAAACATAAGACTACTACATTCAAAACAAGCAGTAACATAAAGAACAGCCTTCAAACTCAAACACCTGGAGATTTCATTATCTGCTTTGTGCGTTTCCGCAACTCCATGTGCCTTTCATACAGAGGAGTTTATTAAGAGCAGGGTAAACAAAAGGCTATTTTGCTAGGCAGGGAAAATTATTCAGCATTTTTGGGAAATATCCAGAGACTCTATTGTTTTCTCATGTGCTGCATCAGGAAGAGTTTTGGGTTATCAAACATAACCCCATGCTCTCAATTGAATCACTCCCTCATTCATATGTAATATCAATAATGTCAATGGCAGTGTTGTTTCTGAGTAATATATCGATGTACCATGATTCATGTAGAATTGAGGAAGGCAGAAATTGCTGATAGGAAGTGCATTGAATTGGTTTTGTTTCTAGTTGGTAGCTGTGGTGGTTGGATATTTGAGGAAAGAAGGCAGAGGAGGAAAAAGATAAGAGCTCCTTTTTCTATAAATCAAAAAGTCAAACTACTGTAATGCACTCAATTGGAGTTAAGAATTAAAACAAAAAAAGAGAGGAAAGTAAAGAAAAATTGATAGGAGAGGCTGATTCAGTACTCTAAATGCATACTAATAATTTTAGCAGAATAAAGAATACCTATTACAAAGTGAGAGTTACCATTAAACTTGTAGAAAATAATAAGATAAATCCAGAGTTACCATTAAACTTGTAGAAAATAATAAGATAAATCCATTAAAATCAGAAGAATTAAAGAGATACCTAGTTTTATCATCACTATTTAATATTGCATAAACATAATTCAATGCAATGAGATAAAAATACAGAAATCAGACCTACATATTGGAAATGAGCAGATAAATTTGCACACTATGATTATACATAAAATTTGCAACGAACTCAGTAAAACACTGTTCAAATTCATTAAATTAGAGAAAATGAGCAACATAAAACTAATACAAAAAATGGATGTAAGATAATTCTAAACAGAATGAAAGGGTAATGTGTATTGACATCAGGTGCTAGTGCTAGAGAAGGCACAATATACCAGACTTTATGCAATGCCCAATGTAGTATTCATGTATATAAGCCCAAATCAGTAGAAGTACGAAAAGAGAATGATAACTCTGTATCGTAGAAAATGAAGTATATTAACTGTTTGTGGATAATCTATAAAAATCTATGATGATACACTATATACATCCATACATACAGATACACATTCAGAGTATAACTTCAACTCATTCTCTAACACAGAAATTTAGAAGGCCACATTCTCTAACCACAACTCAACAATAGTAGAAATTTAAAAACAAAAGGATTTCTAAAATCTAAACACTTGAGAAAATTAATATGCTCTTTTATAAAAATTATTATGTCAAAATAAACCATAAACTAAGAAAATGTGAAATGTGATATAATAAAATGTCAAAAGTTGTGACATTATCTAGCTGTCCTCAAAGGGAAATTTCAATCTTTAAAAGCTTCTGTTACTGAAACTATGAAACTATTTATGAAACTAAACAGTGCATTTAGCATAAGAAATAAATTTTTTTTAAAAAGGAAAGCAAAAGATATGGATAATGAGCAGAAATTAGAAAGGAAAATAAAGAAATAATGCTGATAAATGAAGCAAGAGCCAGTGCTCTCAAATGGTCATTAAAACATCCAAAATCCTAGGAGCACCTGGGTGGCACGGTCAGTTAAGTGTCCAACTCTTAATTTTGGCTCAGGTCATAATCTCAGGGTCATGAGCTCGAGGCCTGCATCAGACTCGGTACTCAGCTCAGAATCTGCTTGAGATTCTCTCTCTGTCTCTCCTTCCGTCCTTCCCCCATATCACACTCTCAATCAATCAATCAATCAAATCTTTAAAAAAAAAAAAATCCTGGCATGAATGTAAAAACACTCCCCTCAAAAAGGTATTGAAACAAAGGCTGAGTGAAAATGAGTATAAGAACAAAATCACTAGGGTGCCTGGGTGGGTGGTCAATTAAGTGTCCAATTCTTGATTTCAGTTCAGGTCAAGAAATTTCACACTCAGGGGTTTGAAATCAAGCCCCCTTTCAGGCTCCACATTCCATGCAGAGTCTGCTTGAAATTCTCTCACTCCCTCTTCCTCTACCCCTCCCCATTCTCACCTTCTCTGTCTCTGCCCCTCTCTCTCAGATGATAAACAAAATCTTTTTAAAGAATAATCTAAAACCTTAACAAATCTATAAAAGGGAAATACGTGACAGGAAATGTACTTCAGGGATCCCTGGGTGGCGCAGCGGTTTGGCGCCTGCCTTTGGCCCGGGGCACGATCCTGGAGACCCGGGATCGAATCCCACGTCGGGCTCCTGGTGCATGGAGCCTGCTTCTCCCTCTGCCTGTGTCTCTGCCTCTCTGTCTCTCTCTGTGTGACTATCATGAATAAATAAATAAAATCTTTAAAAAAAAAAAAAAAAGGAAATGTACTTCAAAGTATACAAAGTAAAGTCAAAGAAAATGAATTATATTTAAGGAACAGGAGAAAAACTTTTTTAAATGAAGGGAACACAGCTATAAAATACTAATATATTTTGAAATGCAGACAAAATAGAAAATTTTCTGTGAAAATATGAATTACCACTATTTTTCAAGGACATTAAGAAAATGAAATAGAGCCACAACTATGACGATCAAACAGCTACTCCCAAAGTACACTAATCAAGAGTTGTCTTGATTAAGTTTTATCGTCAAAGAAAAATTATTCTGGTGCTATTCATATTGTTATCGAGTGAAGAAAAATATTACCATAGATGCAGATGTCCTAAATAAAATACTAGCAAATGGAATCCATCAGGCTATGCCTTACACAGAAGAGTTTATTAAGAATGCAAGGATTACTTAGCTTTTGGAAATACATTATTATTAATTATTAGTATTATCATAACAAGAATACATTTAGAGTCAAATGATTTATTTCAATAGCTACTGAGAGGTAAGTTGGTAAAATGAATCATCTTTTAATAATAAAATTCTTTAATAAATAAGAAAAAGTTATCTTCTTTCTTAACACAATAAAGAGTGTCTTTAAAACAGTGAATATCGGGATCCCTGGGTGGCGCGGTGGTTTAGCGCCTGCCTTTGGCCCAGGGCGTGATCCTGGAGACCCGGATCGAATCCCACGTCGGGCTCCCGGTGCATGGAGCCTGCTTCTCCTATGTCTCTGCCTCTCTCTCTCTCTGTGTGACTATCATAAATAAATAAAATTAAAACAAAAACAAAAAAACAGTGAATATCCCCTTAAAAGAAAAAAAAATAATAAAGATAAGGCTATCATCTGTAATCATGGCTTTTAGCTAACAGTCTTCACTAGGTCTAACCACTTTATGAAATATATAATTTCCTTCTAGGAATATATATATATATACATATATAATAAAAATATGTAGTATATAAAATAAAAATTATACAAAAATACAATATATATAAATTATAAATATAAAAATATATATTATATATGTATATATATAAATGTTCTTCTAGGTAGTTATACTACTACTCAGTCTCAGACACAGTGAAGACATTTTGGAGGGGGCTAAGATATCCTTTATTATATTTATGATAGACCAGCAGGGCTTCCCTATTTAATTAATTCTGCAACAAATATTTAATGCCAGATCTCTGCCTCTCACTAAATAAAGTCTTACAACTTTTAGCCACCAAAGTATGTTTTACTGAAAAGCAGTTGTTTAAGATCATAGCACCAAACAGCCCGAGGGAATCACCACTGTATCACTTACTCATATGACTCTGGGTAAATTATTTACTCTTCCTGTGGATCTGTTTGCTCCATAAATGGGGATCATAATGATACTCCTGTTTCTTAGGGTAGTTGAGGATTAGGGGAACTGATGAGCTAACAAACATATAGAATGGTGTTGGGTTATGATAAGAACTGTATAAATGAATGCTGTTACTACTTAAAAACTGAGCATGATTTATTATCCCAAGGATAATTATTTTCATTTTTTTTCATCTTATTCTCATCTTAAGGCTTAATTGGGAAAATAAATGTTTTACAGTGAGTAAAGAACACTATCTCCTTCGATATTTTCATTATAGTCTTCATCAGAAATCAGAGAACCCAATGGGATTAGATAATAGTAATAATAATAATGAAGTATCCATTCTTATTATTTCTATGTACCAAAGCACTCTTTTTGGGAATTTAAACTCCTTAGTGATAATGTTAGAGTAAGAGAATATGCATGTATCCCAACATATCAGGAAAAGTTACAAATTATGGTATCTATTTTGTTCTTCTGCCTTATTCAAGAGATTAAAACACACTCTGAGAGTCATATGTCAACATATATTGAAAGGTAATTCACAGGAAGCAAGAAAAACTGGGTGTGAATATAAAGGACCCATCCTATAGACTATAAATACTCCTTTAGCTTCTGAAGGCTCTTTTTAGGGTTTAGTCTTTTTGGTTTCACATGATTGCTTCCGTACCATTAGCAGTGAGTCTATTCAAATAAAAATAAAAAGTAGCACTTAAAAATGCTCTTTGGCACTTCAAAAGGCCATATATTAGAGAGCTAATTGGTATAGCTTTTACAACTTTCACATTGATTTTTTTCCCATTGATTTTTTCCCCCTCCTTTGAGCTGTCTTTTCATCCTGCCACTACTATGAATTCGGCTTTTCAGTTCTTGGGGAGTAGATTGCATGCAAGAAAAGATAGTCAGTGAAAGTGACAAGCTTCCCAAGAACTTTTGTTCTTCTGTTCTGCCATATTTTAATTTTGGGCAGGTAGAAATACTTGAGATTGTACTGATTGCATTACATTGGAAACCTTTCTTTGGGGGCTTAAAAATTTCCATGAAAATGAGATGTTTTTGCAGTTCAGCCTGGGAGCATTGAATTTCTCATGGAGAAAGAGTCTCCCATCTTAAAAGAAAAATTGAGGAATGACAAGATTTACTTTTGAAAGCTAATTTCCTTCTACATGGAGTCATGAGCTAAATAAATATAAGCATTTCAGGCAGCCCGGGTGGCTCAGCGGTTTAGCGCCGCCTTCAGCACAGGACATGATCCTGGAGACCCGGGATCGAGTCTCACATCAGGTGCCCTGCATAGAGCCTGCTTCTCCCCTCTTCCTGAGTCTCTGCCTCTCTCATTTGCTCTATGTCTTTCATGAATAAATAAATAAAATCTTTAATATATATATATATGTATATAAGCATTTCAGAAATAGGTATTCTGTTCTATTTTCCATCATCACTATCATCATCAAAAATATGTTATATATCTGATTATGTAATTCTCTTGTTTTATAACAATAACTTTCAGTACATTATAAACATTCAATAACATGAAACAATAGTTGAAGAAACACATTGCAGAAGGTCCTGAAAACAGTTTGATGAAAAAAATGTAAGAAATGCTTCCAAAACACATAATTGCTTCCAACTTAGTATAAAATGTGGTGGAGTCTCCTCAAGGGTGTGTCCGAGTTTCCTCTAACTTCCAAATGAACTAATCACCCTCCTTCTCCTAGTTAATGTTTTTACATTAAATAAAATACATCTCCTAATCACCCTCCTCACTTTAGTCAATGTTTTTACACTAAATAAAATACTTAGTTTTGTATGAGATAAGGCAGGGCTAGCAGACATAGGGAAGATAGATCTGTTGAAGAGATATTTAAAGGGAAAATCAACTGGTCTTTGTGACAGGTTACAAAGAGAAGGGGAGAATGAGCTGACCAAGAGAGCTCCCAAGTTTCTGGTGGCTCTGCAGTGTGGGTGGAGGTGCCATCCATTAGGAAGAAAAATGTTTGAGGAAGATGTGATGGGGAGTGAATATCAGGAGTTCAGTTTCCAACATGATGATTCTCAGGTATCTTGGTGACATCCAAGCAAAGATGTCCAGTAGACAGTTGGCTGGAAAACTGCAGAAATCAGGAGAAATCTGAACGAGGTATGTCATTTGGTTAATGTTAAAGTTTGGATGGAGGATGCCATCAGAGGGAAATATTGGTGGAAATGGAAGAAACACCTGCTTCCACTGTAACAGGAATATAAGACCTAGAACATAAATTGTATCGTCACTCTCTTTTTTCAATAATTTCTCTTCTACCACTACAGAAATTTCCAGATCTTTAGAATGCTCTTCTGTTCTTTTTTATTTCAATGTCTTTCCTGCAATTCTTGAATCATCAATTTATGCTAAATATATTAATACATTAAAAAAAAACCTTGCTTATTTTATTGAAAGTTCGTTTTTGTTAAATAATGCAAGTATATTTTTAAAGCACTAAATGTTTCATATAAAAATACTAATAGTAGTTCCCTTCTCCATTCTTCTTAATCCTGAGGTCTGATACCCAGAAGCAGTGTATTCAACTCTTTTTCTTGTTCTAAACGATGTGCATATGCTGACATTTTTCTGTTTACAAAATCCAGATAGTATTTCCTGGATTTCTCTTCTTGTAGTTGAGGATTTGTCTCTGTTAAATATTGCTCCCATACACTTCCCTGAGTTCTATCTTTCTTATATGTTAAACCTCTTGAATTCTTTTTTTAAGTGTTTATCCTCTAAAATGTCTAATATTTCCCTTTTGTTCTTTAATTATTCCTTTTTACTCTGGTTTCAGGGATAGGCTATCTTTGCTTCTCTGAAGTTACTAATTAAATATTTTTAAAGATTTTGGTTTGTTTCCTGAGCTATCTTTTTTTCCACAAAACTTGTTTGTTTTTTTGTTTGGTCTTGCTTCTCTCTTTTATTATAGAAGCTTCTTCAAAAGCCTGATGGCTTGGGGCTGTCTTTGCATCTTTAAGAACAAGGCCCCTGGAAAGGTGATTGAAACTCAGTGTGGGGATCAACCTTGTAGGCTGTGACTTCACCTTAAGGTGATCAGACATGTGTTGCCAGTACAGGAAGCCTTTCTTGGGGGAGCTCAAAGGATAATACTTTCATTCTCTGTGGTATAATTGTAGGTGTGCATAGTATTAATCCCTGGATTCCAGCAGGTTCAGGGCTTAGAGAAGTTTGGCTTGCTAATACATGGATTTTATCAGAATCTTCCTGTTTCTATCCTTGGAGATCATCCCTGACCTCCACTATGCTTGGGGTAGACCTTGGACATTTTAGAATGCTTTTTAAAAATTAAATACAGAGGAGTTTCAGTTGCTTTGATCAGTACCAGGGGACAGCGCAAAAGGCCATTGCAATTAATTTTAGAACTATACAAGGACACTTAACTGAACCCTTGTGAAAACACAAGTATGTATTAAGAATCCCACATTTTATACACACTACATTTCATACAAAATTCCATTTTAAAAATTTGAGGTATAGGTGACATACAATATTGTATTCGCTTCAGGTGTCCAACGTAGTCATTTAGCATTTGTCTCAATCTAGAACTTTGATCGTCTTCTGTATGCAATCAGTTACATATCCTCTATCTGAGTTATTTTTAAAAAATAATAATAATTTTACTATTTTAGAAAGAAGGGAAGAGGGAGAGAGAGAGTCTCAAGCAGACTTTCCACTGAGCATGGAGCCCGACATGGGGCTAGATCTCATGACCCTAAGATCACAACCTGAGCTGAAACCAAGAATCAGATGCTCAGCCAACTGATCTATCCAGGCAGCCCTCCTCCATCAGGCTTGTACCTAAAATGTATCCAAATTTGTCATCCAGAATTGACTTCAATCACATTTTCTTTGCCCATTTTAGAGGTGCTTTGATGGAGAGAAAAGATAAATAAATACACAATGGACCTAGTATAACCAGATGTCTTCCTCTTTACTTGACTGTAAATCACTGTTGTGTTTCCAAAGCCTAGCATGTTGTGTGGTCTATAAAAGGTAACCAATACATGACCTGAAATGAACAGAACTCGTGGTGGTTTTGATAAAATTAACGGATATTTTCTTTTATGAAAAAATACTACCCCCCATTGCCATGAATATTATAACTCTGCCCTCTTCCCTTTTTAATTGTTAATTTCCGGGCCTTTTGAAATTGTGGCACCAAAGAATAATTGTTTTCAGTAAATGATATGACACCACATCTATCTTGTAGGAAATTCATCGGTTCACTGCATGGTCTTCCCCTATCCCACAGCACTAAGAATGGAAAATAGTTTTATCATACATTTTTATATTAGGCTGAAGATCAGTTTTACTTTACATTATATGTCACGATGGATCTCCAAGGGAAGAAAAATCTAAAATATATCCTAAATAGAGTCATCAGTATGGGCAAAAGTATTTCCGAGTTATATGTAGGAAAATGAAGGACAATAATTATTTCACATGATGACATTATTTTTGAGTGGAAAATAGGATTTCTAAATCCTATTTCACAGGTAAGAAAAAGATGAGGTCCAAACATTGCAGATTTATCTAGCTAATTAGTAGCTGAAAGAGTCCATCTTCCAATTTAGTCCAGTGTTTTTTTTCCATAATATCACATTGCATCTAAAATTAATCTGAAGGTCTTTTAGATAAGTTGTTGCATAGTTGTAGGAAATTTCCTGCACAACTCTGCCCTTGTCCTAACATCATGATTAATGAACTTGGCTTTGTGTAAAGTTTTCTTCTCATCACACCTTCACATGATCTAGAATCAGCTGTTCCTTTAGAAAAATTACTGATTTCACTTACATGTTATTGTTCAGATAACATTATTAAAGCCATTTAAAAATTCTATGCTCCACATTTCTTTGATGCCATGTAATTACATTGAGATATAATTTACTCTCTCAATCCTCCTTTCTTTTTTCTTCGGTGAGGAAACTTGCCACTGGCTGGTAGACACTGCAAGTGTAAGTTTATTGTTTTGCTTCCCTGTGTCTTCCAAAGAAATGTTTAACAAATTATTGCAAAAGTATAACATTCCCTATTTTAAATAAGGAAATTTTCTGGCCAGCTCAAGGTCAGAAAGTATTTTCTAATTACTATATTTTTATGTGGGCTCTAGTATCATGCTCTCAGAACAGACCAGCCAAGTTAATAAAGATACATAGCTTATGTGTTTAAAAATAGGATTCATCAAGCTTTGCAATAGAGGCTGTCATATCGATATTGTAGTTTCACTAATCAGCTTGAAACATCTATCAAATGGAAGGAAAACAAGATATGCTTGCAAGTAAAATCCACTATCTAATCTTAGAGGAAATCAGTTAATTCTCTGTCCTTCCATTTGCACTGCTTAATAAAAACAGAACAATATGGCCTATTTCCTATAGCTTGAAGGGTTATGTGTACACTTCTCTCAAAATATTTGGGGATTATTGTATCTAGTGTTATATAAGATAATTATGTTATCTGACATAAACTGGGAAATTTTTAATTCAGTAGGGAAGCAATAAAAATATAACATTGAGGGATCCCTGGGTGGCGCAGCGGTTTGGCGCCTGCCTTTGGCCTAGGGTGCGATCCTGGAGACCCGGGATCGAATCCCACGTCGGGCTCCCTGCATGGAGCCTGCTTCTCCCTCTGCCTGTGTCTCTGCCTCTCTCTCTCTCTCTCTCCCTCCGTGTGTGTGTGTGTGTGTGTGTGTGTGACTATCATGAATAAATAAATAAAATCTTTAAAAAAAAAACAACACTGAGGTGTACCTTGGTGGCTCAGTGGTTGAGCATCTGCCTTTGGCTCAGGGCGTGATTCTGGGGTCCTGCAATCGAGTCCAGATCAGGTTCCCCTTGGGGAGCCTGCTTCTCCCTCTGCCTGTGTCTCTGCCTCTCTCTCTCTGTGTTTCTCATAAATAAGTAAATAAAATCTTTAGAAAATAATAATAATACAACATTGAGGATTATTCATTGAAATATGATCATTTAGATGGGGATTACTACATATAAAATTCATTTTTGGACTATGTCTAACAAAACTATACTAATAAACTCTTTTACATATGTAAATATGTAAAAGAAACACATATTTCACCTACAGTAGATTATTTTAAGGCATTCTTTTGATGATTACAGTAGCTGCCTCTATTAAATGTATAAGGTTTGTACAATATGGAAAGGCACACAGACATAAAAAGAAATCACCTGTAATTCCACCAGTCCACCATAGGCTCTCTCTCCTTTTTTTTTTTTTTTTTTTTTTATAAGATATAATTGACTTTATTCTTTTTTCAGCAATTCATGACTTGGGCAGTATCCCTTCCAGCAGATGGAAGGGAGCTCCCAACACCATAGGCTCTTTTAATAGTTTAGTGTATTTCTAATTTCTCCCCAATTTTTCCAAAGTTAGAGATAATTATATATACTATTATATTTGATGCTACATATTTAAAATCTCATTTTACATTTTAATTTGAACTCGTCTAGTCTTTAATAAAAGCATAAGTGTTTTCCCAAGATTTTTAAATTTTCTTATAACATGTTCTCAGTATTTTGTTGTTTAAATATGCCACAACTTATTTTATCAATCTTCGGGCATATTTCAGAAGCATTGTTTTAGTCACAGGGAAACAACATGCTCATTATACATAATTTTAATCAATTTGTAAAATGGTTCCCTGAAGGATCTCAAAGTAGAAAGGGCAGTTGTTTGTTTGTTTAGGATTTGGGTTTTTTTTTTTTTTTTTTTTTGGTGTTTTTATTTTGAAAATCATTCAAATTATGGTAAATATTTAAAATGAATCAATCTCTTATATTTTAAATATTTGCTTGAATTAGTCATTAAGTCAGTTTGGATATAGCTTTAGAAACTTATTGATGTTTTATTGCTCTTAAGATAGAAAATAACTTCAGTGAAATTTTGATTTCATAAAAATTACACCAAGGAGGATATCTGTAAAGATATAAAAATGCTTTTTTATTCTAAATGTCTATGTTCACATGTCCTTGTATTGATATCAGGAAAATAATTGCTCTTTCATTTCTAGTAGGAAAAAAAAAAACATAGAGGGAAAAAGAGACTATTTTCTTTGTCTAGAGATAATTCTCATAGAGATAATTTTCATATCTCCAGTTTTATACACAAAAGATTCCATTTTTCTGGAATTTTCTAAAAGCACTTATTTGGCAATAATTCTGCTCAAATTATTTATTTTTTCAGAGGGAAGTTTCACCTCATATAACAGGAAGCCTGAAAGGATCCTCTTTAGGAGAAAACAGTACAGTGGACATGTTTGGAAGGGCAGGGAGTCTTTGGTTATGCTCTATGGAGTAGAAATCTCTTTTCATTTAAAAAATAGATCGTTCTCAGGGAGCTCTGTTCTTTCTGCTGAATAAAACAGCTTGAATTTCTGATGAGGATTCTTTAGAGTATATTTGTCTTCTGCTGACACGGAGATTCATGGGAATACTTGCCATTAACACAAATGGGAACTAAACACATCAATCGCTTCATGTGAAGATTAAAATGCTTCTCTTCATTTGAACCCAATACATTATTGGTAATTACATTATGTGTCAATAATAATTACTCTTATTCTGTTTAACACTGCTGCTTAGAAACAGGCATCTTACTGCACCACAAGGGTCATAAAAAACATGAAAAACAGAGATATTTTCTTTCAGAGTTTTGTGGGGCTTAACCTAATGACAAAAAGATATATTTAATTCTTCTTTTGTTAATATTACTTGTATCTATTGCCAGAAGATACAAAACAGAATAAAATATTTAACATGTTTACATAAAATGACATAGTTACAAGATTTATGTTTTTCTCCAGACTGGATTCTCTTCTAATACGTACGCAAAACAATTTGAAGACAATAAAGAATTTTTTTAAATATAACGTATTCGAATACCAACTTGTAAAATAAAATTAATCCAAGATTTTTCATGTGGCTCTCATTTTTTAAAATAATGATCAAACTATTTACTTAGTGATAAATTAGTATGACTCTATACTTTTCCTGAAAACAAGAAATTATTTCCTTATAAGCCTATGCATATACATATATATCATTATCTGTACATTTTAATGGAGAAATATTTATTTCCTCATAAGTTATTTTAAAAAGTAGTGTATTTTATCATATTTCATTGAATCTATGATGTCGTCAATCTTAAGGCATATCTGTATAGTGTGCACCATTAAGAAAAAAAATTATTACTTGTTAAACTATTACAAGATACCATCTTATCACTATTTTATTTTATACTTTTGAAGCATATTTTAGACATAGTTTATTATTTATCATGCCAAAATGTATATGAGAATATAAATAAAATAAATTTATTACAGTTTTTCTAAAATACTCTTCATTCTAAGTCAGACCTTTCAGAATCTCTTTTTGAGAGTCATCAAAGTTTGTTCTTAACTCTAAAATAGCATACTGTACTATCAAAAACATGGGTGATGCAGAATTCTTTAAAACAATATTCCACCATTGTCTCTCACATTTTATCACAACCCAGTGACACACATTTGGCAAATTCTGACATTAGTATTTTTTGCTCTTCTGAAAGGATCTTATAGGAAGAGTTCCAGAGAACTTCTAGCACATTTGTTAATTTGTTACATTTGTTAATTGCTACAATCATTTGTTCTACAATCATGTGTTAATTTCATTTGTCCTACAATCATAGAGAACAAACAGCTAATTTTTTCACCCATCTTAGTCAATGTAAACCATGCCACCTGAACAACAGTGATTGTTGAGATGCCACTATTTGTAGGATTTATTTTAATGAAGAAGAAATGTTAAAATATGAAAAACTGAGTTTTCTAGTTAGTGATTTATGGTACTTTAATAACTTAAAACTTTAGCCTGCCTGTTTGTCTGTCTTTCTTTCTCTCTTTAATTCAATTTTTTTCTGAAAACATTAACGAATGTTTCTCTGAAGTTTCCAACCAGACAGCATTGGTAATATTGCATATCACCTGATATTTATCTCCATGGCTAAAAAAAAAAGTTGAATTGTGAGCATTGAAATTGTGTCTTCACACATAAAAGGAAATGATAACTGAGGTAGTTTCTATTTACTTTAGGTCATATGTAATTTGTAAAACAGAAACTCTAAGCCCATTAAACAGTAATTCCCCATTCTTTCTCCCCACAGTCCCTAGCAACCACCATTCCATTTTTTGTTTCTATGATTTTGACTACTCTAAGTACCTCATATAAGTGGAAGCATATAGTAGTTGTCTTTTTATGACTGGTTTATTTCACTTAGTATAATGTCCTTAAGGTTTGCCCATGCTGTACCATGTATCAGAATTTTCTTCCTTTTTTTTCAAACTGTTATACCACAGTTTGTTTATCCATTCATCCATCAATAAACACTAAGTTGCTTCCATGTTCTAGTTTTTGTGAATGACACTATTGTAAACATGGATGTACAAATATTTCTTCAACATCCTGCTTTCAGTTCTTTTGGATATATACCTAGAAGTGGAATTGCTGGATCATAGGGTAATTCTATTTTTATTTTTTTAAGGAACTGCTATGTTGTTTTCGCCCCTTGTTGCACCATTTTACATTCCCACTAATAATGCACAAGGATCTCAATTTCTCCACATTCTTTCCATGTTATTTTCTGCTTTGGGGTGTGTGTGTGTGTGTGTGTGTGTGTGTGTGTGTGTCTATGTTTGATAGTAGCCATCCTAGTGAGTAAAAGGTGGTATCTCATGGTACTTTTGATTTGCATTTTCCTAAACCATTCCTAAGTAATGAGCCAAACAACCAAAACTAAAAATATATATCAAAACTAAATACATAACTGTAAATATAAATGTATGTGTATATATATAATATAATATATATAATCCATTAGCCATAAAATGAGACAGACATATTGTGCCATATTCATACAAGGGGTACATTGATGAGGATGAAGGTACAGAATAACCTAGTTTCATAAACATGCTGTTTCATAAAAGTAAACCTCAGCTTACATTTAATGAAAGAAACCAGACACTCACAAATATAAACTATATGAAAGAAACCAGACACTCACAAATATAAACTACATGGTTCTATTTTGATAAAGTTCAAAAGCAAACAAAATTAATCTATAGTCTTAATAGTTGGAATAATAGTTACTCTTGGGAGAAGTATAAATATATATCATACACTACAATATAAATATAAACCCAATAAATATATATATCACTACATTTCTGTGACTTTCAAACACAGGCAAAACTATTTTATGATTTTAGAGCTTGGCGTAACCATTGCTTTGGGGAGGATTTAATGACTCGGCAGGTGGGGGCTTCCATTTCTTGATATACGTACTGGTTACATGGATATGTTAGTTTTTGAAAATTCATTGATCAACACAGTTATTATTTATGTACTTTTCTATTAGTGTACTTCAGTACAAAAATTTTAAAATACCGTGACCCTTTCTTTTTTCTACTATTAAATCTTTCTCTAGCATGTTAGTGATTTTAACACAAAAACATGTAAAAAACATACGTACAGTAGATGACAGAAGAATGCATGTGAAGTCAAAGGCAATATCTAAATAAAATCCTTTATTTTCCTGTATTTCAGCCAAATAGACTCACTCAGTGGTAGAACTTGGGGAAAACATTGTTTTATGAACCCACCTAAAATAGCAGGGAAGGGACACTGTTGAGGCCAACTTCTAAGATGCTTTTATGTTAAAAATTAATTCCAAGTGAGAGAATGACAACATACAAGCAACCATTGCTAAACTATTTATTCTGTGCTTTTATGTCAAAATAGATTTTACTTTATTATTGCCAGCAAGAGTACTTTAAAGATCTGAAGATTACTTCAGAACTAATGAGTCCTCTTAATTTTTGAAATTCAAAATAGAAAATAAACATTAAGGAGCAGTATATAAACACTCATAATAACTTAACCAGATCAAACTTTCAATACATATAGTCTTTCAATAGATGAGAGAGAAGGAGAGAGAGAGTGAGAGAGAGAGCAAACAGTATTTCACCCACTTTAAATAATAACCAACTCCTCTTCGGGGACCAAAATATTCACATTTACCAAGTTTAGAGATGTTGTGGGTGGTGTTTTTTTGTTTTTCTTTTTTCAGTTAGCTATTATGTATGTATATTGACATGTTCTCTCTCAGCCCCTTTACTATCCTGAGCAACTTCCTCTTTCAGTAGTCTTTTGGTCAGACATATAATGTATGTCTGAGATATTTTTTGATTATAACAAACTTTAGTCATAAATCCTTGGGATGAAACCCAAATTGCCTATAGCACTTGGTTGATATCATAGTCCAGTCATATACTCACAATATCATTATTTATTTCCGTCATCAAGTAAACTCTTCACTTGGGAGTGGATTTTACTAGTTTACTTCTAAAAAAAATAACCTATTTCCATGTCTTACATTTTTATTGTGCAAAAAATTAAGAATATAACAGCATACCATGTATGCCTGTTAATGATCATTTTTACACGGTGTGAGGAAGTTTGTACACATTTGGTAAGTGTTTTCTTATTATTTTTATCTCTAATCAGAGTTCATCTTGGATCATTTTCTTTAATGCTATCTAGAATAGAGCTCATGTTCCTTACCTTATGTGCACACAGTTAAAATAACCCCAAACCAGGACCCCTCCAGGCTGTAGGTCTGTGCTCTAAACAAGTACATAACCTTGAATCGAGACTTTTTTCGGGCTTCTTGTCCTCTGGCATCCCATCTGTCTCTCCCTTAGCATCCATGAGTAACAAATGCAACTGCTTCCTATTCTTTGCTTTTCTGTATTTTACCCCTGTCTGGGGTGGTGGTAGGGGGTGGATACTAGTGAAGAATATATTATTTAAATTTTAAAAACCTGCAAAACTACATTGGAAACAAAGATGAGATGTAGGCACGGTCTTGAAGCATTTGGAAGTGAGTAGAGAAGAAACCTGAGACAAAGCACACTTGCTGGGCAGGAGGGTATAGGATTCTTCTGTCAGAACAAGCGTCAGTCCCTTCACATGGTATGCAAGACCCTCGACAGCTTTGCTTCTGCTCTCCTCTCTTCAGCATCCCCAATTATGCTTATCTTGTACTGCACAAGTACACTGGGCCCTTTTATTTCCTTCACTATAAAGCTTCTGTTGTACCTAGAATGCGATCCCCCAACCACCCTAACTCTTCCTGGCTTAGCCCCTTTCCACTCCTACTCCAAGCTTTCATTCTCTTATCCAGCAGGTCAGGATGGCTACCCCTGCCTGGCTTTCTTTGTCATACTCACCTGTTCATTGGAAGCATCACATTTGGACCAGTTCTTGGGTGTTGAATCTTCTCGCTTCCTTGTTTAGAGATTTATCTCCAGGGCCTCACACATAGAGCATTTGTTATGTAAATCAAAGCTTTTGACAGCAGAGGTAGGAATAAGCAGGAAGGGAGATGTTTTTCTCAAAGCTATTGAGAATAACTGATGAAGCATTTGTATTGCGAGGGGCAGACATGGCCGCATACATCTTCTCAACATTCAACTTTCCAGGAATTGGGGATTCTTTAATAGTCAGAAACTTGGGGATCCCTGGGTGGTTCAGCGGTTTGGCGCCTGCCTTTGGCCCGGCGCGCGATCCTGGAGTCCTGGGATCGAGTCTCGCGTCGGGCTCCCGGCATGGAGCCTGCTTCTCCCTCTGCCTGTGTCTCTGCCTCTCTCTCACTCTCTGTGTCTATAATAAATAAATAAATAAATAAATAAATAAATAAATAAATCTTTAAAAAAAAAATAGTCAGGAACTCACATGAGCTGTGAAAAGTATGTGGAACCAGCATCAAAAATGTGCAGTGGAGGCTGTGGTTCTATTTGTAGTGGGACAGCGTGGGAGGCTGTGAAATTGGTGTCCATCAATGATCATGCCCTCCACATCATGTAGTCCCTTGAGTACTAACTCTGGGCTAAGTATGTGCTTTCTTTAGCCAACGGGAAGTAGTAAATATGACATAAGCAGAGGATTGATGAGTGCTCTGTTATTCTATCTTGCCTTCCAGAGTATTCCTACCACCATGTTAGCAGTTCAGTCTGTCTGTTCATGGGGCCACACAGAGGAAAACTAAGCTCTCCAGCCAAAAGTCCCAGCGAACTAACCGACATGTGAGTGAGACCGTCTTCCACTATCCAGCTACCAAGGCTCCAGATGCCTACAGTCACATGAGTGACTCTAGAGAACACCAACAGATGTACCACCGAACTGATGTGAGCCCAAATAGCAAAATTGAAGCAAATAAATGGTTGCTGTGTTGAGCACATAAAAAGAATATGAGGGTTGAGCAGAAGTGGGTGACTTGGACAAACTAAGGGGGAGAGAGAAATAGAGAAGGAGAAGCTTTGCTTGGGGAAGATGTTTTAAAAGGGAAGGAAAATAATAATGACAAGGTAGAGAAATGAATCATACTGACTTCACAGTTCTGCCCAGGATTTTCTCTGACTGACTGAGCAGTAAGATCTCTGAAGCAATGAGACCCAATGACATCAGATTGACTATTTCACTGAATTTCCCCCATCACAGACTAATTTTCTGATGGAACTGATTTGTTATTTTGGAATTAAAATTTATCAATCCCTTTTCAATGATGGAAGGCTGAGGAGATTGCAGAGATCCCTGTTCTACCCACTATATTATTGTATAATAGAAGAGCATTCCAGTTGCTCATTGACTACATGAAAACAGAACATTTTATAGGCAGGGATAAAGAACTGTAATTCTGTATTATTGCTACAGTAATTTAGTTTATTTAGAAAAATAAGGAAAGCCTCAGTCGTATTTGTCTGATACTAAAATATTACCTACTTTTCACAAATCCCCAGAGATTTCTGAATGTCCTCTCATATATCCATAATTTAACTTGAGGAATTATCAAGACACTCAAATTATTGATTTGAGTATCAGAGATTATAACTCTTCTCAAGAATTATTTACCTTGGAATTAAATTATTCAACTCTCAACATTTAAGAACTGAATGCAGAGAAAAGAAAATGATCCTTACATCTGTATCAAAATATTCAAAATCAAAATATGTGGATGAAAGTTTATATTACCTTACACCAGTGCCAGTAATAGGGATTTGGGGGCTATTTTGTTTTTATTGAAGTATTACATGCACATATTTCAATACTACTGAACAAACTAATATTATAGTATATGTTAACTCACTGGAATTTAAATAAAAACTTGAAACAAAACCAAAAAACAAACAAACAAAACCCATTTGCAAAATATAGTATAATACCACTTTTTTTCACTGAATTCCTTTGTTTTGGAAAACATAGCTATTAGTCATAACATATTTTATGTTAACATGCAGTGAGCTTATTAATGTATTTTTAATGAACAAATAAATCATATTTTTTAAAAAAATTACATACTTGAACAAAATATAATACAGAGGAATTTGAAAGAAAAGCCACTTCTGACTAAGTTAGAAGTTCTTCATGTTGTCTGGTTTCTGTGTCTTTGGAAATACCTTCATCTTTTTGTTTTTCTTTGAGCATTTTCTTTCTGGCACAATTTGTTATTCACCTCCCTGTCACTGGTATCAATTATATCACCAAAGAGTCCTAGTTTTCTTTGGAGCAAAATAGTATTTGGAAGTCAGTCTCCCCAGGTAGCCAATGTTTCTTTTATAATGCTATCCATTTAATATATATAAGGATCAAGGTGGGGGGTAATCAAGGGGTAACAAAGTGTGGAAAGCCAGCCAACACAGTTGTTCTATAAAGACTATTTTAATCGTCGTTCCAATTTGATTCCTGGTTCCTACTTCTGCCCTTGGGAACCAGTTGACTTTGGTCTTAAAGCCTCTGAGAAGTTCTGCTGGCTCTTTCTATTCTGAGTTGTAGTCTCTATATTTTGTTATCCTTTGGCAGGTGTCCACTTTCTCTGTTTTAGATGTAAGTCAAAATCTTTTGTGCACTGATGTCTTCTATACCACTATCCTACTCTTTTTGCTCTTATGAGGTTTAGGAAAGAACAGAGAAAACTCCATAAATTCACCCCATTATAAATTAGGTATACAAAGAAAAACAAACAAACAAACAAAAAAAACAGAGGAAGGTTATCTATGTCTGTATATAAATACATATATACACATAAACCACAAAGGGTAGCTACAATTAGAAATATAAGATGCTGCACTTAGAAACTATGGATATGGGTAATTTGGAAAGATGAGAATTTAAAAAAAATAGTTTAGGAATGGAATAGTTTACATTACAGATGAGCTGGGTTGCACAATTAAGTTGAAATAAAAGGATATACATTCAGTATTTTGGTAAATGTATAAATAAATCAACTCACTGGCTAATAGAAGTATTGTAACTATGTGATGTTTTTACACTATTAATATTTACCTTTAACAAAGGTTCTTTCATAATGCTATAGTTTGAATGTTTGTTCTTTCCATTATTGTAAATTTGAGGTCATGAGATGTTCAAATTAAAATAATATTTATCAAATTAAAATAGTAAATGTAAATAATATCCTAATAAAGCTAACTTTGTGGTCAGTAGTTACAAAGTAGAAAGGAAAGTTGACATACAATTCATGCGGTCTGATTCTTTGTTTCTAAAGCAGGTAAGGAACAGATAGAAAATAGGAATCAACTCAGCCACACATTGAACATTAATCACATTAATTGTCTTACTGTTGAAAATTAATGGATAGAAGTTCAGCTAATTTTACATGTGTCTCAATCCATTTGGGCTACCATAATCAAACATCACAGACAGGGCAACAACAGTAATTCATTTCTCCCAGTTTTGGAAACTGGAAATTCCAGGTCAAAGTGCCAGTGTAGTAAAGGCCCTCTCCCTGGTTTATTGCCAAGGCCTAGGACCTTCTCATGAATCCTCACAAGGCAGAAGGAGCTGGTGACCACTGGACCCTTTTTTTATAAAGCCCTAATCCCATTTATGACTAACGCACCTCCCAAAGTCCCCAACTTCTAATATCATCATCTTTGGGGGTTAAGATTTCAACATATGAATTTGGAAGGACACAAACATTCAAGCTATAGCATTATGAAAGAACCTTTGTTAAAGGTAAATATTAATAGTGTAAAAACATCACATAGTTACAATACTTATATTAGCCAATGAGTTGATTTATTTATACATTTACCAAAATACTGAATGTATATCCTTTTATTTTAACTTAATTGTGCAACCCAGCTCATCTGTAATGTAAAGCAAATAAGATCTTTGTATCTAGGTAGCGCAAATTGAGCTGATTCATCAGCAAAAATAAGAGTCAATATATTCATTCCCAATTACCATTTTATGGAGACATATTTAAATCATAAAAATACTAAGATTCCTGGAATATTAAGATTTAAACTCCCAAATGAAATTACTGTCATCTTAAATATACAGAAGTTAAGTTAACAAAATTTAGACTTCAGCTCTGTAGTTGAATGAGCAAAGTCAGAAGGAAAAATATAACACTAGTAGACTTGCAGTGGATGTCAATTCTTATAAATATAACTTATAATAATGCAATTGATTATTTCCTAGTTGGCTCTCTAACACAATATTGCTGAAGAAAATTACTGGATGTTTCTGTTAGTCTGCAATTAGATACAATCATGTTTATTAGTGTTTGGAAGTGAAAACTATAATTTACTGGTAGCCCTTCTGAGAATGTCTGTGTACAAAGAGATTTTTAACAGATCCCAATGTATAATGGAACTTGCCAAGCTATACTAGGGAAAATAGAGTTGCATAGTTTTTTTCTTATAAAAGAACTCTGTTATAAACTACATGTTTATATCCCCCCAAAATTCATATATTGAAACTCTAATCCCCAGTGTGATAATATTTGGGCATAGAGCCTTTGAAAGGTAGTTAGGACATGTGGGTGGAGCCTTAATATTGGAATTACTGCCCTCATAGGAAAGAAATTGCTGTCACTCCCTGGCACATTCTCTCTCTCTCTCTCTCTCTCTCTCTCTCTCCTTCCTGCTCCCCCATGTTGCTATGCAACGAAACAAGAAAACAGACATATGCAAACCACAAGGAATGTCCTCACCAGAACCTGACTATGTTGGCACCCTGACTTGGGACTTCCTAGCCTCCAGAACCATAGAAATAGATTTCTGTTGTTTTAGCCACCAAGCCTATGGTAATTTCTTTTAGCAACGCAAACAGACTAAGACTTCTAGCTCTACCATGTGTGATATACCACTTCTTCGAGTAAGTACAGAAGCAGGACTTACTTTGTACAAGATAAGTAAGTAGTGGAAGCTTGCACTTGCTCTTTTTCTACCAGGCCCCATGAATTACTCTACTCCTCTAGCTGAGAGCTGATGACAGATCCACATCAATGATCCAGCTGTCGCCTGGAAGTATCTTCTACATAAGAAGTTTCCTGCCATTTCTCAGTCTCAACTTTCTTTTACTTAACAAGCTTATTTTCTGCAAACAAATTCAATGAGTAGGAAAAAATAATCTTATTGAATGCCTATTTTATTGAATTAAATAATAATTTATTGAATGCCTGCATATCTGCCTGCAGTAAACAACCTTGTAGAAGCAGTATTAACTTGCTGATAAGAAAAGGATTTGGATCTGACTGCATGGATTTGAATCTAGTTCCACTACTTACAAGCTGGATAACTTTTGACAATACATCTATGCTATTTGAACTTCAGGTTATTAATTTATAAGTTGGGGATAAGCCTAACATCTAATAGGATTGTTGTGAAGATTTAATGAGTTAATGCCCATAAAGTCCTGGTACAGAATATAGTAAATGCTTAAAATGGCTTAACAAATGCTTAACAAATGACTTGCATACAAGTCAAATGTTCTTACATTTGCACTAGAACTGGTATTATATGAAGATGAGCAGCAAATTTCACGCTAATCCCTTAAAAGTTTAATTTTCCTTTACTATTTATTTTTATTTTATTTATTCTTTTCACTATTTTTTTATTTTAAAACTTCAATTCTACAAAGCTAATCAAGAAGTGTTGGAGGGAAAAGGTATACAAAGTTATTCTTGCATATTTGGGAACAGCAAGCACTTAGTTTGAGAAATGAGGACTAATTTTCCATTAAGTAGCAAATGAAAACCCAAAGCACCATGATGAGTTGGGAAAGAGATTGTGAAAGAAAGAGATGTTTTTTTTTAGTGCTTTTAATGGTGGCTTTTCCTTACTTTCTAAATGAAGTGGCCCTTATTTTCATTTTGCATGGCACCCCACAAATATAGGCAGACCTGAAGTGAGATATATATAATACTTAGTACAGTAGCTAATATGCAAATTATGCCAAATCATGACACATCATTGAAGTTTTTACTTTATTGAAAATTTTACATTAATTCTCCAATTGACAGAAAGACTATTCTCCTCCTAACTAGCTTTAAAATAGGGAAGTAGAAACACAGATTTCATACACCACACACACACACACACACACACACACACACATCTTGCCCTCCCTTTAAACAAATGTAGGTATCCATCTTTCTGAGTGTGCACTGTTCAGGGTCTTACACCAGACACCATTTTGTATTTTCCATTTATCTGAATACATTCAGTTACATTGTCTATAATTCTGGAAGGTGCGGGATCTGTTGCACTCCCTCATTCTGTTTTCCCAGAACTGCACTCTAATCCCTTCTATGTAGGGCCAACTATACTGTCTTATCTCAGAAATTTATCCTATCTGGTTCCCCATTCAAAGCATCTGGTAAGTTTTTATCTCCTGAAATCCTGGGCAAAGAAGCTGAAAATGGAAAATAGAGATTCACTTCTATTCTCCAATAGAGAATCTGGGCTACCCTGAGTAACCAGAACTCTGTGATACCTAATATATATTATTGAGTTTATATACATGCATTTTTCTTATGTTCATGGATATCCTGTGGTTTATTTGTTATCCTCAATGTTTTACAGATAAGAAACATAAAGACTCAGGAGGTTCTTTCATTTTCCCTTAGTAAAGTAATAGAACCAGGATCTGATTCCTAATTGACTTAAGAATTATCCAATAAACATGGTGTCTCATAACCCATTAGGTATTCATGCTTGGGTTATATTTCTTTTCCTTCAAATAAAATCTCTTTGGGACATATGCATATTAGTTGAGGATCCTAGAGAAATAGAATACTAATCTTTAAAAAAAGAAGCCTCCCTATTGGTATTTTAATAATTTATTTTCCCCAAATTATTCACTTGTCACCTAATAGGTGATAGGCATTGTGTTCAGTGCTACGTTTTTCAAAGTGGAAAGGCATCACTTCAGTTTTCAAGTACTTTACAATTTAATAGCAAGACACACATACAACCTGAAGTTCGGTGTTTTTCAAACTCTAATTTGTATCCAAATCACATTAGGGTTTATAAAACCATGGGCTGCTGAACCCAATGCCCAGAGATTCTAACTCAGTAAATCTAGGGAGAGTCCAATGATTTAAATTTCTAGCAAATCCTCATGTGATACCAACACTAGAGGGGTCTAAGGACACTTTAGTAGGAGAAACACTGCCCTAAAGTAATTGTTATGAGGGGCATTTGTGCATTGAAACAGATGACGAAGGAGAGCTATCAAGTCTTTAGGGTGAAATCAGGAGAACAATCACAAAAGAGGGGACATTTGTACAGAAAATTAGGCATCTGGAGTGACCAAGTGAAAAAACAGAAAGATGGAGGGGATGGGATGAGGAAGTCCTCACAAGTAGAAGAAATTCACGTGTCCTTTCTAAAGCTGCAGGGATAAAACACTCAAGTTATACTATTGATAACATATCAAGCTCCCTTAATTTTGACCCAAGATTACAAGATAGTGACTAATGAACACTGTATCAGATAAAATGCTTTGTTCCAGAGTCATTTTGATGTATCTCTCTTTAGAACTTGTCACCATGAATTCTACTTGATGTTTTGCTTGGGCATCTCCCCAGAATATTGAAGATTCCTTGAGAAGAGAGATCACGGCTATTGCATTTTTGTGTCTCTAGTCTCCAGTGCCTGGTTCACAGAACACTAACAAATGTTTGTTTATTGAATAGTTGAATAAATAAGTGAAGTAAACCTAAATAGAAACACCATAACTCACAAAACTTATCTGAGGATGAGATCAACTCTGAACCATCCATTTGGGACACAGGAACACGTTCCAATCCCTAATTTATGGATTTTATTCTCTCGAGTCTTAATAATTGTTAGGAAATAATGAAGATATTAATTTAATAACTCAAAATATACTTTGGTATTCTAACTGCCTTTCCACTGTTAATGCAATTGAAGATATGAAAACACTGGATGGAATTAGTAAAAAGGAATATAAACAGCTTGAGACAGAATTCAAGACAGCATGCTGGGCAATTACCAATCTACATCAGAAATGATGGCCGTGATGTAAGCGCCCTCAGAGTCAGACTGTTGCAATCTGTCTGCAGCAAACATAGAGCCACATGCTTTTGAGCACACACATGGCCCCACAGCATGCATGGCATGAAAGCCACTCACAGGTCTTTTCATCAGATGCTTTACTTTTTTCTTTCCTTTTGTTTTGTTTTCCAGAATGATCTCTATTTTGAAATATTCAGATGGATTTATTCAAAATAGCATTTATGGCAGAAAGGTCAATATGCCTACATTGATTCTAGAATGTGAAATGATCTTGTTTTGGAATATGTGTTTCTTTTTTCTAACCCTTCAGCAATATTCCATGTTTCTTACATAAAATTTTGTTTTCTAGAGGTCTTACAAACCACTGAAGTTTCTGGCTCCCATTACTCCTAAATATGCTGCTTAATTTATATATGTTTTTAAAATCTGCTTTGGCTGTGGTGAAAATGATTATAGAATTTTAAAACCACTTTAACTGGTCCAAATGAGAAAGTGGGTTGTTATTACATGTTGCTGTTTGCTGCTTTTTAAAAAGTGTTTTCAACTTTGAAGGTCAGAACTCTGCTCTGGGTTTAGAGGAAAGGCTATGCTTTTCTCAGATAGTCAGCAGAGAGTAGAGAGTTAGCAGAAAGCATTAGTAACTCAGAGCAAAACAGAGTGAAGGCAGATTGCCAAGAGCCTCCTCTGCAAGAATCGGTAGCTTCGTTTTCCAGACCAATATCTCCCAGTCCGTTTAATCCATCAGATAAACCATTCTTGCAAATGTAGCCATTTTAATCCCTGTGATCTCAGTGTTTGTATCTTAACAGTTAGAAAACCTTGAAAATATGCTCCTTTTCATTCTTACCCCATTAGTTGAAAATGATGAGACTATTCACTGATGATGGATTCCGGCTGAAGAAGGAGCAGGCTTAGGTGTTAGAAAGGAGCTGACAATTGGCCATCCATCTTCTCTACAGACAAGTCATATTACAAAAATGCATGTTACTATTCTAACTGTCCCTCTTACATATTGGATATTTTGTTTTCCACCCTCCTCAGGACATAGCACCATTTCACTAAAAATTATAGTATCCATTCTAACTATTACTTGAGTTAAATTAGGATTCCATGGTTTCGGTTGATGCAGCAAAGTCTGTTTCTTGGTTAGTTGGCTAGTGTAAATAAGCAGACGTGACTTAAAATAGAGTGCTTCTCATATCCTCAAAAAAGGAAAGACAAAAGTAGAAACAAACAAAAATAAAAACTCCCAAATAATTCTCTCACTAAGATTATTATGGAATCTAATAATGATAATAATGCCAACATCACAGTTTTGTTAACATCCAAACACTCTGCTAATCACTAAATATGTTTTAATTGGCTTAATCATTGTAAAAAACAGTGCACCGAAGTAGGCAGCAATATACTCCTTTAACAAATAAAGGCACTGAGGCTCAGAGATACTGTGTAACTGGGGATTTGTCCTCAGTTTTTCTGTTCCTTATTCATCTGACCCCAACCAATATGTGCCTATACTTATTTTTTTAAACTACTAATACAGATAATGCCAATATTGGCAAAATAATTACCATTGTCTAAAATATCACACTTTTCCAGATGTCTGCTTTATACTGAAACTACTGAGTAATAGAATTCCTTGGGTATCCTGCTACAGAAAACTCTTTCCTAATTAGGTGGGGTGAGAAGGGAGGGTTATCATTTCTGTCTGTTTTAATTTTTTTAAGACTATTTTTTTTTCCAAGCAGTTTTCCATTTACAACAAAATTGAGAGGAAGGTACAGAGATTTCCTGTATACTCCCTTGCCTTCACAAATGCATAGCCTCCCCAGTTATCAGCATCACCACCAGAATAGTGCTTCCTCACTTCCCCGCCCCTGCCACCAGGAACGACCTACACTGACACATCATTATCACCAAAGTCCATAGTTTTATTCTTGGTGTTGTACATTCTCTGGGCTTGGACAAATGTATCATGACATACATCCACCATCATAGAATCATACAGAGTGTTTTCTCTGTCCTGAAATTCCTCTGTGCTCCCCCTATTCATCTCTTCCCATCCATACTTCTGCCAGTCACTGATCCTTTTACTCTCTCCTTGGTTTTGCCTTTTCTAGAATGTCATAGAGTTAGACTCATGCAGTAAGTAGCCTTTTCATATTGACTTCATTCACTTAAAGTGCATGTAAATTTCCTCTATCTCTTTGTGATTTATTTCTTTTTAATACTGGATGATACTCCATTGTCTGGAAATACCATAGTGTATCTAGTTGCCTACTAAAGGACATCGTAGTTGCTTCCAAGGTTTGGAAATTATGCATAAAGCTGCTGTAATAACTCTGTGCAGGTTTCTGTGTGGACACAAGTTTTCAACTACTTTACGTAAATTCCTACCAAGGAGAATTATCTCTGGGTCATTTGGTATAAATATATTTAATTTTGTAAGAAACTGCCAAACTTCCTTCCAGAGTGGTGGTACCATTTTGCATTCCTACCAGCCATGAATGAGAATTCTTAGGGTTCCACATCCTCTATAACATTTGACGCTGCCAAAGTTCTGGATTTGGGCCATTCTAACAAGTATGTAGAGGTATCCAATTGTTGTTTTAGTTTGCACTTCCCTGATAACATAATGTGGAACATCTTTCCATATATTTATTTGCCATCTGTATATCTTCCTTGGGGAGATATCTGTTAAGGTCTTTGGTCCATTTTTTATTTGGACTGTTTGCTTTCTTATTGTTGAGTTTTAGCATTCTTTATATATTTTGGGTAACACACCATTATCAGAGGTGTTTTGCAATTATTTTCTCCCAGTCTGTTGGCATATCTGCTAATTCTCTTGACGTTCATCTTTTGCAAGGTAGAAGTATTAATTTTAATGAACTCTAGCTTATCAGATTTTTCTTTTATGGATCATGTCTTTGGTGTTATATCCAAAAAGACATCACCACACTCAAGGTCATCTAAGTTCTATGCTGTGTTTATTCCAGGAGTTTTATAGGTTTATGTTTTATATTCAGGTCTGTGATTCATGGGGGCCATCTTTTTATTCATGTTGAAGTGGAAAAACCCTCAGCCCACATGTCAGCCATTCCCATCAAAAACAGTGGTAGAAGCATTTAGAATAACTTCGACAGATTTGAGAAAGTGTGTTTGCACTCTTCTTGCCACTTTATCTTCACTCCAGGGAAGCAGAAGCAGCCAGTCTGATTGGTGAGGGCATGGGCTAGGTGAGTTAGACTCATAGGCCCAGAGCAAAAGACCTGAGTTCAACCTCCAATTCTGCTGCTCACTCCCTCGTGAACTTGAATAATTCATCTAACATCTCTTTAGCTTTGTTTTCTTTACAGCAAAGTAAGGTTCAGCACCGTACTCACCTCATAGGTTTGTCGTGAGGATTTCTTGAGTCAAAAGATGTAAAGTACTTGGAACTATTCCAAGCACATAGCAAGTATTCAATATGAGAACACTTACTGATTGCTGTTTGGCTATATTACCAGCGGGCATTGTGATTGGGTTTCAAAATTAACCACAAGGACAAAAACAACCTTTTTGACTCTGCTAAGGTGCAACATGTACCTGATCTTATCTTTTACTTTCTGGGGTCGAGAGCAGAGGTCTCCGGATTCTGGTGTGGTAAGTGCAAAGATGCCACCAGTATCTCTATTCATCACATGGTTGGTGTGGTGAGAAGACAACAGAAGTAGGCCCAGTTGAGACACTTTGAATAAAGGCGTATAGGAGAGATTTGTTTTGGATGTAGATGTGTCTTTAACTGAGCCACTCACATATTTGACTTCAATTTGATTTTCATTTAACTGCCAATTCTTATATATGTTCTGTTGGTAAAAAAAAGCAGGAGAGAGGACTGGATTAGGGGAAGAATTAGTCACCTGATCCTGTGGAAGTCCTGTAAGAAATCGGTAGAATATAGAACACTAATTATTTCTAGGTTGTTTTTCGCTTGATCTCTGGAGAAACAAAGTATGCTTTTATGAGACTTAATAAGCCATGAGATGCTAGAGGTCAAAGGGACTGTTGTCACCAAGTAGTCTAGAGATTTCCTACTTCCTCTACCATGTGCCTCTTTTTGCAGTATGAAGTTTATGAACACCTTTACAGAAGAATGTTCATAAATCCATAACATAAATACGTGAATTTAAAAATATACTGAAATAAATTATAATATATCTTTACTAATGAATAATGACTAGGTATACCAGTAGGTCTGATAACCATTGAACTTTTGAAATAGGGATGAACTTACATGCTGTTTTGAAAAATCTACGCTATCTTAATGTGAAAAAGTCTATGATTTCTATTGTTGATCAAATCACAGGTACTGATAATACCTTTTTGGTTTAGAGTTTATATCAAACACCTAAAAAATGCTCAATTTCAGTTGGAAGTTCATTAAAATTCAGTAGTTATGGTTTTCTGAGACCACATTCTCTTGCCCACCACTAAGCCTGATCCATGGGCAGATAACTTGGGGTCCTTGGACCTTAGGTTAAGAACCTCTTATGTAGGCCAACGTGATTGCCTAGATGTGGGAACTGAGGCTCAGAGAACTGGAGCTTGCCCAACCAAGTTCACATATTGTTAATTTCGGGCAAAGTTGAATTCACAGGGAAAAGTCCCTGATGGCTAATCCATTGTTCATCATCCCATGCTGTTCTGTCTACTGTGAAGCCATTTCAAATGAAGATGAGGAAAAACTCCTTTTCATTATTTTCTGACTACTGAATTAACTTCATTGTAGACTGAATATCATAAAGACCCTGTAAAAAATAGGCAACTTCAGCAGATTGGGATCCAGTGAAAATCTAGTTTAAAAAAATAATAATATCAAAATAAAAAGGGGTCAACTCCTTTGAGATTTTCCCATAACCCTCAATTTTTTTTTAATTTTTTTTATTTATTTTTTTTTTAATTTTTTTTTTTATTTATGATAGTCACACAGAGAGAGAGAGAGAGAGGCAGAGACATAGGCAGAGGGAGAAGCAGGCTCCATGCCGGGAGCCTGATGTGGGATTCGATCCTGGGTCTCCAGGATCGCGCCCTGGTCCAAAGGCAGGCGCTAAACCGCTGCGCCACCCAGGGATCCCAACCCTCAATTTTTATATCACTAAGCCCAAATTAACTTTGTTTTTGAGAGAAAACACTAAGCAGGGATTCCTGGATGGCTCAGCGGTTGAGCATTTGCCTTTGGCTCAGGGTGTGATCCCAGAGTTCTGGGATCGAATCTCACACTGGGCTCCCTGCAAGGAGTCTGCTTCTCCCTCTCCTTATGTCTCTGCCTTCTCTCTGTGTCTCTCATGAATAAATAAATAAAATCTTTAAATTTAATCTGTAAAAAGAAAACACTAAGCACAGCTAAATTCACCTTCTTGAAAAGTTGCTTGAGCTTAGGGGAAAGAACTATTTGACTCTTCTAATTAACATATTTAATTCTGAGATAGTATTTCCTGTCGGATTTTCTTTTTTCCTGTTTTTATTTTCCCTACTAATGCAGCCCTTTGCTTTATTTGCTTGGGCTCTCCATTTCTCCTACTAACCTGGTCCAAAAGTTATGTGATTCCTTGAGTGTTCTTTATTATTAAATATATCAAATGAAAACCTTTGATTCAGAGAAGAATGAAAATTCCTATGTTCATTGAAAAAAAAAAAAGAAGAATGTGGTCTAGTTAAGCCTCTCAGGGCAATGTAAATTAGAGAACAATTGAGAATTGAACATGATGGTTTATCCTTAAGGATGCATTTTCAGAAGTCCTATTTTGTTTTTTAACTGACCAATATTTAAATGGTATTCCTAGGTCATACTTGGTGACAAAAACTTCTCCTATCCTGATGATGGAATCCTAGTGCAAAATCCCAGGGTCCTTCGAAGTATTTACAATAGGGGCTAGGATACACATATTTTGGTGAAATTCATAATCTGGCAGCATTGCTTATGTTACATTATTTGCAAAATATCAATATTACTTTCTTTTAATGTTTTTTTTTTAGAAAAACTTATACCTTAACTCCCTGTTATAAACTAGATGGTAACAAGTGTTTGGAAGCAATTATCAGAAAGCTCTTAAAAAATAGCATGTTCCTTTTGGCCTTGCATACAAATTATACATTCTATACAATAGGCAAAATTGGAAAATTTACCAGGAAAGACTGAGGGAATGAAAGAGTTGTGAGCACAAAACCAAAGCCAAGGGACAGGTCAACAGTCTGTACGAAAGCCGTGTGAAGTGGGTGATAAGCAGTTGGTGAAGCAGGATGTAGAGAGTCATTGCCTAAATCCAGTTATTCATCTGGAAAATGTGTTGAGATGTCTAGCACGGCCAGGCAGCTCAATCCACCATGAACTTAAATGTTGCAAATGTTGGAATAAAGGATGCTTTAGAAGCAGCATTTATTGGAGTAGACAGGAGTGTTGGATACATAAAGATGTGACCGCTGGAATGTAATCAGTAGGCATGAGTGTTGTTTCAGTTTCTCTCACTTCTTTCTTTCTTCCTTTTATCCCTAAACACACACCTGTTCCCCTCCCAACCTCACAAACAATAGGCCACCAATGTCTTGTGTGTTTGTATGTATCTGTGTGCTTGTGTATTTGTATGTGTTCTTCCAAAATGTGCATTGTCTTTTGGTAGACAAATGTCTTCAGCTTTTACTATTACTATTTACTATTAAATCATTACTATTATATTGAATATCTTACTAGTTTCTTTACTTTTTTCAATAAACACTATATTTTTAAGGTCTATCTAATTTACTTTGTGTTCACATAATCCTCTGCTGCTTCTAGGGGTTGCATATTGCTCTATGGTGTACATCTAACACATTTTCCTCTCTCTTCTCTTATCAAGGATGTAATTCCAAGTTGTTTCCAACTCCTTACCACCAAAAATAATACTGCAATGCACATTCTTATATATTTGAGGATTCTATGTTTTATACTCAGGCATAACATCTGATACTTTTCTTCTCGAGTAAGCATGTTCATAAGCACCCCCTTTTTCATCTGGAGTCTATTTGTAGTCATCATGGGGCAAGGGCATATTGTAGGAGCCAAGTGGAGCACCATGGTTTAACTCATATTCTGAATCTAACACTGATTAAAAGTCCTTCCTCCTCTTGTTGATTGGGATCAATTACTCAAATGAAATGGGTGACTCCTTCTTGCTTGTGGGTATTTGGACACAATGAGTCTAAAGTGCACTGGGAACAACCATAATTTGTAGTTCAGTTAGAACTTTGATGTCTCTTATGGCAGATGTTATGGACAGAATTGTGCCCCCCACCCCAAATTCATAGGTTGAAGCTTTAACCTCCAATGTGACTATTTGGAGATGGGGACATTAAGGAGGTAATTAAGGTTAAATGAGGCCTTAAGGTGGGACCCTGATGTATTAGGACTGATGTCTCTTTAAGAAAAGGAAGAAACACCAGAGAGATGTGTCTCCCCCTATACACAAAGAGGAGATCATGTGAGGATACAAGAAGGCAGCTGCCTATAAGCCAAGAGGAGAGTTTTCAATAGAAACCAATCCTGATGACACTTTGATCTCAGACTCCTACCTCCTACCCTCCAGAGCTGTCAGAAAATACATTTCTGTTGTTTAAGCCACCCAGTCCGTGGAATTTTGTTATGGCAGCACAAGAAGACTAACACAGTAGGAATGTACCCCTTTTGGAGGCCAGGACCCTCAATCCTACAGAAGTCTAAGTTGTGGTAACGGGAAGCACAAAGTCCCTTAGAGCATAATGTGGGGTGATGGTTAGTTGGCTACTCCTGCCTCCACCTTATGATCCCTGGATCCTGTTGGGAGCATTGTACATGTTGAAATCTTGAATTTGATATATAAACTGCATCCTGAAGGATGACACCAATTCTATCAAAGTGTTGCTTTTGCATTAATGTTTCAGCTGAGTCATTATAAGGCCATTTTAGCACTCTATGAGACTGGGTACCTTTGGATGTTCACCAAATCAATGGCCACATACTGTATCTCAGACCTCTTTAATCTTCTCTAGTAATGATACTGCATCTGGCAAAGCAGCTTGATCAGGCCTTCTGCTTGGTTAAGTCTGCAGTGGCTTACAGTTATTCTCCAGGATTCATTCAGTTTCAGTGTAGACCAAATGAAGATATAATTGGAACTAATACCCCTGCATCATTTATGTGCTTGTGGTGGCTATCCTCCATGGATACAATATAGTTGTTCTTTTTTTTTTTTTTTTTTTTTTTTTTTTTTATTTACTATCTTGGCTGGGTGGCTGGGTGGGAGTTGGGAGGTGAGGAGGATTTATGTTCCACTTGGTCTGTCCATTCTAATACTTATCTGACAGGATAGAGAACCAATATGGTGGCTTTACCAAATGCCAAGTATATAAATTTCAATTAGATTGTCAGAGACTGGAGAAAGAGCCATTGATGGGTGGACATACTGGGCCCTACTGTTAGTGGACTTTAATCATATATTCATAGGACCCCACTTTAATAGAAGGGGATTGATTCATGATGATACTTTGGGACTCCAGGTCCCAAATCTTGTTAACATATTTTGTAACCAATAGTCAATACAGTGCACCAGATATCTGGGTATTACCCTTTCTCCACTGAGTAAATGGTTGTAGGGAGTTTGTAGCAAAACTGGGAGAATCCTCACTTGCTATGGTCTTAGTTCTTCCTCCTAGAGTCCCAGCTTACCTCCTCTGGCAATGGATTTGGGATCTGAATATTGATTTGGATCTGAGAATGAAGAAGGGAGAGTTTTAATTTTTTTAATTGGGGTAACCAGGCTCACCCTACTGCTGTTCCACTAATGATTTTTATTTGTTTGTCTTATAAATATTAAGGAGCACTCTCCAAGACCCCCTGTCTATCTGTCTTATCCCTAAGAATACCAAGATCTGTGAAGTATCTCCACAACTCCATGCAAGTCAAATTCCCTGGCTACCCTTCCTGTTTTGTCAGGCAACTGTGACCTCCTAGCTTCTGGTGGCTAAATCCTGCCACCTGCTCTCATTTACTTGGTGGGGGAAGACATCAAATCCAGCTCTGTGACTGTCTGTCCCACTGTGGACCCTGGTATGTAGAAGAAAGCCACCATGCAACTTAACTAATACTGTAGCTCTCTGTCACACTCCCTGCCATTAGAACTCTGGCCAACTCATCCTCATGGTCATCATGCCTCCACTATCCTGGGTTATAGGGGCAGAATGAATCTTTCTCTTTATGTTCTTGGAATCAGTGACTCAATTTCAAATGAAACATCAATATAAAGGCAATAATGCATGCATCGAGAGAGAGGAAAAAAGAAGTTAGAAACTACACATATATCCCATATATCTCCATCTTAAATTACTTGCAGGATAAAATTGGTGGGTGCTAACAGTTGAACCAGGTAAAGGTTTGACAACTTAATGTAGGTAAAATTACATATTGGGGAGACTGGATAAAAATTTGAACAGAAAGGAAACCATAAAAGAATACTAGATCTATAGACTATATGTTAACTATATGTTAAGGGGAGTGGAAAACACATAGAAAAGGTAAATGAGAAGCCAAATAAATGGAGTGAGAGAAGATGGGTAGAGAGAAGAAAGAGAGGCAGCCCCAAAAGTCATTGTTCATAAAAAAAAAAAAAAGGCAGTTGGAACATGTAGTGGGATTTGAAGGCTAGGATCAAAATAATATAAAACTGAAGTCTCTGCTGATGAAAAGTTAATGTCATGTTAATTATGCTAGTTTGAGCCCACTGAATAAAGCAAAGACTCCAAAACCAAAATTGTAAACTAAAATTAACTCATGCTTATTTCACACATACAGCATGTTCTGGTATCACATTTATTAAAGTCACTAGCAGTCGAAAACAGTGAGCAAGCTACACTGTTCCACTACCTTAATAAATGCATGGTAATTATCCAGAGACTGGGGGGGAGGGGGGCGGGGGGAGGGAGCTACTGATTAGTAAATCGGTAAATCGTATCTCACAGAATATCTACAAACTTCAAATCAACCCCTTATAATTTGAAAGTTATGTGCTGTTCAACCCAGACATTAAGAATTCCTTCTTCTATCACTGATTTCCATTAATTTCTTAACCAATTCCCTTAACGCTCACTATATCCTGAGAGATGTTCTAAGATGTGGGGCTGGAATGGTGGACACTACAGATGCATTCCCATTTCCCTAATAAGTGATCTACGATTATCCATGATGTACCGTCTTCCATGTATTTATCACTGCTGTATTAGATTAAATGTTCAGATTTACTGATATTCTAAAAAGTGATATATATTCCAATACACGTCAATACATATGCAAAATCCCTGAGTGATTCTTGACTTCTCTCTCTCTCTCTCTTTTATATATCCTAGGTTTTACCCACTAGCAAGCACAGCTACCCTCACCTTCCAAATACATCCTGACAAAACCATTGGCTATTCCCTCTGATACTAACAAGGTAGCGCGAGTAACCATTATCTCCCACCCAAATCGCAACAACTATCTAATGAGCTTCCATTTTTCCACTCTCATTAGTCCTCCTCCCTACAGCCTACACTCCACACAGCAGCCAGAACTAAAAGCCAGATTACACCTCTCTTTTGCTCACATCCCCGGTGGCTTCCCATCTCAATAGGAATAAATACTTACTATGATTTAAAAGATGCATTCATAGGCTCCCGTTCCTAGAAACTCCATTTATTTCACTTGAAATAAATCTTCCCTGGTGCTCACTCTTCTTCAGCCTCACTTGCCTTCTTGCTGATCCTCAGACCCAGCAAGCTGGTGTTTACCCAGGACCTCTGAACTCCCTGTTGCAGCTACCTAAATTACTTATCCCCTGGGGGTGGCTGCTTCCCTCACTTCATTCTGGTCTCCTTTCAAGTGGAGAACACCAAGCAATAACTATCCTATTTTAAAAATTGTCTGTCCCCCTGCACCATTATTTTCTACTCCATTACCCAGCTTAATTTTCCTTTATGGCACCATTTGGTTATGTACTTTTTGGTTCACTTGTTTATTGTCTCTCTTCTCCTAGTGAAATGTAAGCTCTGTGTAGGCAAATATTCACCCATTTCATCTACCAGTGTCTCCAGAGCTTGATACATAGTAGGTACTCAGTAAAGAATTGTCCAGGGAATAGAATAGAAGCTTTTATTAAACACCTGGCCATAATTCAAGTTTATTAGCCCCTAGATTCCAAGTAAGCAAGCCTGATCGTTTATTCCTGCCACCTTCCCCCACGCCATAAAGAAAAAAAAATCCTTTTCTATATAGAGTAGCATGAACCTTGGAGACCTGGGGAATGAAAATTGAGGTAGCAAATCATGTGTCCCCCGATTCAGGTTATTCCCATCTTCTTCATTCTTTATCTTCTCTCTCTTCATGTTAATTGCTTAGCTAAATTTTAACTAAACCATGCCTGCTTTTTTTTCTTTTTAGCTAAATCATGCCTGCTTTATATTTTATTATAGTACACATCTAAAAAATATTTGTAACATGTTTGTAATTGAAGGATAAGAAGTAGATCAGTTAAAACAAGTTAGCAAGGGGGATCCTTGGGTGGCTCAGCAGTTTGGTGCCTGCCTTTGGTCCAGGGTGCGATCCTGGAGTCCCGGGATCGAGTTCCGCTTCGGGCTCCCAGCATGGAGCCTGCTTCTCCCTCCTCCTGTGTCTCTGCCTCTCTCTCTCTCTCTCTCTCTCTATATATATATATATATATATACACACACACATATATATATAATGAATAAACAAATAAATCTTTACCAAAAAAAAAGTTAGCAAAAAATTCATATGAATGCCTATTTTGCAGGCATGTGACACCCATAATATCTATACAACCCCTAATATGAATATGATAGCAATTAATATAAGGAAAGTAATGTTATTCCATCTAACGAGTGGGGATACTGATAGAATGGATTAAGGATTCACTTGATTATATAAGGCTAGTAAGCCAAGGTGTGGGCATCCAGAAAAGGTTTTCAGCCCAGACTACTTCAAATTATTTTGTTATTGGATAAAAGGTTGCACAATAAAAATTAATTTCAAAACTCACTGTATGACACCAGAACACCTCATACCCCTTTACTTGTTCTCAAACATGTTGGTGTTAGTATATTCACTGAATGACAACCTATTGGCTTTGTGATATTTGTATATTTCTCATTCTATGTATTATGCTCTGAACCTAGTGTTTTGAGAATGGCTGAACTTTTTGGGGTCTCCAACGAGTTAGTCATTACAGTTTTAATTCACATTGAGAATATATGTATGATTATGTAAATTCAGTAACACTTCTGAATGAATGCACTGAATTAATTTCAGCCACCTCTACACACGAAGGAAAATACATTGATGGAAAACACTGTGAAGTGTTCTATTCACGTATTCTACACAATGTTCATTCATAATCTTCACAGAGATGCCAGGACAGCGGATCAAGGACTACCATTTCAACTCCCAGGAAAGAGGGACTTCTGCTTACATTTTTTTGTTTAGTTCTGGGAATTCGCCAGGTCTCCGCTCCCAGAGGAGATGTGGATTGTGATGGTTAATTGTATGAGTCAACTTGACCAGGCCAAAGGATGCCCAGATGGGTGATAAAACATTACTACCATCATTACTTCTAAGTGTATCTATTTTTATTTTAACAGTTCTTTTGGCATATCACCTACACTTAAAAAATGTTATAGTTGTCATTTTAGAATTCCCAGTATACATTAACTAATATATCTCTACTTTCAAATAATGCTGTACCCCTTGTAGAGTAGTGCAGGTACCCTATAACAAAGTATTCCTGATTTTTCTCTCCTATTCCCTACAATATTGCTGTCATTCATTTCACTCACCCAGATGCTTTTATCACCCAATATATTGATACTATTGTTAGTTCAAATGGCTATTCTTTACATCAATTAAGAATGAAAAATAAAATGTCTTTTAATTTATGCTATTTATTTCTTCTTTGATGCTTTCTTTTTATACATCTGAGTTTCTTCCTTTATCATTTTCCTTGTCCCTGAAAATTTTTGTTTAATGCTTCTTGTAGGACAGGCCTGCTGGTGATGAATTCCCTCAGATTTTGTTTTTCAGACAAGTCTTTAGTTCTCTTTGACTTTGGACAGATAATCTCACACTGTATATAATTACATATTGGCATTTGCTATTGTTTCCTTACTAGCTTCTTTCACTATATTCTCTTCGTCTTTCATTTTCTACAGTTTGAATACGATTCCTAGGTATAGTTATAGCTATTAGCTTGCTTGATGTTCTCTGAGCTTCCTGAATCTCTTGCTTGATGTCTGTCATTAATTTCAGAATAATCTCAGCTATCATTCCTTTAAATTTTTTTTTCTTCTCGGTTCTATTTTTTTTCCTTATCCTTCTGGCATTTTTAACTAAACATATGTTACACCTTTGAAATGTGCCCCACAGTTTTTGAATATCCTATTCCGTTTTTCCTTCACTTATTTTTCTCTTTGGATTTCAAGTGGGACATTTCCATTTATATGTTTTTAAGCTTGCTGATTCTTTCCTATGTCAAACTGAGTCTACTGCTGTACCCACTGAAGGCATTCTTTGTTGCACACATTTTATTTATAGCACTTCATTTTGATTCTTAGGGTTTCCGTTTCTCTGCTTATATTACACATCTCTTGTTACACACTTTTTCCAGTCCAGCCCTTAACATACCAATCATAGTTATTTTAAATTCTCTGATAATTCCAATACTTATATCCCATCTGAGTCTGGTTCTGAGATTTATTTTTAACTCTTGAGAGTATATATTTTTCCTCTCCTTCCAGCATGATTTATAATTTTTTTTTTGTTGAAAGCTGGTTAGTTTAGGTTGAGTAATACGAACTGAGATAAATAGACCTTTAGGGTAAGGATCTACATCACTTTTGCTAAGAATCGGGCTGTGTTGAATGTTGGCTGTAGCTGTGTGTGTCAGAAGTTTAAAATTCCTGTAGTGTCATCTTCTTTATCTCCTTAACTCTGGATTTTCCTCGGCACTCCTCCTCCTCAGAGACAGTCTGCCTCCTGCTGTAGTATGCACTTACCGGAATTGAGCACTATTTGTTTGACAGCAATGTGTGAGAGCAGGGAGGATTTCTGTTACATTAGGATTAAATTTCGGTTTTCAGTGGGCCTCTCTCTGTCTCAGACTTGTAACTCTCACAAGTGTTTCTCTAATGGTAGAGCTCTTTCCCTTGTGAGGCAGGAAAGCTAGAGGAGTCCAGTGTGGGAGCAATATCCTTCCCTGCTGGGATAGGGCTTTGGAAAGTCCTCTTCCCCAGAATGTAGGCCTTTGTTTTGAGAGCACTTTGGGTATATTTCACAATGATTTTCCACTCCTCTACCAGGTCAAGGGCGGGGGGGGGGATTATGGGGATCTTCACCTTTAGGACCTAGTGGAGTTCCTAGAAGCAAACCCATCAAACTGGTGAGTGCCCCAAGACTTCCAACTCCCTGCTTGAGGTTTCTCACCTCAAGGGAGTCCACACTCAGCTCCTAGCAATTTGTCAAAATTACTGTTTAAGTTTTCCCATCAGTTTATGGCTGCAGCAGCGTCTACTCCAGGTAGGCAGATCTTAACTTTGACTTTCTGCATTCATCTTTCTCTCCAGATTGTGAGGTAGTTTCTTGCCCTGGAAACTCAGTGCTCTGAAAGAATAAGAGAAGCCATGGCTTTTCATTTTATTTAATTTTACTCATTTTAAGAATCAGAGTGATGACTTCCAAGCTTGTTACATGTCAAAACTGGGATCAGAAGTCCTCGAGGTGTTTATATATATATATTATTTCATTTTCCTTCTCAAAGCTCCTGTGAACTCTAGGGCAAATTACTTCACCTAAAGAACAGACTACTTCTTAACACAGACGTAGATCATTTAATTTCAAAGAACTTGGTGACTGTGAATTTACAACAAATAAAATATTAGAATTCTGTTTTCCATATTCCTTCTGTGATACATATTTATGACATTCCTTCTCTGAAAGTAAACAAAAACTGGCTCAAAAGCTTGTTTTCAGTGTACCATTTATTCATTCATTTATCAGATATCTATTAGGGATCTACTGTGGGCGTGGCATTGTGTAAGATCCTGCCAATACCACAATATCATCCACGTTCTGAAAGACCCTGGGTCAAATGGGAGAGGCAGAAATCTAAGCAAATAATTTAAATACTTTGAGATAAGTAACAAAACAGAAGTTTGTACAGGTGCAATTAGGTTTGAAGGTGGGAGAAAGTAACTTTGGAAAATCAAAGTTTCTTTCCCAAAAGAATGAATGTCTCTCCTTCCATGAAGTAGTGCCTAAGATAGTGTCCTTTATTTTATTTTATTTTTTTTTGGTCTTATATTCTTTCTTTTTTTTTTAATTTATTTTTTATTGGTGTTCAATTTACTAACATACAGAATAACCCCCAGTGCCCGTCACCCATTCACTCCCACCCCCCACCCTCCTCCCCTTCTACCACCCCTAGTTCGTTTCCCAGAGTTAGCAGTCTTTACGTTCTGTCTCCCTTTCTGATATTTCCCACACATTTCTTCCCCCTTCCCTTATATTCCCTTTCACTATTATTTATATTCCCCAAATGAATGAGAACATATAATGTTTGTCCTTCTCCGACTGGCTTACTTCACTCAGCATAATACCCTCCAGTTCCATCCACGTTGAAGCAAATGGTGGGTATTTGTCATTTCTAATAGCTGAGTAATATTCCGTTGTATACATAAACCACATCTTCTTTATCCATTCATCTTTCGTTGGACACCGAGGCTCCTTCCACAGTTTGGCTATCGTGGCCATTGCTGCTATAAACATCGGGGTGCAGGTGTCCCGGCGTTTCATTGCATTTGTATCTTTGGGGTAAATGCCCAACAGTGCAATTGCTGGGTCGTAGGGCAGGTATATTTTTAACTGTCTGAGGAACCTCCACACAGTTTTCCAGAGTGGCTGCACCAGTTCACATTCCCACCAACAGTATATGAGGGTTCCCTTTTCTCCGCATCCTCTCCAACATTTGTTGTTTCCTGCCTTGTTAATTTTCCCCATTCTCACTGGTGTGAGGTGGTATCTCATTGTGGTTTTGATTTGTATTTCCCTGATGGCAAGTGATGCAGAGCATTTTCTCATATGCATGTTGGCCATGTCTATGTCTTCCTCTGTGAGATTTCTGTTCATGTCTTTTGCCCATTTCATGATTCGATTGTTTGTTTCTTTGGTGTTGAGTTTGATAAGTTCTTTATAGATCTTGGAAACTAGCCCTTTATCTGATATGTCATTTGCAAATATCTTCTCCCATTCTGTAGGTTGTCTTTGAGTTTTGTTGACTGTATCCTTTGCTGGGCAAAAGCTTCTTATCTTGATGAAGTCCCAATAGTTCATTTTTGCTTTTGTTTCTTTTGCCTTCGTGGATGTATCTTGCAAGAAGTTACTGTGGCCGAGTTCAAAAAGTGTGTTGCCTGTGTTCTTCTCTAGGATTTTGATGGAATCTTGTCTCACATTTAGATCTTTCATCCATTTTGAGTTTATCTTTGTGTATGGTGAAAGAGAGTGGTCTAGTTTCATTCTTCTGCATGTGGATGTCCAATTTTCCCAGCACCATTTATTGAAGAGACTGTCTTTCTTCCAATGGATAGCCTTTCCTCCTTTATCGAATATTAGTTGCCCATAAAGTTCAGGGTCCACTTCTGGATTCTCTATTCTGTTCCACTGATCTATGTGTCTGTTTTTGTGCCAGTACCACACTGTCTTGATGACCACAGCTTTGTAGTACAACCTGAAATCTGGCATTGTGATGCCCCCAGATATGGTTTTCTTTTTTAAAATTCCCCTGGCTATTCGGGGTCTTTTCTGATTCCACACAAATCTTAAAATAATTTGTTCTAACTCTCTGAAGAAAGTCCATGGTATTTTGATAGGGATTGCATTAAACGTGTATATTGCCCTGGGTAACATTGACATTTTCACAATATTAATTCTGCCAATCCATGAGCATGGAATATTTTTCCATCTCTTTGTGTCTTCCTCAATTTCTTTCAGAAGTGTTCTATAGTTTTGAGGGTATAGATCCTTTACATCTTTGGTTAGGTTTATTCCTAGGTATCTTATGCTTTTGGGTGCAATTGTAAATGGGATGGACTCCTTAATTTCTCTTTCTTCAGTCTCATTGTTAGTGTATAGAAATGCCACTGACTTCTGGGCATTGATTTTGTATCCTGCCATGCTACCAAATTGCTGTATGAGTTCTAGCAATCTTGGGATGGAGACTTTTGGGTTTTCTATGTAGAGTATCATGTCATCGGCGAAGAGGGAGAGTTTGACTTCTTCTTTGCCAATTTGAATGCCTTTAATGTCTTTTTGTTGTCTGATTGCTGAGGCTAGGACTTCCAGTACTATGTTGAACAGCAGTGGTGAGAGTGGACATCCCTGTCTTGTTTCTGATCTTAGGGGAAAGGCTCCCAGTGCTTCCCCATTGAGAATGATATTTGCTGTGGGCTTTTCATAGATGGTTTTTAAGATGTCGAGGAATGTTCCCTCTATCCCTACACTCTGAAGAGTTTTGATCAGGAATGAATGCTGCATTTTGTCAAATGCTTTCTCTGCATCCAATGAGAGGATCATATGGTTCTTGGTTTTTCTCTTGCTGATATGATGAATCACATTGATTGTTTTACGGGTGTTGAACCAGCCTTGTGTCCCAGGGATAAATCCTACTTGGTCATGGTGAATAATTTTTTTAATGTACTGTTGGATCCTATTGGCCAGTATCTTGTTGAGAATTTTTGCATCCATGTTCATCAGGGATATTGGTCTGTAATTCTCCTTTTTGGTGGGGTCTTTGTCTGGTTTTGGAATTAAGGTGATGCTGGCCTCATAGAACGAATTTGGAAGTACTCCATCTCTTTCTATCTTTCCAAACAGCTTTAGGAGAATAGGTATGGTTTCTTCTTTAAACGTTTGATAAAATTCCCCTGGGAAGCCATCTGGCCCTGGACTCTTGTGTCTTGGGAGGTTTTTGATGACTGCTTCAATTTCCTCCCTGGTTATTGGCCTGTTCAGGTTTTCTATTTCTTCCTGTTCCAGTTTTGGTAGTTTGTGGCTTTCCAGGAATGCGTCCATTTCTTCTAGATTGCCTAATTTATTGGCGTATAGCTGTTCATAATATGTTTTTAAAATCGTTTGTATTTCCTTGGTGTTGGTAGTGATCTCTCCTTTCTCATTCATGATTTTATTAATTTGAGTCTTCTCTCTCTTCTTTTTAATAAGGCTGGCTAATGGTTTATCTATCTTATTAATTCTTTCAAAGGACCAACTCCTGGTTTTGTTGATCTGTTCCACAGTTCTTCTGGTCTCGATTTCGTTGAGTTCTGCTCGAATCTTTATTAACTCCCTTCTTCTCTTGGGTGTAGGATCTATTTGCTGTTTTTTCTCTAGCTCCTTTATATGTAAGGTTAGCTTTTGTATTTGAGTTCTTTCCAGTTTTTGAATGGATGCTTGTATTGCGATGTATTTCCCCCTTAGGACTGCTTTTGCTGCATCCCAAAGATTTTGAACGGTTGTATCTTCATTCTCATTAGTTTCCATGAATCTTTTTAATTCTTCCTTAATTTCCTGGTTGACCCTTTCATCTTTTAGCAGGATGGTCCTTAACCTCCACGTGTTTGAGGTCCTTCCAAACTTCTTGTTGTGATTTAGTTCTAATTTCAAGGCATTATGGTCTGAGAATATGCAGGGGACAATCCCAATCTTTTGGTATCGGTTCAGACCCGATTTGTGACCCAATATGTGGTCTATTCTGGAGAAAGTTCCATGTGCGCTTGAGAAGAATGTGTATTCAGTTGAGTTTGGATGTAAAGTTCTGTAGATATCTGTGAAATCCATCTGGTCCAGTGTATCATTTAAAGCTCTCGTTTCTTTGGAGATGTTGTGCTTAGAAGACCTAACGAGTATAGAAAGAGCTAGATTGAAGTCACCAAGTATAAGTGTATTATTATCTAAGTATTTCTTCACTTTGGTTAATAATTGATTGATATATTTGGCAGCTCCCACATTCGGGGCATATATATTGAGGATTGTTAAGTCCTCTTGTTGAATAGATCCTTTAAGTATGATATAGTGTCCCTCTTCATCTCTCACTACAGTCTTTGGGGTAAATTTTAGTTTATCTGATATAAGGATGGCTACCCCTGCTTTCTTTTGAGGACCATTTAAATGGTAAATGGTTCTCCAACCTTTTATTTTCAGGCTGTAGGTGTCCTTCTGTCTAAAATGAGTCTCTTGTAGACAGCAAATAGATGGGTCCTGCTTTTTTATCCAGTCTGAAACCCTGCGCCTTTTGATGGGGTTATTAAGCCCGTTCACATTCAGAGTTACTATTGAGAGATATGAGTTTAGTGTCATCATGATATCTATTCAGTCCTTGTTTTTGTGGACTGTTCCACTGAACTTCTTCTTAAAGGGGAATTTTAAGAGTCCCCCTTAAAATTTCTTGCAGAGCTGGTTTGGAGGTCACATATTCTTTTAGTTGCTGCCTGTCTTGGAAGCTCTTTATCTCTCCTTCCCTTTTGAATGAGAGCCTTGCTGGATAAAGTGTTCTTGGTTGCATGTTCTTCTCATTTAGGACCCTGAATATATCCTGCCAGCCCTTTCTGGCCTGCCAGGTCTCTGTGGAGAGGTCTGCTGTTACCCTAATACTCCTCCCCATAAAAGTCAGGGATTTCTTGTCTCTTGCTGCTTTAAGGATCTTCTCTTTATCTTTGGAATTTGCAAGCTTCACTATTAAATGTCGAGGTGTTGAACGGTTTTTATTGATTTTAGGGGGGGATCTCTCTATTTCCTGGATCTGAATGCCTGTTTCCCTTCCCAGATTAGGAAAGTTTTCAGCTAGAATTTGTTCAAATACATATTCTGGCCCTCTGTCCCTTTCGGCGCCCTCGGGAACCCCAATTAAACGTAGGTTTTTCTTTCTCAGGCTGTCGTTTATTTCCCTTAATCTATCCTCATGGTCTTTTAATTGTTTGTCTCTTTTTTCCTCAGTTTCCCTCTTTGCTATCAACTTGTCTTCTATGTCACTCACTCGTTCTTCCACCTCGTTAACCCTCGTCGTTAGGACTTCTAGTTTGGATTGCATCTCATTCAATTGATTTTTAATTTCTGCCTGATTAGCTCTAAATTCTGCAGTCATGAAGTCTCTTGAGTCCTTTATACTTTTTTCTAGAGCCACCAGTAGCTGTATAATAGTGCTTCTGAATTGGCTTTCTGACATTGAATTGTAATCCAGATTTTGTAACTCTGTGGGAGAGAGGACTGTTTCTGATTCTTTCTTTTGAGGTGAGGTTTTCCTTCTAGTCATTTTGCTCAGTGCAGAGTGGCCAAAAGCAGGTTGTATTGGGAAAAAGAGAAAAAGAGAGGAGAGAAAGAAGGAAAGAAAAGAGAAAGAGAAAAAAAAGGGAAGAAAAAAAAACGGAAAAAAAAAAGAAGAAAAAGAGAAAGAAAAAGAAAGGAGAAAAAAAGGGGGGTGGGGGAAGGAAACAAATCAAAAAGCAAAACAAAACAAAACAAAAAGAAAAAAAAAAAAAAAAGAACCACGGGGGAGTATCTTCTGATTCTGTGTACTTTAAGTCCCTTGGCTTCCCCTGGAAGTTGTCCGTCCAGCTGGTGTTCTGGGGGAGGGGCCTGTTGTGCTGATTCTCAGGTGTTAGCAGTTGGGGGAGCTGCTGTGCCTCTGCCTGGTGCAGGGCTCGGTGGGGGTTGTTTACCCCGTGAGGCCGCAGGAGGAACAGCCCCAGTGGCGGGGCAGCTCTGGAAACCTGGATTCAGCTCCGGCAGGAACTCCGTCTGCAGGGCCTGGAGGCTCCGGGGCGGGGCCGCTGATGTGCTCAGCTGGGGCAGGAGCGTCCTCGCTGTCCTGGGCCCTCCCGGCCTCTGCCTGTCCCGGGGGAGGCCGGATCCTGGGCTGTGTCCCGGCGCCCTGTGCTCCGGGGCCTGCGCTGTTGGATTCGCGCTCCCGGGCCGCGCAGCCCCCTCCGCGGAGCCGCCGCCCGAGCCCCTCCGAGCTGCTCCCGCCCCGCAGCCCCCTCCGCGGAGCCGCCGCCCGAGCCCCTCCGAGCTGCTCCCGCCCCGCAGCCCCCTCCGCGGAGCCGCCCCCGAGCCCCTCCGAGCTGCTCCCGCCCCGCAGCCCCCTCCGCGGAGCCGCCCCCGAGCCCCCCCCCAGCTGCTCCCGCCCCGCAGCCCCCTCCGCGGAGCCTCCCCCGAGCCCCCCGAGCTGCTCCCGCCCCGCAGCCCCCTCCGCGGAGCCGCCCCCGAGCCCCCCGAGCTGCTCCCGCCCCGCAGCCCCCTCCGCGGAGCCGCCGCCCGAGCCCCTCCGAGCTGCTCCTGGAACCGCGCAGCCCCCTCCGCGGAGCCTCTTCCTCTGCCCGAGCCCCTCCGAGCTGCTCCGGGTCCCGCCGGGTCCCGCCGGGTCCCGCCGTGCGCGCTGCAGCCCTTAGGGAGCTCGGCGCACTCTCCCGGGGCGCAGGTGTCTGTTACTGTCCCGGGGAGCCCGAGGGCATCCCCGCCCTCCTGGGTCCTGCTCCACCTCCCTGCGAGCCCCTTTCCCCCGGGAAGGTCGGTGCAGCTCCTGCTCCTCCGGGACGGGGCTCTCCTGTCCTGGGGACACTCGCCCCGGCCTCAGCCCGGCTCCTCGCAGGGCCCCTCCCCCTTGGAGGCCTTTGTGTCTTTATTTCTTTTTCCCCGTCTTCCTACCTTGATGGAAGTGCGAACTCTTCTCACTGTTGCATTCCAGGTGTTCTCTCTTTAATTCTCAGGCCGAATTCATAGATTTCCAGGATGATTGGAAGGTTTTCTAGGTAATTTGGTGGAGACAGGTGATTTGGGGACCCTACTCTTCCGCCATCGTGCTCCTCCCCTCCTAAGATAGTGTCCTTGATAGTTTGGCACTCCAGCAAACATTTTGTCAGTTTGGCATGAAAAACTCAAAATTTTTTTTTTGTTTTTTACATCTTGGACTATTAGTGGAAGTAGCATTTACAGGAGCAATTTAGTGCCTGAACAATAATAATTTTACTTTTTGTTAGAACTCAGAGGTCTATCCCATTTTAGAAACGAATTATTATGTTTTAAACAGAGCATGAGGTCTAGCTAGGTGCACTGACACTGATATTTGATACAACTCTTCCCAAATATATATGCTCAAGTGACTTTTCCCCCCTTTAACACAATAGTCACCTTCAAAAGCTATTCTGTTATTTCAGTAATGTCACCATTGACCAAAAAATTACTGGACTGCTTCTCTTGGAATTGCTTTCAGACTCTACAGCACATTATTTTGTGTATCGACAATGGTAGAAAAATCTTCATCTGCTGAGAGTGAATGTGATTTACGAACATAACCGAAGTCAAATGTAAGCTACAGAAATAGAGATTCTAAAGGAATAGAACAAATTTTAGTCAAATTAAGATTTGCTTGAAAATAAGAATTTTAACATGGCTCAGAAAAACATTTATCTAGTATAAAACTTAAAAGGCATGGGTCAAAACTTATCACGTAATATCTAAGAGGATTATTTTATAGGCAATTTCATTTGAATTTACATATTTTGAGACTTTTAAAAGCAATATACTATAATGATACATCAAGGTTAAACTTGCATCCAAATCAAAGTCCTACTGTCCATATTTAACAGATTACACACAAATTGGGTAAATCGTACCATCATCCCAAAATTATAGGTTTCAATCAAAACTGGCTTAAATATTTAAAAACAATGAAAAAAATCTTTCTTTCTTCTTAACACTTGTTTAAAATCAGAGTCCCAAACCCTTTCTTTTTCTTTAAATATTTACCATGATCTTTAAGAATCTCATCAGTATCTACTGTGTTGGCAGAGCCACTTAAAGAGAAAATATAGAAGAAAAACCGCCCATTAACACATTAGCAGATGATAAACACGGATGGACCAAACAAAGGTGAAACTGGAGGTGGGAGGGATTAAAATATGTGCTGCTCTCATAGTCATTTCTTTCCCCATGGAATAAAATTGCACTATGGAATACCTGACATCGTGCACATTGCTTTGAAATTGTGTCTTGTGGGTGTCTCCATAGTCGAGGCAATAAAATGTGATGGATTTCCAGTCTCTATCGCTTCAGGTAGGATAAATTTAGGAAACAATTGGGATGTAATTGAGATCAATACCAGGTGCTGAGAAACTACAGTGATCTCACTGACTGATGGCCAAGAAGGAAGAGCCCACAAGTAACCTGCCTCTATGCCAGAACTTCTCTGTTGTTTTCCTCTCCATTTCAAATCAGAGAAGCACAGAGAGGGGAGGAATCAATTTCCTCTCAGTAACAAGAGGCATCCATGGTGTCAGCGCCCTTAGTAACCAGGATCTCTGTGAGATATAAACCGCCACACGTAAGTAACGTAGTATGGAATTCTAGTTTAAACTGTACGTTCAGCAGAGAATGTTTAGGTAATGAAATGAGTGTTGAACCTCTCTGTCTGTAACACTATTGAAAAATGAAGTCATTCAAAATGAAAATCATCTTACTGCAGAGTGTAATGAATAATAATACCTGATATTTATTGAGAACTTACAATATGGCAGCCACTGATCTCATTTATCCTCACAACAACCTTTCAAAACCAGCCTTAATCCTATTAGCCTTTCTTTTTTTTTAAATCCATGAGTAAATTCCAGGACAGAGAAGTTAATAAGTTGCCTGAGCTTTCACAGCTAAGAAGTAAAGATACCAGAAGTCAAATCCAAGTAAATGGAGTCCAGATTTGAGTGTTTAGTATAATCCTATACCAAGACGCATGATGAGGACTGGAAAAACTCTAAGATATCCCCCCCAAAGTCATGACTTTTAACTTCATCAATACCAGAAGGCATTTTGTCAGTTTCAGTGTGTTTATAGGTATAAGCAAAAGTGTGTCTGCCTTAATCATGTTCAAGAACGTAGCCTTCTTTCTTGTTCTGAACATTGGTGGATAGCACTCCAGCTACCTGGTTATTAGCTTCACAATTGCAAGGGACTCAACTCCTCTTCGTGAAATAAGTTGCCAAGTTCAAAGATCAGAAATGTAATGGCAGTGCCTTCAAAGGCTTCAGTGCTGTATATTCTGGTCTACCCTCTATTTCCCCTCCTTTCCTGAGTTCTGCTTTGATCTCAAGCTAAACATCAGAATCTGCCTTTTAAAAAGACTTGAAGTGCCTTTCATTTTCTCTCAGCTGCCCGAGGAGCAACAACTTCTGCATCTTACATGAAAAAAATTTATTTCTCCCTAAAAATAACTTCGGCTTCAAATGCCCCCTGCAAAGAGGTGGAAATAATTCATCTTGAACTCTGAGAAGACAAAAGAAGGTAATTGCATGGGTGAGCCATTACCTGCAGCAGGGGAGGCAGACGATGGAGCCATTACCAATCCTGCTAAGGCAGTAACAGAGCATTTCCGGCTTACGGCTTTGCAGGAGAAGAGGTCAGGGCACAGTCTCCTTTGGGCCATTCACATTCTTTTTTGGACCATGAGCACTTACCGCATCAACATACACTCCTGGATGTGCTGTGGTGGTTTTGTTCTCCTGTGGTTCTCTCCTTCCTCCCATTAATGCTGTAAGTGCTAAGAGTAGCAAGTGCTTGAACAATTAATTTCTCTGTTCCTTAGCTAAAAATAAACTTGTTTAAGGGAAAATGTGAAATCATAAGTGGTGTTTTAAATTAATAGGGTAATATATGAAAACTTACAAACCAAAAATGGAGTATGTGCTATAATATACACCCTAAAACACATATACTCTGTACATGGTAAACACTCAAGTTAAGTTAAAATTTAAATATGAACAAATAAATTAATTTTGATTTACACTCTCCCTCGTTGCAAGAAGTCTAGAGTGTTCATAAGAAGTCTATCTTTGAAAAAGATGTTTTTGCTCTGGTCTGTTGTTTTCCCAAGAACTTTGTCAAGTTCAGGGCATTAAAAAGGAAAAAAAAAACAAAAAAACTTCACTTAGTCATTGACAAAAACAATATGCTTACCACAAGCGATGACACATTGGTCATGCATTGTGAACATCCATTCCTGAACCTGCCTATTTCTTTCTTGCATCATCCTCTAATCCTGCCTCAACTCCTCTGCTTGTATTTCATTCCCTTAGTGCATGAGGTTGTAGTGGGTATTTTAAACTTCTTAACCATATACGATCCTGCAAAAGCAATAATATAAACAATAGCTCTATTCCCAAGCAAGTCTGCAGAAACCCATCATAAACCTGAAATACTACATGCTTGCAATCGTAATTTTTCTTGTTGTTGTTCATTGAAAGTCAGTTAAGCAAGTCATTTAACCTTTGTGGGCCTCAATTTCATCTTCTATAAAATTAAGGGACTGGATTATACCCATGGCCCTTTCAGCCTCCATGGTCTGTGGAGACATTTCTACTGCCATATGAATCAGATGGAATAAAGCGAGAGCATAACCATCATCATCAACGTGGTTTCAGCATTCATTCTGCAGAACTCTAGTTGGCTTCACTTTGATACCAGAGCCAGTTTAGATGTTTGGCACTAACTATCATCTGTTGTGTTTAAGTTGCCTCTTATTATGTAACAGTAGGATGAATGAGGCATGGATAGGAAGGTCAGAAGGCTACTAAGCACTCTCAGCTAGTCTCAAATGTAAGCCAGAGTAAGAAGAGCTGTGAGCACAGTGTTTGGGATCAACCTGAGCTTAAGGTCTTGCATCATCACTTAATACCTCTGTGACCTTGGGAAAGTTGTTTATACTGACTATGCCTGCCTTCTCCATAAAAGGAGGATAACGACAATACCCTCATAGGATTTTTATTAGGTTTTTATTAGGATGAGATGAGGAAGTGAATTAAAATACCTGCTGAGCACTTAATAAACGATAGCGATCATCATGAAGGATAAAACTTAGGAACCTCTATTCTAGTTAAGTCAGAAATCACAGTGGTCCACTATATTCTAATTTATTTTAGCTTTACCTTCAAACTTATACATCATGGCATTTTTCAATACAAACAACTTACTCTAACACTTGTCTTAGATTTGTATCTTTTTATCTTGTTTGTATTTTGTTTTTAAAATTTTTCCAGCTTGAGATATAGACATACAACATTGTGTACGTTTAAAGTATGCAGTGTGATGATTTCATACACGTATATTTTGCAAAATGATTACAAGGTTGACACCTCCATTGCCTCGTACAATTACAATATTTTGTTGTTATTGTTGATTTAGTGAGAACATTTAAATCTACTTTCTTAACAATGCTCAAGGATAAAGTACAGTATTATTAAGTATAGTTACCATGTTATATATAGATTCCCAGAACATATTCCTCTTATCACTGGCAATTTATTTCTTTAACCAGTATAAGTGGATAAACCATTTTTTTTATCACTATGGAGTGTGTATTCACTTATTCTGTCTAGGTATACTTGATATATATACAAACTTGATTTTCTGTTTGAATTTAGGAATGATATAAATATTTCAGAATGAAACAAGTATCTTTTTAAAAATAATTAAAGAGAAAAATATCTATTTTCAATTCATTTTCTAGAACCGATGCTCAATACAGGTTGCTAATGGGATAAAATATTTAAATAGATGTAATTTTCCTAAGTCTTTTGCTTTTTTCTCTACTTCTCAAAACTGAGCTCCAGTATCAAAGTATAAACTTCGGGGATTAAGACAGTGCACATATTGCAAGGAAAACAGAGACTCAGGCCTTGTATGCTGGACTTGCTTCTGCTCTGCTCAGAGGAAGTCAGCACATTGTCATCTCCCAGTAATGCTGATCAATCATGAAAATGTTGGGATGTCTGGGTGGCTCAGTCAGTTAAGCATGTGACTTTTGCTTTTAGCTCAGGTCATGATCTCAGGTGAGATTGAGTCCTGCATCAAGCTCTGAGCTCAGCTGGGCATCTGCTTGAGATTCTCTCTCTCTCCCTCTCCCCCTCTCCCAACTAGTGTTCTCTCTTTCTCTCAAATAAATAAACAGTTCTTAAAAAAAAAAAAGAAAAGAAAAGAAAATTTAAGAGTAATTCATGGAATATGCATTCCAGAGTCAAATTGTCAAATATAAAACACTAGAAAATAAAGGCAGAAAAATTGGAATTTCTGATTAGAAGGAAGTTAGGAAAGTTTCAATATTTAATAGTGATATGGAACCAGGTTTTGAATGAATAGGGCAGGCCAAAAGTAAAGAAAAGTGTGATTCCAAAGCACAACAGACATGTTGAATCCTTTAAGAGAGGTCACATAAGTCATCTCATTAACTCTGAGAACAACCAAATTTCCAGCAAACGGGTGAAAACATCAACACTCCGAGGAGTTGAATAATTTGGCCCAACATCACTGGCTGTTAAATTATACAGCTGGAATTGAAATGCATGTAAAGTCTATGATTTCTCCTATGTGTGCACCAGAGTAGGAAGGAGCAAGAGTAGACAGTAAGTAAATATCACTATAGAGAGATTTTGTACAGTAAAATTTATGTACTAAATGGATTCCCAGGGTCAGTATCTTAAGTTACTGGCAATTATTGAGTATCAAGAATGTTATTTAACCTGTGTTTATCTTCTTGAGAAAGAAAATGAGAAGACTTTCATTATTTTTAGACTTACATTCTGAAGTTTGCAAATCAAATGATAACAAAATGTTGCTGTAATATTAGAATCTACGTGCAAATTACTGCAGAATCATGGTGGAGAGAAATTTGAATGCTACTTGGCAGATCAGTAAATAATTTACAGAGGCAATGTTTGACACAAATGTTGAAGAATAGCTGACAATTTCAACAGACATAGAAAAAAGATGAACATCACACAGGAAAGAAAAATGTGAGCTTAAAAGGGCTAGATATCTTCCAAGTAAAATACAGTGTAGAAAGAGTAAGGTAGGTGGGGAATCAAGAGGTCAGGAGATGAAATGGGAAAAGAAATTGGAGCTAGATATCAGCAGAGAAGGAGTGAATACTCTGTGGCATGGGAAGAAAGGGGCAGAGAGATGAGTTGGAAGCCTGTTAAAATGTTTTTTTCCATGTAATGCTAAGATCCTGAGTTAGGAAAATAATCATGGAAATTAAGAGGAAGAGATAGATGGACTCTGCACTCAATGTGGAGTCGGCTTGGGTTTCTCTCTCCCTCTCCCGCTGCTCCTCCCCCTGCCTGCATTCTCTCTCTCTCTCTCTCTCTCTCATTCTCTCTCTCTCAAATAAATAAATAAATAAATAAAGCTTTTAAAAAATAAAAAATCACGATGCCTGGGTGTCTCAGTGGTTGAGCATCTGCCTTAGGCTCAGGGTGTGATCCCGGGGTCCTGGGATTGAGTCCCACATGGGGCTCCCCACGGGGAGCCTGCTTCTTCCTCTGCTTGTGTCTCTCTGCCTCTGTGTGTGTGTCTCACGAATGAACAAATAAAAACCTTTAAAAAATAAAATAAATTAAAAATAAAAGCAAAATTATCTAGGCTTGGTAACAGATCCAATAGTGCTTCCGAGGAAGAAAGACTAGCAAGATGACCCAAAAGTTACTGGGAGAAGTGGTATTACCTGACTTAGGAAAGGGAGAAATAATGTGTGTTGAATTGGAGACAGTTGACTGGAGGTGACTTCCAGCAAGTATGAGATGGAGTTTGGAGCCTAAGACATGGATTGAGGATTTTTCCAACATGGAAAAAAAATATTTTTTAAACTTTTAAAAGAACAATCAAACCTAGGTGAAAAAATCAAGACAGCACTCAAGTGAAGCCATTCACACCTTCCTACTCAGGATGGAGGTGTCAGAAAGAGCCATTAAAGAAATGAAAGAGGTTGTTCATTTTTCTAAGACAACATAAAGGGAATTATAGATAAATGACAATAGATGATGATGATGTTGATGATGATAGGTAGTTAGAGATAGAGAAGAAGAACATCACAACTGAAAATTCTGAATTTCAAAATAAAGCAAAGTTAATATGAACTATGGACTTTGAGTCTATGTGTCACTGTACCTTCATCAGTTGTAACAGATATACCTACCACTCTGGTGGGGGAGGTTGATAATGGGGCAAGCTGTGCACATGTGGGAGTGGGAGGTATTTGAGAAATCTCTGTACCTTCTCAATTTTGCTGTAAACCTTACCTAAACTTCCCTAAAAAATATAAAGTCTTGATTTAAAATAAAATAAAATAAAAAGTTAGAATCAGCCAAGTATGTGCTTGTAAGTACAATTGAAGTTATAAAATTAAAGGCATACAAAAGTGTAAAAGTATTAAGACAAATAACAACCCAAAACAGATGTGTAACACAGCAGAGTAGGAGGAAATTGAACTTTGAAATTAAAGTGACTTGTGCTCTAAATCCCAACTCTGCCTCCTAATTAGTCATATGACTTTGGGCAAGTGATTTAACCTTTCTGAACTGAATAATAATACCCATCTTACAAGGTGTTATTATGAAAATGAACTAGATAATATGCATTATATATCTCAAAATGCCTGGCAAATGATCAATAATTAATAGACATTATTATCACCATTATTGTAACGCCCACACCGCACAACATTCACACAGCTTAAATTAATATTCTTGGGGATATCCATCTGTATTTCTATTATACCTCATAATTTCCTAGACCCTGAAGGGAAAGGGTGATGAGAAGAAACTCTGCCATTTTGTTATTACAATCACTGAGGTAGAGTAAAGCTCAATTTAATTTAGAAAGTATGAATATCAGCACATTTCCAGAAATTTATTGCAGCCTGGGAAGAGGAACAGAGAAAAGAAATGGTCAATGACAGAGCACGGGGCTATGGGAGAGAGAGCGGTTAAGTCGGAAGAGGGATAAAAGATATGAGAAAGGTCATGACCAAAGTGGCTTTATCCATGCTTCTGACTGCACCCACTTTCATCTGCAGATCATATTGACAAAACAGAAGGGAAGACACCATGTAGTGTAGGGCTGCCATAGGAAGCTTGGGCTTTATTTTAAACACACAACAATCAAATATAATATGAATATTTAAACTAATTAAATTGAAGATTTTCAGTGTGCTCAGCACAGGCCTGGGTACTAGGTAAAATACAGAATAAATGATCTCTGCTTTTAAATAGCTTTGGGTGAAATACATTACAGCCAAAATAAAGAAAAAATAAAAATTTAAGGTATGAAATAAACATTGAGATAGGATCAATATAGAACTACTACTAATAGTTTTAATGATGATGATGACTGGTGATAAGCAAGATTTGTTAGTAACATCTGTGTACCAAGCACTATCAGACTCTATATATCCATGAGCATTTGATTTTCACAACAGCAGCAAGAGAGAAATCACCATTTTGATTTTAATGATGAGCAATATGCACTGAAGACAGTAAATTTGGATCTCAGATGCACAGTATTCTTATCAAAATAACTGACCAAGAAGGAGTTTATTATCAAAAGCCACAAAATTGGAAATATTACTTTGAATAAATATACACAATTGCAATTGTTTTCCAATGCAGTTCAAAAATATATAAGAAGTACAGGATAGTACTAGTTTTAATAACCCCCAGTACAAGGAATTTACTTTTTTATGGGCCCATAAAAATGTGTTTATACCACTAGTAATTTAAAATAACGATGCTACATGCAACAGCTATTATTGTAATACATAACTTAAGTGAACCAATAATTAAATAACACTTCAAGTTGTTTTAACACTTCTGTCATGTATTCCTACAATGAATTGCTTTATGTCATCAAAGCCTCACTTTTTTTTCGTTATTTGAACCATTTTCTGAGATGAGGATTTCCAATAAGCATGTTATAGTGTAAGTGCAGTGTATATTTCTCTAATATTCTTTCTCTCCCTCTTTCTCACTCTCTCTTTAATGTCCTAGGTATTAAGCAAACAATGGCAATATATAAAAGCAAGACTGTCTTCCCACAGTGCAATCAATTCAAGATCATGCCCCAGCAGTGATTAGCAAACTTCTTTGTTCATCATGTTCAGTTGAAGAGGGAGTTGGTTTGGGCAATGTTTTTTGCAGAGATCAAGTCTGAGCATGGAAATGAATACAGTGGCAAGTCTGCCCACAGCATTATCATTCAAATTAGAGTTAATGCTTTAATGATCACCTTATAAATATTAATATACTCATTAGTTCACTTTGGCAATGGTTACTTTTCATACCTGTGTCATATCCTACCCCAAGAAGAGCAAAAGAAAATGTCAGTAGGGGAGTCTGTGTTTGACAGTCTACTGTTCACTGAGGGGTTCTTCTTCACTTATTTTACCAAAGTTTAGGGAAAATATTTTTGGAAGCAATAAATGTAAGAGAAGCAATTTAACTACCAAATATATGCTTCTTGGACCATGCCAGGATAATGTAGTTATTTAGACTTTGTACGTTGGATCTAAGTAGGAAAATGTAAAATTATATGATTTAGGTATTATTTTCTAAAAATGCAAGGAATAAACTAAAAGATAACATAAAGGTGGAGCAAATGAGGAATAAAGAGAAAATGGGAAGGTTGGAGAGAGGAAAGGCAGAAAAGAGAACAAAGAAACAGAATGAAGGACGTAGTACAGGCAAGACAGGCAATTTCCTCAATTTTGGTCTGTGAGGAGACAATGGAATCCAGCCCCCTTTCGTTTGGCCTCCAGTCCCAAGGACCATGTTAGCAACATAGTGATGTCACTACAGAAGTCTCATTTTGTCTTGTCTTTTCATCTCCAGCCACAGTGGGTCCTGTAGCAGGAAGCACCTTTGGTCAAGACAAAGTGAGTGGATTTGGGGCATGTTTTTTTTAATAAAACAAGGATCTGCTGAGGGCTTGATGTGGGATATGAAGGGAAGACAGGAATCAAGGATAAATTTTATTTTTGAAAAACCAAGTGAACAGAACAGGCAAAAGAATGTAGGGAAATAAGAGAAACCATGAAGTATGTTTTGGAAAGGTCAAGCACACAGACCTAGAGATACGGATTGGAAATTCTACTATCTGTGGATTAAAAATAAAAATCACAGATTCAGTTTAATTAACCACAAGTTATCTTAGACACTACACAAAAATGAATATAAATAGTAAAATATAAATATCCCTTCAAATAAGAGTAGTAAGACAAACAGGTTGAACTTCATGTTTAGAAAAACTCTTCCTAAAATAAAAGAGAGTAATTGGATGAAGCAGTCACCAAAGCCTTAACTGAAATTTCCTCAACTTGAAAAAGGACCAACTACGTAGAACATATTTGAAACCATATTTGAGACAAAATTAGTCAAAAGCAGTGCCTTCTCTTGAGACAGGCTTGTTTTTTGTTTTGTTTTTTTTAAAGATTTTATTTATTTATTCATGGGGGGAGGGGTGCAGAGACATAGAGGGAGAAGCAGGCTCCATACAGGGAGCCTGATGCTGGACTCAATCCCAGGACCCCGGGATCATGACCCAAGCCAAAGGCAGATGCTCAACCATTGAGCCACCAGGCCCCCTTGGTATTTTTTTTTTTAAGATTTTATCCATTTATTCATGAGAGACACAGAGAGAGAGGCAGAGACACAGGCAGAGGGAGAAGCAGGCTCCCCATAGGGAGCCCGAAGTACCTGGAATCATGCCCTGAGCTGCAGGCAGATGCTCAACCACTGAGCCACCAGACACCCTTGGTATTATTTTTAAATGAAAAGCATAAAGAAAAAAACCTTACAAATACAGAAGTAGAAAAAGAAAACAAAATAGGTTATCTTCTTTCTTCTGTCTTAAATCCTTCCTGATACTGCGTAAGGCCTTTGAATTAAACATCTCAGTAATTCTTCCCAGGAAATCGGCTTGGTTTTTTTTTTTCCCTGCTGCACTTCTGTTTTTGTTTTCTGCCCTTTACAAATACTTCCTCCTAGGAAGTGATGACACAGAAGCCACTCTGATGGCAAGTGTCTGTGAGTTTGATTAATTTCCATCACTGAATGCATCATATAGCCCTATCATCAATGCACGACAAAGCAAGCCCAGGCTCCCCAAGGCCTCTTGTGCCAACTGACACTTGTGAAACCCTCCATACTTGCGAGAGACCACAGGGAAAATAGGAAAAGGTGGCTTTGAGGCACTTTGGAGAGAGTCAAAATAATTCAGAAGTTAACATTTCAAAGACACATCTTCCCAGTGAGAGTCCACAATGTTTGCTTAACTAAATTGGTAGCAGATTTTTGCACTACATTCTGAGCACATTGCATGGCTGGCAACTGATGAGTAACTCTGCAAAATGGAGGGAGAATTTCAGCAGTGGCCAATGCCCAAAATCTTTGATGCTCACGAGTGTCAATTAGCAAATAGCAATAGAGCTTAGGGGTTAGACCATGGGCAGTGCAGCGAGCATGCCTTGATTCAAATCTTGCCTCTGGAGCTCTAGCTGTAGAGACTGAGCAGGTGAGTAACTGCGCCAGCCTCAGTTCCCTCGTGTTTGAAAATAATACCTATACAAAGAGGATCTGTGAAATTTAGATTGCTAATTTATGTGTAGTAATACTGAGTGTTAATATATATATATATTAATATAATATATAATATAATATATATTATATTAATATAATATATATATTCAGTAGCAAAAATTAAATGCTATCTTAATACGTATTCATAAAGCTATCATATCAGTACCAGGTGCCAAAGGCTGAACCAGATGCTGGAGATACACAGATGCACAAGATATGTTCCATCCCTTGTTTTCACTGTATTAAAACACGAAGGGTGTGCAGAATGTATGTGGGCTGTGGGAAAATATGGACCTGATGCCGTCCCCCGTCACAATCATTCCTCCGGCCCTAACTGTCCATACTGCAGGCACCAATCATCACACACATAGTAACTCATACATTATCCCATATTTCCAATGGTTGAAGTTCTGGTTGGCTCAGCTGGTTTCTGTACTCCCAGGTTCACAAGGTCAAAATCAAGTTGCCAACTGGTTGGGTTCCTCTTTAGAGGTTCTGTGAAGACCGTGCATTCAAACTCATTTAGGTTATTGACCCAATTCTGTCCGCAGTAGTTATAGGATTGAGCTTCCTGTCTATTTGCTGAATGTTGGCTGGCAGTCGCTCTCAGTTTCTAGAACCACTGCATTCCTTGGCCCTTTCTTTCTTTCAGTGACTTCCCTTTCTGCCACATCTCTCTGTCTTTTCTCTTTCCTTTTTTTTTTTTTAAAGATTTATTTACTTATTATTAGAGAGCAATTAGTGAAAGGGGCAGAGGCAGAGGGAGAGAGAGAATTTCCAGCAGACTCCACGCTGAGTGTGACCCCGACGTGGGGCTCACTCCCACAACCCTGAGATCATGACCTAAGCTGAAATCGAGTCAGACGCTTAACCACTTGAGCCACCCAGAGAGCCCCGCTCTCTCTGTTTTTTCATCTCCCTTCAGCTAGGCAGTTTTCTGCTTTTCAGGGTCACATGAATCTGCTCATGTTGAACTTGCCCATGTAAAGCAGGTTTACTCTACAATAAATAGCTACATATACACATACGTAAGTGTTTATCCTAAAACCTTACTGCCACCTGCAAAGTCCCTTCACACACAGTGGTGCTTAGATGAGCATCTGGTCAAATAGCTAGGGATGGCAATCTTAGGGGGTCACCTTCAGTATTTTGCCTAGCACGCCTCTCCTTGCTAGATAAAAAACACCATCCCTTCCGCACATATACCTCCCAGGATGTTCTTTTTAAAATCCTTCACAACCCCATTGTTAAGCAAGAGGCTTGTCATAGCCTCTGCAACAACAGCATGGCCGGGGGGGGGGGGGGGGGGGGTTGCGAGGGGGAACGGAGGTAGAGAAGGAGAGATAGAAGCAAGTATATACAGCGATTTGTCTGGAAAGCCTGTCTTGAGTTGAAGTGCCTGGTTTCACATCTGGCTCAGAGAGCTCCAGCCTCTGCTGTGCCTCAGCCTGAGGCAGCATGGATAAGGACAAACCATCACCGTGGGTTTGTCCTCACTCTCATTTCTCCGCTTCCACCAGGACTTTTACAGAATTACCCAACTTTACTATAAAGAGTGGGATTTCCATTTGTAGGGAATGAGTAAAAACCACATCTCTGTACAAATCGGGTGAAGCGATTGGGAGAAAAATCAGTGTTTCGGGAAGAAGATACAGATTCTAAATCCAACTCAAGGTACTGATTTTTACCAATTCTTTTTCTAATGCATATACGTCATGTTTGGCTTACCTCAACACCCCACGCACCCAGTTTTGTGATCATAGAATCATTTCCGCATTCTCATCTATAAAATAACCAGAGTAAGCCAAGAGACAGCAAATCTAGCATTCCTGTATCTACTTTCCCATGTCTATAAATGGCTGGATGGCAACCTTTCTTCTCATTAGACATAAAGCAGCTTTGAAATAACAGTTGTAATTAAAAGTTCATTGTAAGAAATACATGGAGTTATACATATAAAAGACTTCACCTGTGCCTGGCGCAGAACCACAGCAGCCTCTGCCAATCACAGGTGAAACTTATTCTAGGGTTTGTAAAGTCGTTTGTATTTTGCATGCTACCTGAAATAAGTTGTTTGTGGTGGCTTGGGACACCCTGCAACAGGAGTGAATGGTTCTAATGGGAAGAAAAGGAGAGAAAACAGCAAGAACACGGGCATTAGTTATTTCTGCAGTGAATCTGAATGTCCCTTCCCCAGTTGGAATTGCAAAAGTAGATCCTCTGAAATGTACATTAAATGGAGAGCAAAGGGGATCCCTGGGTGGCTCAGTGGTTTAGCGCCTGCCTCCGGCCCAGGGCATGATCCTGGAGTCCCGGGATGGAGTCCTGCATCAGGCTCCTGCATGGAGACTGCTTCTCCCTCTGCTTGTGTCCCTGCCCCTCTCTCTCTAATGAATAAGTAAATAAAATCTTTACAAATATATATATAAATGGAGAGCAAAACCCAAATGTGGCAAAGTCCATAAAAATGCTGAAAATACAATAAGAAATCTAGTAGCAATAAGTTTTGTTAACAAAGCAGAATTTTGCTTTCTTGGAAGCATCTGAGTCCACCGGAATGCTTTTTGTGCCCAACAGTGTAGATGATTTTCTACTCCAAGGTGGTCTATTAAAATCTTTTTGTAATAAAAGTGTGCAGGCATTTTGATGGCTTTCAGCAGTGTTGTTCATTTATTACCTGCTTGTTGAGCGCCAACTATGGCACTGACATAAACAGCAGAGATTTTTATACCTGATAAGATGGAGCTTGTGTTTACAGCAGTGATTTTCCCAAGTGTAGTCTCTGAACCAGCAGCGTCAGCGGCACCAGGGACCATGTTAAAAACTGTTAAAAATTCAGCGTCAGCGGCACCAGGGACCATGTTAAAAATTCCTGGGGTTCCTGGGTGACTCCATAGGTAGAGCATCTGCCTTTGGCTCAGGTCCTGGGTTCTGGGATCAGCGGGGAGTCTGCTTCTCCCTCTCCCTCTAACCCACCTCCCAGCTCATGCTCTCTTTCTGTCTCTTTCAAATAGTCTTTTTAATAATGTAAATTTTTGGCTCCACCCCAGAACTAAAGAATCAGAAACTGTCAAGGTGAGGCATCAAGATCTGTTGTGGTTTCACAAGCCTCCCAGTTGATTCTAATGCCTGCTAACGGTTGAAAGCTGTGGAAGGGCTGTATCCGTAAAAAGCCTTGAGCTTCACCCACTTATACCTACCTACACCGATGTTCTGCACGTATGAAGCCTGTTGCAGCAAGTGGGTTCCAACAAAACCCTAGAAACCAATAATTATGTGTAAGCTCTAGGTCATATGACTAGTCCTCAAGAACTTATTTAAAAATTCAAATATTCCGGGATCCCTGGGTGGCGCAGCGGTTTGGCGCCTGCCTTTGGCCCAGGGCGCGATCCTGGAGACCCGGGATCGAATCCCATGTCGGGCTCCCGGTGCATGGAGCCTGCTTCTCCCTCTGCCTGTGTCTCTGCCTCTCTCTCTCTCTGTGACTATCATAAATAAATAAAAATTTAAAAAAAAAAATTCAAATATTCCTTTTTCCTATGAGTAGTATTGGTCCATTTCTGCTATTATAGATTCTTTCCTAAATACAAAAATAATAGTTTCCTTTGAAACCATTTAATCCAGGAGACAGAACATAAAGACTCCTAACTCTGGGAAACGAACTAGGGGTGGTGGAAGGGGAGGGGAGCGGGTGGAGGGGGTGAATGGGTGACGGGCACTGAGGGGGGGCACTTGACGGGATGAGCACTGGGTGTTATTCTGTATTTTGGCAAATTGAACACCAATAAAAAATAAATTTATTATTAAAAAAATGAAGCCATTTAATCCGGTTATGCCAAATGTATTACTCATTTGTTAATAGTTCATTGCGAAGCAGCCCAGAAAGATTAGGAAAAGGCCAGGAAGATATATCTGTTTGGGGTTGAAACTGCACATTCAGGATCCCTCAGCAGTGGAAAAGGACTTCGAATATCTATCAGCTCACCAATATTTTTTTCAGGCTGTCAGAATGCCACTCATTCTAATACCTGAAACCAACAGTACCGAAGCATGGATAGTAAAAAGAATATAGGTTCAAAGAATCATAATTCTTTATTCTTGGTAACTTTAATTACATTCTTTTTCTTTCCAGCAGTCGGATTAAAGTTACAAACTCCTGATTTTTGGCATGGACAGTTCCTTACAACCCAGGATAAAAACACTTGGATGTAGAGTTATTTGTTCCTGAGCACTGGGATTACTCTGACTGGATCCCGGGTCTTTTGTTGCAATATTGTTTTTACTAACATAGGTGCACATGGGCAAGGAGGTGGCTCTAAGGAAGGCTTGGGACCAGATATCTTTGAATTTCTGGTCCTCACTTTCATAACCTTCATGATACAGCACATACCTAATCATTCAGGCATATGGTGAATGTATAGAGATGTGTGCATAATTAATAGACAACTGAAGGCCTGAAAATAAATTGTTAAAGCTCATGGTAGGAAGGGCAGCCTTGTGGCATGATGATATTTGTGCTGCTTGCCTGATAATTGTTCACTACTCAGAGGAGCACAGTAATTTTGTAATTAACGCTTGATACACATTACCTTTAATTACATAAGGCAGCCTCGCTTGGAGGAATCTGTGTGTAAGCATGAGTGTGTGCATATGTGTTTCTGTGCAGAGTAAATTTTTGCCTCTAATGAAAGAGGATCCCCCGCCCCCGCACTGATAAAGTGCGTTTCTGATCCAGTTCAAATTTCCTGCTTGATATGAGGGCAGCCAGAGCGGTAGAGAAAAATAAGACACGAGTTGACAAGTTAAACCTAAAGGTATCCCTGGAAACTCTTTAGGGAGAAATAATTTTATTGATAATGGACAGCAGACCTGACACCATGTTGAACTCTTGCTAGAAACCCGTTCCGTTTATTGCGGGACATATGCTCTGATAAAGGGAATTCTATGAAGGTGTTCATATCCAGTAAGTGATCACTGACCCTCCTTTCAGGTCAGTATTTGTTTTTCCCTGAGCATTTGTCTAGGTGGCACTATAGGTGGTTAGAAATAATTTACTTTCTTGGACTATTTAGTTTATTTCTACAGTAATCTGTAGCCATCCAGGCTAGACTGAAATAGCAAGTTTAAAACAAAATTGCAGGGGTACAATGTTGGGTTTCAATGCTCATCGATCCTCCTCCCAACCCCCAGTCATTTTTGCCACTTATGACTTTCTAGCACTTCTCACTCAACCTGACCTGGGCCTGTGCAATTAAGAAGTATGCTTGCTCTGGACTCGAGCGCACAAATCTGAGCCATGGCTGAGGAATCCAGCTACAGAAGTGTTTCTCTGGGCCTTAGGGTATTTTCTTATCGTTCTTTTCTTTTTTTCTTACTTTTGCGTGTTTTATAACTGAACCAGTTACCAACAATCCATAATTGAGATAATCACATAAAAATCTAGATTCTTGGTTCCTCATTAAGCATAACCAGCCACATCAGACTTCCAGTCATACATAGGACCACTCTGTTGGGGAGAAGCAGCAGCTGCCCCTTTGGTAGGGGACATCCAGGCAGCCACAGTCCTCAGCACTAACCATCCCCTCTCTCCGACTGACACTACGGGCGCAGCCATTTGTCACCCAGCCTCTGCTCTTGCCTTTTTACACCTGACTCAGTTTATTCATTTATATTACCTGCTGCCCTCTTAGGCATTTGAGTTTTCCAACACCTGTCATTACGTATTTCTTCTCTTTCCTTCCAATCGTAATCCCTATAGTCTTAATAAGAGAAAACGGATGAGTAACTACAATCCCATCCCAGTCATGTTGCCTCTCATTTTGGTAACCCAAATATCCACAACAAAATCCCCAGCTTTCTGGCTTCAGCCTTTTCCTAAACACTCAAATACAATTATTCAAGTCATATTCCAGTTTGACATTAATAAATTCAGTTCCAAACTTTGGGAAAGGTTCTGGGAATTAAAAAAGATGACTTGATCCCAGCCAGGGCTTATGGAGGACCCTCCTTTTCCTCTATCATTGCTTGCTCGAAACTCTTGCTCTCTCTCATCACCCCTGGCCTTCTTGGCATAAGCTATTTCTCTACTTCTTCTGATACTCCCCTGCTTTAAAATATAAATAAATAAGTTATATATATATATATATATATATATATATATATTTACTTGAGATAGAGAAGAGAAAGAGAGAGAAGCAGACTCCCCACTCAGCAGAGAGCCCGATGAGGGACTCAGTCCCAGAACCCCAGGATCTTGACCTGAGCCACCCAAATGCCCCATCCTTCTGATACCTTCTTTCTAAAAAATGGACTTAATTCTCTCTTCTTTGCCCAGAGAAGTAGATATCATGAAGCTAACACTTACCTGTGGTGCTTGACAAAATTTTTGTTAATGGCTTTGGTGTAAAATGATGGAAATGACAAGAAATCATTTCTAAGTGGACCCCAGGCTGGCACTCTCTGGCCTCTTCAGTAGCAATTTGCCATGATGGTATAGGCATATGCCAAATTCCCTTCTGTGTTAATAGCTTCCTCTTTCTCAGTTTTCCAGTGGAAATGTGAAAGTCTCAACATTACAAAAACTGTATTGAGAAAAGAAGTATACTTTTTCAACATATAGCACAGGGTAATTGTTTATCCATAAAAGACACAAAAGATAGAGCTCTTAGCTCACAGCACACGTAAAAATCAACTGCAGGTAGATGGTGTACACATAAAACTTTTAGAAAATTACATAGGAAAACTTATGGCCTTAGGGCACATTAAAGGCATAAAAAAGTATTAATCATGGTGGAAAAGATTAATAAAATGCAACAGCATTAAAATGAATAAATTATTTAATTAATGACAACATAAGGAGAGTGAAAAAGTAAGTCAAAGAATAGAAGAGGATATATGGACACATGAAATACATATAAATAAACACAAAACTAATATGCACATACATACAGAATATATATTGTAGGAGTTTTTCAGAGTCAAATGATAGAAAACTGAAAAAAAATGAAAAATAGGAAAATAATTCACCTAGAAAGATTTCACAGATAATAAATCTAAATACCCAATAAATATTTGAGGAGGCTCTCCACCTTCATAGAAATCAGGGAAATACAAATTTCTACCAATATAAGAAAATTACATATAGGGTTGCCATATTAGCAAATAAAAATACAGCATGCCCTATTAAATTTGAATTTCAGATGAACAATAAATAATGTTTAATATATGTAGGTCATGTATTATTTGGGACTTCTTTATACTACTTAATTATTTTTCTAATGAAAATTCAAATTTACCTGTGCATCCTGTATTTTAGCTGTCAATCTTAATTACACACCTAACAGAAGGGAAAAAATGGAAACATCTGATAATATCAAGATAAAGGTGGGGAGTAACTAGAACTTCTTACTCTGCACATGAGGGGTATAAATTGGTATGTCTAATTTGGAAACAACATTTGGCACTATCTACCAAAAGTAGATAATCTTATCCTGTGGCCCAACGATGTCCCATCTAACATACACACCACAGAGAAATCTATTCACATGTGTGTAAGGATACATATACTAGTATCTACTTTGTGAATAAAAGCAAAAAGCAAAAGACCAAAAAAATAAATAAATAAACACTACCCAAACGCTGATTTTCAGTAGAATGATAAGTATTGGTATATTCCTATGGTGGTATACTGTACAGCAACAAAAATATAGGACAATGGTTAACTCTCAGTGAGGGGAGATTGTTATATGAAAGAAACAAAGGATAATTCTGAGGTGCAACGGATCCCTGGGTGGCTCAGTGGTTTGGCGCCTGTCTTTGGCCCAGGGCGCAATCCTGGAGTCCCGGGATCGAGTTCAGTGTCAGGCTCCCAGCATGGAGCCTCCTTCTCCCTCCTCCTCTGCCTCTCTCTCTCTCTCTCTCAATGTCTATCATAATTAATTAATTAATTAATTAAAAAAATTCTGAGGTGCAATAGGATAGTGTTCTGTTCCTAAATCTGTCAATTATATTTATATGTTATGCATTTTTATATATGTGTGTATATTACATAATTTTGAAAAGATAAAAACATTCCCTGCAAAATGATATGCAATCTTTATCTCAACCTTTCCCATCAGACTTAAAGGCCTGTTCAAGTGTTTATCAAAGAATAGCTATCTCAATCAGAGATTCCCAGGTATAAAGTAAAAATTCCTGATATACTCTGTAAGACCTATGAGTCATAAGGGATCTCAGGCTGAAATGAGTCAGTAATATGATACAGTTATGTTTTTAAGATTTTATTTATTTATTTGAAAGACAGAGAAAGAGAGCACAAGCTGGGGTTGGGGCGGAGGGAGCTCCAGAGGGACAAGAAGAAGCAGGCTCCCCGCTGAGCAGGGAGCCTAATATGAGGCTCGATTCCAGGACCCTGGGATCATGATCTGAGCTGAAGGCAGACACTTAACAGACTGAATCACCCAGGAGCCCTAGTGGTACAGTTATTTTTAAGAGAAATATGGGACCAGGCTGCAACAACTAAGAATTGCTGTGAAAGATAGTTTTAGCCATTGGCCAGAAACCCAATACAATTACCAGTCTAATTTAAGTCTTTATAATTTGTAATGGGCATGCTCAAACTGAAAAATATCTACAGGAAAACACCACTATATGATTTAGCTAAACAACAGAAGACAAACCCCTATAAGGAAGGGCCATGACTTTTTGATTTCCTGGTTTGTCTACAAATGGCACTAAACACCGGGTAGTGATTCCTGATGACCAACGCCAGCCCAACTGTGTGGTGTTCTCAGGGCAAGGAGCTTCCACTGGCCAGACAGAGGACCCACAGGGCCCCAGCAGGGAAGAGAAGAGAAGAGAAGAGAAATGACTCATGATTTCTAGAAGCACGGTGTCAAAGCAGCATTGCTGCTCAGTGGCTGGAAACAACAACAGACCACAACACAGCAGGTCTTTCTGTCAAGTGGCTACATATTAACTTTGAATCTGGGGCTAAAATCTCAAAGAGCAACAGGCCTTCTGAAAGCAGGCAACAACAGCAACAAACATCCTTTCTTCTAGGTGGATGATAAGGGTTGCATTTTTGTAATATTTTGTAATATACAAAATATAAAACCCAGATTTACCTGTGCAAGACTCCACAGCAATCATAATGAATTCTATAGCATGTCTACATATATTAAGTTTTATTAAGCTATACTCCTACTTACCACTTGCTCCTAACTTTAAAACACCCCCCTTAAAACACCCCACACACAAATCTAAGTCTTAATTACCAGCCCTCCAGCAGAAAAATAAGTATATTTCCCCTGCTGACATTCGTTAGCAGTGCTACTGGGACCACCCGTCTCAACTGTGAAGAACATAGAAAATGTTTGGTCAAGAATTGTTCAATTGCCCAAATTGTTGAATGGTTTAAGTTTAAAAAAATAATATTAAGCCTGCTAATTTTCATTACAAGGATCTTCCGATATTCATAAGGGAAACTATATATCTAATTATCGTGCAGATACGTGCCTGGTGTCCTCATGTAGTTATGCAGCATAAGATGAAAATGATCCATCGTATCTGTTGGAGATAAATGGAGGAACATATTGGCCCTAAGATCTCTTGTTCCTCCCTGTCCAGGTACGAGCCCACCACTGAAAGCAGTTGTCACGGTGAAAGGCATGGTAGCAACATTCCCAAGAAATTTGGCAACATCACAAACATCTCCAAGCCAAGATTTCACCACATGCCCTCACACAGTCAGAGTTGGAAGCAGAGACTACACCTGGAATCCACCGTGTTAACCTTTCAGCTATTAGAGACCTTTCTGTGGGAGCAAAACACACACATACCCTGCCTCCTTTATTGCACATCATCCCATTTCCTCTTCCCCACACAAGACTCTCTATATCACTGGAGAAGGCCACCTCTGCTAATTCTAGCAGGTTTAGATTCTTTTCCCTTCTAGGCCCCTCACTGCTGCATGGCAGCCCAACAGCGCCTGCATTCTCCCTATGAGGTTTATGTGGCTAGAAGGACCTGTCACACCTACCTCAGGGGCATGTTTAAGGAAGCCTCTGAAAAAAACAGGGATGGTTTTGGTGACCTCACAGTCGTGCTTATTGCAAATCCTCAAAGGTTCGTGCAGATGTAAAGGCAAACATGCTGAGAGAAAGTAGAAGTTGCAGTAGCCTGCGCCTAGCTCACCAGGGATTGAGAGGCCGTTGGGTGGCTACCACGTGCCCACACTTTGGGAAGGGGACTTCACAATGCGGTCTCTCGCCTCATGAATTTTGCATCTGGCTGGAGAGATTAGCCTAAGCATATGAAAATGACGGTATAGCAGGGGCGCCTGGGTGGCTCAGTCAGTTGAGTGGCCGACTCTTGATTTCAGCTCAGGTCCTGATCTCAGGGTTGTAGGATCGAGCCCAGCATCTGACTCTGTGCTCAATGGGGAGTCTGCTTGAGATTCTCTCCCTCTGCCCGCCCCCACCCTTTCTCATAAATAAATAAATAAATAAATAAATAAATAAATAAATAAATAAAATCTTTCTTTTAAAAAAAAAAATGATGGTAAAACAGACACTAATGTTACAGCATTGCACAATGCCACACTAAAGGAGTTTCAGAGCTTCCTGATGCAGGTCCAGTTTGGAGGGCCCCACCTCCCCGAAGCTCATCTTGCAGAAGAGTGCAGGCCTCCACGGTCACAAAGGACAACCAGCATGCTCGGGGCCGCACCCCTGATCATTCTTCACAAGGTGGGGCTTCTTCCAACTTATAATTTCAAGAATGCTAAGAGCAGAGCTCCCGTGTTCGCTTCAGTGGAAAGAGAGATGAAGCCATAACCCTCCCCTTCCCAGGCGGGTCCCCACCAGGCCCTCTCTGCACACTTTTGCTACCTTAGTACCTGTGCACCTGAGCACCCACAGCTCCAGCTACTCGCCAAACCACATCTTCAAATGCCTCTGTCCTTTGAGACTAATTAACCTCGGGTCCGTGGGGTGAAAATTACAGCAACCGCCTTGACATCATCGAAGATATATAAAACAAACTGATGTGAATCAGGAGAGCCAGGAGCAAATACCTGGCTTTTCTGAATTAAATTGAGAATCTTCCTTGACATCTGAGGTTTGATATCTTTCAGCAGAGATGACAGCTCTGAAACTATTCTCCCAGTGCTGAGTGGAATATAAAACGGTGGAGGCATCATTTACATATCACACAGACATCTCAAGCTGGCAAGCCTGTTGCTTAGTAAAGAAAATACAAATAAAGCAGGGCTTTAGGGGTGGGCTGGGGGGCACACACGTTGGTAAGTGTGGTAAGTGCTTGTTGGCTAATTAAGTGATGTTGTGCCTCGGAAGGGTTAAGAGAAGGAGCAGAGTTTAGTAAGGACCTGTTTTCCTACTCACTGTTCTCCACTTATCACCTCTCACCATGAGACAACGCTCTAGGCAACAGAAGCAATGATTGTGCAAATTATTTTCTTCCAAACATTGAAGTCGTGTTGAATCTAGAGGGGAGGTGGTAGGGATAGAGACCAGATCAAAATACACAGATGTGTCTTTGTGATGCAAGGAGAAGCAGCAGCGCTAAGAACTAAGAACTATGGAAAACCTGAATATCTCCAGCTCCCTCAGTAGTGGGGTGCTCTGCACTCTCCTCAGTCTCTTGTTTCTGAAGTTGATTCTTATTTGATTTGCTCTTCTTTACTACTTCCTATTATTTAATACATTACCTCGTCTTCCTGAGGCTACAACAGCATCCTCCATCCTGAGCATAGTCTTTGACACACAGTAGATATTCAGTAAACATTTACTAACTCAAACGTTAGTTAATTAAGTCCACACACAATAATCTGGATGTCAAAGGGAGATTCGCTATTTATTAACAAGGAGAAAGAGGGATGGAACTCTGGAAAGAGCTTTCTCACCAGAGTCCTAAACAGCTGGATTTGGATCCTGGTCCTGTCAATTATTTAAACTTCAAGTTCTTTTTTTATAGTGGAAATGAAAAGGAAGGAGAGAAGAAAGCTCAGGAAGGAGAGGGAGAAAGAGAGAGAGAGGAGGGACAGAGAGAAGGAGGCAGGGAGAGAGAAAAGGAGGGAAGGAAGCTCACAATTATAATGAGTATTGATTGCTTAGTACAGACACTGTTCTAAAATCTTTAAATGTATTATCTGAATACAACTCAAAACAATTATCCCCATGAGAAAACCGAGACACAGAAGTTAAATAATTTTCCTAAGGTCATGCAGATGGTAAGTAGCAGGTCTGGGATAGAAATCCAGGCAACATAACTCAATATCCACTTAATCACTCCCCCCAAACACACACACACACACACACACACACACACACACACACACAGTGCTCCCTCTCATGAGACTGTAATACACTAACTCTTAGGACTGCCGTGGGGATTGAATTAAATGAGACATCTTGCAGAGATTGCCTGCCAGTGGTATTTTTAGTAAACTCCTCTGATGAACGTGCACAAGAGGATTTTTTTCACGCCACCTTGAGCCCGAGACTGTCCTGAGTCATAGCCCATCTCTCCCTCCAGTTTGCTTCCTTCTGGAAACACCACCGTGTCTCCCACTCTCATTTTAGATCTTGTGACAAGACAGAAAATTTCTCCAGCAATTCCCCTTCTAGGTATATATCCAAAAGAATTGAAAGCAGAGTGTCAAAGACATATTTGCACAGCCATGTTAGGAGGAGCATTATTCACAATAGCAAAGTGTGAAAGCAACCTCAATGTTCATCAACAAATGAATGGAAAAGCCAAATCTGATATGTACACATAATGACATATTATTCAGCCTTAAAAAAAAAAATTGCTGACACATGCCATAATGTGGATGAACCTTGAAGACCTTAGTGAAATAAGTCAGATCCATCCATGGGTCAGGCTAGTTGAGAAAGAAAGAGACAAATATGTGAGTCCACTTCTATGTGTGAGTCCACTTCTATGAGGCACCTGGAGCAGTCAAATTCATAAAGGTGGAAAGTCTAATGGTGGTGGCCAGGGGCTGGAGGTGGGATGGAAAGTGAACTGTTATTGTTTAATGCATATAGAATATTCATTTTGAAAATGAAAAGAGGGCTATCTGGGTGGCTCAGTAGTTGAGGGTCTCAATTTTACAATCAAATAATATCAGATTTGAAAGGAACTTCAAAGGTCATCTTGCTAATTTTTCCGCCTAATTAAAAGAGTTTTATTTACAACTGGTCCCTCCCCACAAACCTAACACAGCCCCTACTTGAACCCTTCCAGCTATTGGCTGCACATTATATTATGAAAAGCATTTGCATTGTCTGATGGCTTGACTGATTAGAAAGTTATCTCTGAGGCTTAGCTATATTTTTTAATGCCTTCATTTCTGTTCTATTAGTTCATCATAGTTTCTGAACTTTTCACACGATTTTTATTTTCCTGTGAATATAGTAATAGTTATATCTTGCATGTGCCAGGAACTAGGCTAGGCGCTTTAAATTGATTATTTTATTTGTTCTTACCACATTTCTATAAGGCCATTCCAATGACAAAATAAGTTATTTTTCACCAAAAGCATGATTACTTCTAATAATGAAGGAAGGAAGGAAGGAAGGAAGGAAGGAAGGAAGGAAGGAAGGAAGGCAGGCATCGAGACTTAAGTGCACAAAGTCACTCATTCTTTAAATGGACAGAATCACAATCCTGTCCTACCCCAAAGTCTATGATGCCTTTGTATTAAGATAAATGACTTCTTACTCATTCTTATAGCTTGAAATGTGCTCACTGTCAGGTATTTTTACTTTCTGAGTTTTCTATTCGATTTACTTAATGTTTAATATTATTACAAATAATATTCATAAGACTCTTCCCCAGTAATGCCAAATGGACATATAACTCAGTCATCTACATGTAAATATAAGTATTGACCAACAAGCCTTACTACTCAGAGATACTTCTAGAGCCCAGACTTACATCCTAGTTCATTATGGCTCTTAAACTCTAGAGAAGGGAGACTGGTTACAGAATGCCCCAGTGCTTTAGGGGCCAGCCTGATGGGAGTAATGGGAGGAGCTAAAACCTCAGAAGTGATGCCAAATTAAAAATAAACCGTTAATACCAGCGGCAGTGGGAAGTGACCTTTGTTAAAAGACCCTGGCTAGCTAGGTTGGAGAACAGGCTGCTTCTAGAGTATAGAGCATAAATCCATGCAGGTTCTCTCAACAGAGCTGGAGCTATAATGAGGGGAGAACCTGACTACAAAGCAGGAAAATCTGGGTTTCATCCCTTTTCACCAGGCAAACCGCCTTAGACATCCTAAGTCTTTATTCACTTGGCTGTAACATAGATTGTTTATGTGCCTACCTCCTCCAAATATTCTGATAAGGAAACAGATGTTTTACACCATTTGAAGATCTTCGTAAACTGACAAAAAAAAAATGTGGGTTAATGTTTTGGATCAACAAATATTATTGAACACCACCAACACTGGGGAACACAAAACACAGCAGAACTGGTTGCCTGGGACTGGGTGCAGATGCCCCACCTATTACCTTTCCAGTGGAGCTCTCTGGGGAGTGTCGCCTAAGTCAGCAGAGGTCATGGAACGTGGCACAGCGGTGACAGCAAAGTCAGTCAAGGGTCTAGTGCAGAAATCCATACAGCAGCTGCTGGGGCCCAGCAACATCACTTGAACTGGAGACAGGGAAAGGGGAGAGATTTGAGCATTACTACAGAGCCAGCAGTTATCCAGCCTCATGATTATTGTTTTTGATGAAAGAAGAAAAAGTGACAAGTAGGGGAGAAGCAATTCTGCGAATTAATCTCAGCTTGCATGATTTTTCAGCAGGAGTATATCAGTTGAGGTAGGAGATAATAAAGTTGTGGAGGAGTCTGGGGCATCAATAGATGTGTATATGAGTTGAGGAGCCTAAGATCCAGGGGCAATGCCCACCAATGAATTACATCTGAATCTCAGGAGGAAACTCAAGGTGGAGGTTTGAAAGTCATCACTTTCTGGGTGATAATTGGATCCATAGGGCAAGTGCATAAAGATTAAAAAAAAAAAAAAGTGAGAAGAGACAGTGACACCAGGAGAGGTCCAAGGACAAAACCTTGGGGGAAAAGTGACACGTAGAAGTTCAGCAGAGAAATAAATCAGAAAGAGAAAGTGAATAGTGACCAGAGGGAAAGGAGACCTGGAGAGAGCTGGTGGGAGGGGGGGTTCCAGAGATGTCAGGAAACAATGTTTAGGAAGCAGGAGGGGAGTGCTCAATTGTGTCAGAGTCTAAGACGATTTCTATCGTACCCACCAAGAGTTTCATAGTGAAGTGAATCTGACTTTGCCTCCGAGCTTTGGGTAGGAGTGGCAACTGGCACAACCTCTCCAAGATTCCGATCCAACTTCCTTTAATTGGGGAAGAGCACTTATCTCTTTCTCACGGGGCTAAAATGCTTCACCTGGTGCTGACTGCAGAAAGCCCTCACCAATGGTACCTGCTATTATTAATTTTAACTACTACTTATATATAAAGAGGGCTGAAAGGAAACTATTGCATGCTGTAGTTAGGATGTTACATCTTTCGAGGGTACATTCAGAGTGGAAAGGCAGAAGGCTAATTCTTGGGCATTGAAAAACAACAAATTGGACCAATTGCCATTCTGTTCATCAAAATCAGCCAAAGGTCAACAATTTCTTCCGATTCAACTTAATAGTTGAATTAGTTGTCAATTACTTATGGAGATATTCGATGGCCCGTATTTTTTGAAAAAGTGTTACCACAGGATGATAATAACTAGTGGGCGTTTTGGGGGCTGGGGTATTGGTTTTTATTTTGTTTTAAGGAAAGAAAGATTTGAGCATTTTTAGAAGAGAGTGAGCAAGTACAAAGGAAGGAGATAAAAAAATCACATCTGAGGATTTTTTTTTTTCAAAAAGTAATTCAAGGAAGCATAGAGTAGTCCCCATGAGCAGGACTCTTTCACGCTCTAGTTATTGGCACTCAGAAAATTACTTAACCTTTCTATCCCCCAGTCTCCTCATCTTTAAAAATAATAGCTACTACTTCATAAGGTTATTATGAGGTTTAAGAATAATTCCTAGTATGGACGAGGGGTTACTTTTGTCATTCTCATGTTATGATCCACATGATCAGGGAGGGCCCTAGAGGAGATGGCTCTCATAGTGCAACAAATCAGCAGGGAGGATTGTATGAGCAGGTGAAATTACCACTACCTCCAAGTCTGGGACCATAAACAGAACCACAGTGTAAATTCTGCAATTCTACTACTAGAGGGTCCACCACCTTTGAATCTTAAAGATTTTTGCTTGTCAACAAAGCTTAATTAAAATGAAAATGTGGGGCACGTGGGTGGCTCAGTTGGTTGGGTATCCAACTCTTGATTTGAGCTCAGGTTATGATCTCAAGGTCATGAGACCCTTGGTTTCTGTCTTCTTTCTCCTCTCTCTTATGACGATGCTTGTCATTGGATTTAGGGCCCACCAAGGAATGCAGAAGGATCTCATCTCAAGATCTTTAACTTAATTACATCTGCAAAGGCACTTTTTGCAAATTCTTTCACATTTGTATCTTTCAAGGGTGCCATTTACACTACAGAGACTATATCTTAAGGCCTTTTGCCCTCTTATTACTCTTTCAAAGACTCCATGAGACATACAGATTTTACATATTCCTAGAGGTCATGAACTAACCGAATTTACCTCTGGTTTTCTGCATCTTGCACAATGCTAGACCTATTATGTACGCAGTACATTATGCTGTTTAATAAAGACATTTGAAATAAGTAATATATAGCCTTACTTTGCCTGGAATTGGCCTTGCTGTGTGCAACACTTTGGCATAACTGAATCATTTTATTTTATTTAATTCTACTAGAGATACCACCACCACTATCAGGGAAAATAAGAGATGTGATACACAATTGTTCAAAATACAGAGATGCCTACTCTGAAAAAATAAAGTCATAAGATTCTGCAGCATTTAATACATATGTATCTTCTAAAAGATGTTTTATTTTATTATTCTGCTTGGTACTAATGATCACTAAAAATATGAAGCCGCAAATACTTTATGAATCTATATTTTAACATTGATATTGGAAAAGATTTATATTATGCTACTATTATGATTCATAATAATCACACAGATTATGTGTTATTATGGCTTTACAAGAAATAGATTTATATTACGCTCACAGAGCCATCAAATCACAAATAGAGTAATATATTTAAGTTTTAATGTTCCCTCTAAAATAGGACACTTGAGATGCATCCCCAATCTTCCTACAGTTAAGCTAACTTGAGGTTGTCACCCTCCACCAAATGTTCATATCTGTGTGGAGAGTAGTATATTAGACTTACAGACATTAGATCTATTATGTAAATATCATAGGATCGCTTCTGTGTTTTATGCGCTACCCATTACAGGCTATTCTCACTCTCAAAGATGGTGTCTCTGAGGGGGCTGGAAGGGAGACAATCTCTAAGATTCTCTGGGCTTTCACGCGCTAAGTCCTCTGACCTACTATCAGGAGGGGTATCTTCGAGTTTTTTCCCTCCCATGGCAAAGAGGACCAACCCAGCCTCCTTCTGTCTCCAGATTCTTCCTGTGACACATGACAAACATTTACAAGATAAGTGATCATGATCCTAGATACAATCTGTGGCCTTTGAGCAGAATGAAGCTAATTGCTCTACATGAAAATAGATCAATGATCTTGTTAACACAGCACTCGCAGCCAATGTCTATATACAACAGATTCAGATGCTGTGTGCTCACAGAGATAGATGCACACTATAAAATGTAAGACCCCTAACAACCAAACAAACCCAGCTTCTTTTTCATTGTCTAGAGCCACTAATAATGTTAATCAGGTAAAGTTTCTTAATTGACATAAATAAGCCTTTCTCTGATAATAGGAGCACATCAAATTCTGTATCCGTACTTGTATTTTTCATACTTGGACACACACTAGATCCATTTGCGTGTGTGTGAATGTGTGTGTGTGTGTGTGTGTGTGTGTGAATGAGAAAGAGAGAGTATAAGATGAATATTCAGCAGGTTAAATATTTATTATTATCTATGGAAATAATACCACTAAGCAAAACAAAAATCTGCAATCGATAGTATTTTCGTAATTTGGTTCACTAGCCCTCGAGTTTAGTAGAAGGCAAACTAATGATGTCTAACCATATGCTCATTAATTTTATGATGTCCACCTCAAGGATCCAACAAGGCTCTCTGATAAAGTTCAAAAATGACATTCCAATTTTCAAAAAGGCTGGCAAATATATTGCCTACTAAATCTTAATCTTCTATCCAAGTCCAGAGGCTTCTCTTGAGCTCAGTAATCCAAACAACATGTCATTCCTAGAGGGCGAGAAATATTGCTATTTGAACACAAAACAATCTGGAAAAAGATGCCTTTCTGCTATGATATATAATAAAGCACAAGAACTTTTGTTGACAATATAAGACATAAAGGAACTTTCACTACCCAGAATGAAATCTTGCAGTACCTACAGATTCATATGAACATGGGTCTTTTTCCTTAAATTTGAGTTTCAGACAGTTCTATGGACATAGTTACACAATCTTCCAGACGTCTATTGAAATATATGACTTATATTACATCTCTCTGAAGAAGCTACACTTGCTCGATCCAAACTTACTTCTACAGTGCATTGTGGATTTTCCCTGATATTTAGGATGTTATGCACCTTACGTGCACAGAATTCTGTAATACTTAATTTGTTGGCAGACTTTTGAAATTATCTTTTGCTTTTAATCATTTCTGTTTTGATTTGAATTAAATCCTAATCTTGATGATGTAGTTCTATGTGAACTCACTTGTGGAAAAAAAATACCATCGGCTAAAGAAGGTGAATGAAAGTAGGCAAAGAGAGAGATTTCATTATCTGAAGGCTCCAAGAAGCACAATGTGTTCTTTTAAATAATTTCCTTTTTATAAATAATATTTACCCTATCTATTAGCTCAATGCTAGCCAGTTAGCCAGGTGTGGGGTGAGGAAGGGTAAATTTTTGGTCCAGAATATCAACAATTAAGGGACTGTATCAAGATGCATTTAGTTCTAAGTCAAATTGGTTTCTTTTACCTGCACTGAAGTATTGTATGATCTGCTCTCAGGATAGAAAGCAACATGCAAGGGACACCTGGGTGGCTCAGCAGTTGAGCATGTGCCTATGACTCAGGTCATGATCCTGGGGTTCTGGGATTGAGTCCCACATCAGGCTCCTTGCAGGGAACCTACTTCTCCCTCTGCCTATGTCTCTGCTTCTGTGTGTGTGTCTCTCTCATCAGTAAATAAATAAAATCTTAAAAAAAAAAAAAAAAAGCAACAGGCTGGATTCTCAGCATGTACCAGCTTTAGAGATGCAGCATTGGCTGAAATTTAACCCAGCCAGGACCACTCTGAGTCAACAAGGCCACAGCCGGTGTCAGCAACCTCATCTGGGAAAACTTTCTTGTCTTTTATTTCCACTTCCATGACACTCAACATCTATCAATAGACCACTTCATTTGTAGTGTATTATGGAATCTGTAGTAGTATATTAGAATTAGGTGTGTGTGTGTGTGTGTGTGTGTGTGCACGTCCGTGCATGTACACGCATACTCAGATATGGTTCTAAAGTGTAGAAAATATCAAAACTATTCAATTACTCAAAAACTTCCTTAACAATTTGACTCTTACAGTTCAAATTCAGCAATATATATATTTCTAATAAATGGTAATAGCAGTTTTTTTGAGAGGTGGTCATTTCAACGAGGCTTAACAAATGCTTTGTAGGTAGCACCTTATAGTTTGATAATGTACCTCTCTATGCATTATCCTGGATGCTCAAACTAGCCCTAGTATCATAGACTGAAAGTTACCATCCCCCTAAAGATAATATGTTGAAACCTAATCTCAAATGTGATGGTGTTTGCAGGTGAGGCCTTTGGCAGTAATTAGGTCATGAGGGTGGAGCCTTTATGAATGCATTTCATGCCTTTATAATAGAGACCTCACAGAGCTCCCCACGCCTCCTGCCTTGTGAAATTAGGGTGAGAAGGCCTTCTGTGAGGGAGGGGCTCTCATCAGACATTGAACCTATGGGTACCTGGAATTTCCAGCTTCCAGAACTGTAAGAAATAAATTTCTGTTATCAGCCACTCAGTCTATGGTGTTCTGTTATAGCAGCCCAAGTGGGCTGAGACATCCCGTGAGACAGCTGCTCTTCCTTTTGTCAATGGCACAAAGAAACAAATTCAAGGTGAAGGCCATGCACAGCTAAGCACCCTAGTCTAGAGCACAGCAATGTTGCAACGTTAACAGAGCGGAGAGAAAACTGAGAAGTGGACTCAATTTGTCTTTGTTCCTTATTTTTGTTTTCTGACCCATGGCTTCTTCACAGCACACTACCCCACAATTTCTGCTGCTCTACTGGGTCCTCTCGAAGAAAAATGTACATGTGAGAGTCAAGTCAGATTTTAAAAGTCCATTCACAGAGGGGTGCCTGGCTGGCTCAGTCAGTAGAGCGAGCCACTTTTTTTTTTTTTTTTTTTTAAGATTTATTTATGTCTTTGAGAGAGAGAGAGAGTAGGGGACTGAGAGGCAGAGGAAGAGGGAGAGAATCCTGAAGCAGACTCCCCACTGAGCATGAAGTCTGACACAGGGCTTGATCCCAGGATCCTGAGATGGTGACCTAAGCCGAAATCAAGGTTTGGCCACTTAACAAAGTGAGCCACCCAGGTACCCCATGCAGGAGACTCTTGATCTCAGTTTGAGTCCCATGTTGAGTGTAGAGATTACTTAAAAATATAATAATAAGATCTAAATAAACAAATGCCCATTCAAAGAAAATATATTTAATGAGAGAAGTTTTGTAATTTTGCAATGCCTTTGTGGGAAGCAAAACAGTGTGGTGTGAGTATACTTACAAGTCTCTGTAGGAAATGAGCTAATGTGCAAACAGTTGCTAGGATCTATGTTCAGGTGACATCTGTTTGTGTAAAGGATGGAATTTCAGTAAAGGACTCACCTGTTCATCCATTCAGGTCATGTGTTACCGTTACCATCAGGAAAGAGGCCTGTCTGTTGTACCCAATTCTACTGAATGTGCTACGTCCACCAGTACCTAAAATTGAGCGAGTGTATGCCTGCACGTCACTAATACCTGTCAGTTCTAGTCTACTCTCACTCTTTTCATCCAAGTCTAAGCCCACATCAACATGTTTTACAAAGTTGACAGTTCTCAGCCTGGCAAAGCATCTTTTTGGGGGTTAATAAACAATTACATATCACAATAAACCTAAGGAACAGAAGCTTAATTAGTACATGTGCTATTGACTATTCTCGAATTATGAAGTTGAAACTTGATAAAGAATCATAGCCATACAACAGGGAAATCATTTGCATACTTTGCAATGCAATGAATTTCATTAGTATTTGTAAAATCTTTTGAGGGCCCCCGTGAAAGAGCTGTTTTGAGGATTAATTGTTGCCTGTAAAGTGCTTATGATAATACAGAAATGCTAACTAATAACTCAAAAAAGGCAGCCTAGCAGTAGAAATAATGATAAGTTGACATTTTTTTACCTCCCTAGTTTAAGGACAGAAGATTGTGTGACTTCAAAAACAGTGAAATTATAGATACCTGGAAATGAGCAGCCTTTGTGTTGGAAGACAGGTAACTGGAAATCAGAAGCTTTACGTACGGCTGGGTGAGGGACTTTAAAATGAATAAAAACAAAAAAAAATAAATAAATAAAAACGATGTTCAAACAGAAAGGGATCTTGAGGACGTCTGTATGAACAACATCTTTACTTTATGGAGAGGCCAAATGTCTTATGCAGATCCCATGGTGAGTCAGAAACATTCAAATCTATTGAATTTCTAGTCTGATTCTTCTTCCAGTAAGACATGCTGTATCATATCTGCCCCTAAACAAAATTTAGAAGGCACCTGTGTTTCTCTGCTATTCTGTTTCTCTATCTGTCTCAGTCTCTGTCTCTCTGTCTCTCTCTGTCTCTCTCTCTCTTTTTTAAAGATTTACTTATTATTTGAGAGATCAGGCAGAGAGGGGTGGTGGGGAGAGGGAGAAAGCAGACTCCCTGCTGAGCACAGAGTGGATGCAGGGCTTGATCCCACCACCCTGAGACCATGACCTCAGCTGAAACCAAGAGTAGAGCATAAAGCCCGCTGAGCTATCCAGGGCCCCACTGTCTTATTCTCTTTTCCCATCTCCCCCTGAAACTGTGAAACACCAGATGTGCTCATCTCTTTTTGATCTCTCAGCCCTTCTCATTCCTCACTTGGCACCACACATGGATGCTTACCCCTGTGGCTTCCTTCCAACCCTTTGGGTGCCATGTTAGTATTTCACTAGCTTACAATCCATCATAGACAGAAAATCTGTGTGCCAAGGACATTTTCATTGTACATTTACATTTTCACAGATTTACTAACTCCCATAAGTTGATTTTGTAATAGTAATTCAGTCTCTGTGATATCACACGTATCTGGCAAAAGGGTCATATGAGTCACCCAAAACAAATCACATAGTGTGATGCTCCTGACCACGTCCTGCATCCCCTCTGGATGGCAAACAAGGTGACATGCATAAAGATCTCAGTTTTTCAGAAGAAGGAACTTTGAGGGGAGTGGTCCTATCTAATTAAATAAAATACTTCATTACTGCAGAAGATTTCAGGAGTGTTTTAAGTAAAACATAGTAAAGCATTTGGTTTTCTTAAAATTTTCTGTTTCGCTCAAATTTTCAAACTTACTGTTGTAAATTTTTTGTCTTCTTTTAATTTTCTGATTCTAGTGTATCCACATTTATGGGTCCCCATTTTTATTTCTGTATTTTCTATTTGAGGCTTCTGATTTTTATTTTATTTATTTATTTATTTTTATTTTATTTTTTTTGCAGTTTTATACCTTTATTTGACAATCAGCGATTAGTTCTCATCCACATTAACAGTCTGTAGATTTTTGAAAGTGGTGACAGGTACGTAGGTAACCAGCGTGTAGAGCTTGTTTGGTGAATCTTCATCCTCGTTACATTTTCTGGACAACCGCACACGGATACGGTATGGAACATTCCTTATTCCTTTGGCCCAGACAGCTTTGTTGAGCCTGGTGTCAATGTGCACATCTGGAGTTCCCATCTCCTTCATGGCAAATTTCCGGATCTCTTTGAGTGCCCGAGGGGCACGCTTCTTGAAACCCACTCCATGGATACGTTTGTGAATGTTGATGGTGTATTCTCTGGTCACTACCTCGTTGATGGCAGAACGGCCCTTCTTCTTCTCGCCACCCTTCTTTGCGGGAGCCATTCTGCCAGGCCCTAGTTGGAAAGGAAGCTGATTTTTATTTTAAATAAATCTTAGCAGAACTTTGTCAATTATATTAATACTGCTTCAAAAAAAAAAACAACTTTTATATAATAAGTTTGTTTTTAATTTTATTAACTTATCTTCTAACCTTAATACTAAATTTCATTTCCTTTGGATGAGTTTGATTATTGACTCTCTTTTACCTTGGACGTGTATCTTCATTTTGACTTACCTTCTTTTCTCACATCAACTAAACCTTCTATAGATTCTTTTGCTATATCCCATAATTTTGATAAAGTTGTGTATGTATTTCCTATTCTTTCCTATTGGTTTCTTCTCTGAACCACAAGTAATTTGGAAGTATGCATGTTTTATTGTTACTTTTCAAGTGAGTAGGGTTTTTTTTTTTCTCATATTGACATCCAACTTAACTGCATGTTACTCAGAGAACATAGGACATATTATATCAAATATCTAAAATTTGTTGGTTTTTGATATATAGCTCCCAAATGATCAATTTTCATAAATAATTTGTAGTTTTCCAGTTAAATTTGGTATATATATCTGTTGAATCACATTTTCAAAATACTTACTGATTTTTTCTTATACTTCAACCTATTAATTACTAAGAAGTTTTTAAATCTCACACTATGATATGGATTTAAATATTTCTTTTTTTTTTAATTTTTATTTATTTATGATAGGCACACAGTGAGAGAGAGAGAGGCAGAGACACAGGCAGAGGGAGAAGCAGGCTCCATGCACCGGGAGCCCGACGTGGGATTCGATCCCGGGTCTCCAGGATCGCACCCTGGGCCAAAGGCAGGCGCTAAACCGCTGCGCCACCCAGGGATCCCAGATTTAAATATTTCTACTTGCAATTCCTTCTATTTCTGCTTCTATATTGTGAAGCAATGTCATTATTGGTTCAAGTTCAGGATTATTATATCTGCATAGTGAATTCAACTTTAACTGCCTTAGTCTCTAAGAAGAGTTTTCACTGTTTTGTTTCTTTGGTTTTATATTCTGTCTTTAAAATGTTGGTGTTTTTACATTTATTGTGATTACTTATGTGTTTGGATTTATTCCTACCATCTTATTTAATGTTTCCACTTTTTTCATGTCTATTTCTTATTTTTATTTCTTATTTCCTTACAAATAGCTTTGTCCCCCTCAATTTATTTTGTTGTTGTTGTTGTTGTTTCTTTCCAATAATTTTGAAGGTACTCATTGGATCTGTTCTTTAGTGGATGTTAAGACTACACATTTCATTTAGTATTAACATACATTTGAAATGTAAATGCTATTGTTAATAAATAATTTTATCTTCTTCCGGGAAGATATCAAGATCTTCGCACAATTTAAATCCAATTTATATCATTTTGGATTACTTTTTCATCTTGCTGTATTTTAATTCAATCTCATTATTTGGAACCTCACATATTAAACATAGTTATTAGTTTATACCACCAGCTTATTTATAAATATGATTATAGAGGTTTAAAAAATTGTCAGTCTTTCATCTAATACCATCCTTTGGAGATCATATTCCTGAGGCACATCATTCAAAAGTAGCATTAGCAAGGTTCCATGGGCGTAAACTTGTTTACTTCATAGCTTATTTGAAAATGTATTCACCACACTCCCAAATGGAAGTCTCATGTGGTATGTAATTTTAAATGGATAGTAATCTTGTCTGAGCACTTGGAAGACATCTTTCTGCTCTCTTCTGACTTCTGTTGTTTTGAGAGATCAGGTATTTGCCTAATTGCCTTTACTTTGTAGGAAATTGGTATTTTCTTTCTGTCTAATACTAAGATATTTTCTTGGGCTTGAGTATGCGTCTGACATACCTAGGTAAAGATACCTTTTCATTTATGTTTTTTGGAATTCACTGTGAATTCTGAAGTTGAGGCAATGTACCACTGATCAGCAACTTTCTTTTCAACTCTTATCGTCTCTAATGCTTTCTATCTTCCCTTCATAGATTTCCAACTAAATGCATTTCAGCTGTCTACATTCAGTCCTCCATGTCTTCTCTTGTATATGTTCCCTCTGTTTCTCTACATGTGCTTCCTATTGCGTCATTTTTAAATATCTTCTAATTCACTAATACTCTGTTCAGCTATTCCTAATTAACTGTTTAACTTGCCAAGTAAGTTTTGTTTTATTCTAGATGTTATATTTGTTGATGTACTGGTTTCAAATCTGCCTGGTACTTTGTCTTCAAACTATCTAATATCTTGCTCCTACATTATTTAGCCCATACTCTCATTCTTCAAGTATATGTTAACTTATTTCATATTCTATGTTTCATAGCCAGTAATTCCAAGATCTACATTTGCTGTTTTTGTCCTTTTGATTTTTGTTACTAACGTATCTAAATCATAAACCTGAGTTTCTCATGTCTTGAGATTTTTTTAGATAGTGAATATGTTTGATGAAGTCTCATTTGTAAAAATGAGACCTGTGTTGAGCTTGTTTGTTTGCTTGCTTGTTTGTTTGTTTGTTTGTTTGTTTGTTTTCCTAGAGATAAGTTGAATTGGTCTCTGCTAGGTGTCTGGGGACACTGTCACTACAGGTCAACTTAAGTTCTCCACTTGTTAATTGTTTGACTGGCAAACAACTGCTCTTATTTAATTCTCTGGCTTTGTGTTCTTGCATTGTGTTCTGCCGTGGATAATTTCCTCGCTTTTTTCCAAACTCAACCATTCTATTCAACCAATTTGGAATGAGTTTTCTTTATTTCCTTATTTACTGAATAATTCATCTAGCACTTATTGGGGATTCTAGTCAGACTTTTGAAGGCTATTTGTAGATGGAGACAAAGTCTTTAACATATGTCTCCATATATGAAATCTGTCCTTTTTCTACCCAAATTCCCAGAAAATAGCTAATTCTGAAAATATATAAAAGTACATGCAGCATAAGTAGTTATACCATAATAGAAATCTTAGATTAAAAATATTCTTAGCAACATTTTTTGGTCAATAACTCATATTATATTTAGGAGGGACAATACATGTAGGAATTAAGTAATTTTTGCAAGATTCAGGAATATCAGAGTTTTTGTTATAACCCATTTCTCCCAAATCCCAGCTCTGGATTATCTTTCCCTAAGTTTTAAACAAAATATTATGCATTTCAAACATAACATCAACTTCTCAGCATGTCCAAATCTACGTCTCAGATATTTCACTTTTCCCAGGAAAATTATATCCTGAGTTCCTGGCATCCTGCAATCCTGTTGTTATGCATCATCTCAGATTGGTGAAACTTTCTACCACATACAAAACCACACCCATTTTTCCATGTGTGCATACAATTTGAACAAGGGTATATACATGAACTTTATGTGCCAGAGTCAGAAATTAGTTATAGAAAAGACATAAAAGTTAAAGGATAAAGATTCAAGAAGGCTTGTAAGGGTTAATCACAACTGACCATGGCAGATGTAGGAAAATTTGTCAGGTAAGACAGAGGTGCTGAGGTTATGTGTATGTGTGTGTCTGTATCTGTGTTTTAACTATACACAAATGTACCAATTTCCATCAAAAGTAGAATTAAAACTCCTAATTGTAAATATATTGAAACAACAAATGTGTGTCCAGAGAGAAAACTGTAGAGTAGAAATAGCATATCCCAGTATGTTGAAAGATCTTTCCATCAGCATCTTCACCTATTTTTTTTTTTTTATTTATGATAGGCACACAGTGAGAGAGAGAGAGGCAGAGACATAGGCAGAGGGAGAAGCAGGCTCCATGCACCGGGAGCCCGATGTGGGATTCGATCCCGGATCTCCAGGATCGCGCCCTGGGCCAAAGGCAGGCGCCAAACCGCTGCACCACCCAGGGATCCCTATCTTCACCTATTTTTATTGATTTATTACCCCCTAATGAACTATTCTATGAGAGAGTCAAGTGGCCATTGGTTACTAGTTAGAGCAAGCATATAAATTGGAAGAATTTGAAAAAGTTTGGATTTCAAGGAAACCAGAAAAAAAAGTAAGAACAAAAATGCAATGACATCAACTTGCTTTGGCACCATATTGCATCAGGATCCTTGGATAACTTCTATTTATTTCATCTCTTTGACATAACAACAGTCCAGAAGTGTCCATGAGAAATTTGAAAGACCTCTCTAGGTCAAGAGATTTATAGGCCAACATGGAAGCTCCTATTAAATGCCAAACTTGTGGAAACTTAATCAATCCTTGTTGCAAATAGACCCACGTCCTTGAGAGTTGGCTCTGAGGAAATAGGCAAACAAGAACGACAACAACAATAAAACACATTCTGCTTCTTTATCTTAAATTCTTATGTGAAATAAATTGAAAGTACCCTAATACCACATTTCATGAAATTTAAATATGAAATTAAAACATAAGTGTGTTAAAAGAAAAAGAGCCAGAGAAAGAGAATTAGGACTGGCTTTGCTTTATTTTGTCTTTAGGTTGAAATTTCTTAATTTATTCATTCATTGCTTCATTCAACAAAGAGCAAGTGCCAGTTACCACCAGGTACTGCCTCAGGTCTAGCAATGAAACAGAAGGAAATGGGATTTCATGGAGTTTACGTTCTAGTGAGGAGATGAAAAGCAATAAACAAGTGTAACAGTAGTAATAATTTTTTTAAAGATTTTATTTATTTATTCATGAGAGACACAGAGAGAGAGAGAGAGAGAGAGATTGGCAGAGACATAGGCAGAGGGAGAAGCAGACTCCATGCAGGTAGCCTGATGTGGGACTCGATCCCCGGACTCTAGAATGACGTCCTGGGCCAAAGGCAGGTGCCAAACCGCTGAGCCACCCAGGGATCCCCAATAATTTTTATTCCTTAAAAAAAGCTGACCAAGATAATTGAGTGTCTCGGAAACCTCTCATAATGAGTGGGCATACAGCCTCTTAAAGGATAAGACATTAAAACTGATGCCTATCTAATAAAATGAGTCAAACCAAGTACACACTTTATGCAAAGAACACATTAGCAGGAGAAATGGAGGGGGAGCAAATGCCACAAGGGAAGGATGAGGTTGACATGTGTGAAGGACATAAGAAGGCAAGTATACCTGGAAAGTAATGAAAAGGAAACCAGATACAAGACAAAGTCTGAGAGAGAGAGTATAGGTGGGGATCCAGTAAGGCCTTGTAGGACATGGTGAAGATTTGAATTAAATTCAAGATGATGGGGAACCATGGAATAATCTCAAACAGGGGACTGCTATTTAGCCATACCCTCTCTATTATTCCTGCAGGCCTACGACTGTTGACGATATTTGGTCTGTAAATTACCTAATTACCAAAACAGTACCAACCCATCTTTAGTTTTAGACCACATAAAGTTTGACTCTCAAGGTATAATTTGTAAACTAAATGATATTATTCTTATACTGTGACCTGGGGAAAAGAAAATATTCAGTGTATCAATTTCCAGTGCCTGGATATGAGAAGAAAATCTCATGTACTCTAGCTGGAAAGATTACAGTGCATCTTGTAAATATTTCTCCAGTGTATAATTCCCTACTTGGATGAGTTTTTACCTTGAATCAAACCTCAGTCCATTATAGCCAACAGAAAATAGAATACAAATTATGAATTCTTTCAAAAATAAAGGAAAAATGCTATTTTCCCACAAATGCAGGGGACTGCGCTCTGTCATTGTTCTCCCATCCAGAGATTGTCATGGAATGACAGCTTTGCTAACAGGGCATTTCTTGGTAAGGCCATGGAGTGCTGAAAGGGAGCTATTAGGAAAACAAATGATTCTCTTTAGCATCTTGGCGCTAGCATCAGTTTTATGCAGCTAGATTATACTGTAGCCTCCAATGATGTACAGGCACTCTTCTGAAGTGTGTTAAAGACAAACCAGTGGCTGAAATCATCATTCTCTTGCAATACTCAAAATCAACTGCAGTCATCGAATATCATCTAGCCTCCTCTCATTTACCCAGCATCAAAAATTGATATTTTAATGCATCTCTCTTTACTAATTAGAATCGTTTATCTGATTAAGCTTATCTGTCACTGTGTTAAAATACTTAGCATTCATGGAATGCATACATTTAAGATTCCTAAATTTTTATTTTAGATCCTTCTTACTTCATAAACAAATTAAATTATTTACATGCTCTCTAACAAAGGAAAAAATAATCTCTCAGATTGTAGGAAGATTTATTCTAAAATTATCACATGACATGGCTATTCTAAGATAGGAGAAATATTCAGAATAATCTACCTTTGCAATTGGGGAATTTGAGAGAGAGAGAGAGAATGAGAGAGAGAAATTAGTTATAATGGAGGCCAGGATTTATGAAATGGACCAGAAATAATAAGCTGAATTGAAGCACACAAATTAGCTGTGACCAGCATAAATTCTATTTATTCACACCTCTAACCAAGGCAACGATCCAGACAGAAGTAGGCATGGGTCAAGCTGCTCATAGTATTTAAGCCAAGTATGGTTTTTCTACACCTGAGAAGTTTTTCACAGGATATTAGAAAACATTCCACGGGCATGGCAGCTGTTTATATTGGAGAACTTCTATAAAGAAGCAAACAAATACACTCCAGATTTTCTAGTTTAGAACTTTTGACAGTGGAATCCAGGAATATATCTTTGAGAATATACTCCCCCAGGTGATTCTAAGTCAGTCTTTTCCTGGGGATATATAAGCTTATCCTTCCAAAAAAACAAACAAACAAACAAACAGAAACAAAAAAAAAGTTTGTCAAGCAGATATTATTCTTTGTCTTATCCTAAATATTTTGTCATCAGTGCTTTGCCATATGTTTAGAATAGTCTATTTCAGATTTCCTAAAAACCAAGTCCTTTTGGAATTCTTATACTCTCAAGATAAATCTTTCTTCCGATTGTGATTTTTCAGTGATGATTTTCCTTAGAGACCTTTAGATATAAAGAGAATTTAGAAATAAGGAATATAATAAAAAATATAGGCACACAGACTCTCAACTGTGAGATGTGCCCACACTTTTGCTTGCTGTTGTTTTCTCTTTCTTACTTATATTTTGTACTCAGAAGACTAAAACATATTTCATACTCTAGGCCCTAAATTTAGCCATAATGCATGCAGACATTTTCTTCTTTAAGAATCTCAAAACATAATGGTATATGCTTTTCAGCCTCCAGGTTGCAGCAGGCTTTGGTAGAAGATTTTTAAGTGGTACTCTGGTCTGTGTCACTATTGAACAGAGTTGTAGTGAGTTCACCATAGCCTTCAACCTCCTGCATACTGATGACTCTGAAACCTTCCATTTGGATTCACCCAAACACAATAGTGGGACCAACCATGCAAACCCATTTCCACTTGACAGAAATATATACAATTTCACACAGTTAATTTTAGAATGTAATTCATGGGGTTCTTTCCCAGATCTTCAACACAGCATCTGTTCAGAGCTGGTCCATATGACATAGTCTGACAGTTTTTTATTGCTTTTCCAAGAGAATCTCTTAATGATGTCAACTTCTCGGTCATCTTTTGAACAGATAAGTGCCATCTCTAACATTAAGCCTCGGAATTTCTGGATCGGAATAGTGTTACAAAGTGTCTATTACCAATTATATTTTGTAAGACATTCATTCAGAAAATGTTTATTGATGGTCTACCATTTGCATGATCTCATGCTTATGACTAGGTATAAAGTAATGAAAAAAATGCAGAACTTTTTTCTTAAAACTGGCAGGAATCAGAATTTAGAAATATGGGAAGGAACCCTGAAGTACACTGTCTCCATCTTTGGCTTCACACTGGAGTTCTTCAAGGTTATATACATCTGTCACTCTCCTAAAGGTATGCAGTAATCCAGGAACAGAAAGGAGACTAAAGCCCATGCCTTCTAATGCCCACATGGGTGCATGTTCTGTGTATGACTGACAATGAAGTTTATTTAACTACCTTTTAAATTAAAGTTTTTCTACTTTCTTCCTTATTTCAGACATTTTTTTAAGACCAAAGACAAAAGTACTTGCAAATTAAAAAAAAAAGGATATATAAAAGGAGATATGCACTCTTTGTTTATGAGCCAGAAACTTAGTCACACGAAGAAAATTGCAGTGGCACCTGTCTTCTGAGGAGCTCACCATATTTTACAGATAGCATTCAATTATTCTTTGTAATATGCCTATGATGCATTGTTACAAGATTACCTGTATTATGTATAGCACCTTCCCTCCTTGGACCTTGAAGGTGTCTTTTACAGAATCTGACATAAAAGAAGGTAATTCTCATAGTGCTCCAGGGAGATGGAAAAATATATTAAAAACCATGGAAAGACCAAATTACTATTGGTGGCTAGGGAAATAAGAGTCACTGAGAGTTAAGGGGCTACAGGACAACTATGGGGGAAAAAATCTTTGTTCTTGCTTCTTAAAGCAACAGACACTCCTACAATGTATATACATGTATGCCTGTATTCAGGAAACCTAAGAGAAAGTGGGAAGAGTAGATGTCGTGAAGAGCAAAAAGAACCTTACACTAATTCAAAATGTTTCAGAGTCAAGACAATTGGAGGAATGGAGATGCTCTGTTGCTCTCACTCTTGTTCATTAGTAGTGCACTCACTTCATTAACTTGTTCAGTGTATGGTACCATGCCCAGAAAGAATGCCACAGATGAGGAGGACAGCTCTAGGTCTTCATATGTGCAAGTCCATGCCCCAAAGCAAGGGCAACAAAGAAAGAACATGTGAAATCCGCAAAGAAAGTAATGCTTACAGCTGTGTCTGTAGTGCCAAGCCCATTGTAGACAATTCAAGAAGTGTTTTTAAATAAATGAATGAGTTTTCTGAAAAAAGGTGTCAAAGGATAGAAAGTTAAGCTAAGCTGCTAAAGCTCTCTTGAATGTCTCCATTTCTACCGAGAGTTCAGATATTTTTCAGTCTAATGAGTTTTCTGTAATCTTAGTGAAAGATTACACACACACACACATACACACACACATACACACACACACACCATTTTGTAGATAGGAGAATTAATTTTAAGACTCAAATTCAAACAGGAAGCAAAGAGGAGACTTATCTCAGCAACATGTTAGCATCACCCACAGCTTAGAGATTTCTATATTAGAAGAGATGATTGCAAATTAAATGATCTGTTGTCCTATTTTACATCCTATTTGCCCCCCCCCCACCACCACCAATCTTCAATAGAGCAATGTATCCTAGTTATCAAAGACCAAACATGTTGCTGCCTGGGTTGATTGATAATTGTGGCTCTGCCTTTCCAGGAGTGCCTTGGCATCTTCCATTTCTGCAGAGACAGAATGAACCATAACAGTCATCTTCTAGTGGGGCAATCCAATCAGTGTCTGATGAATCTTGGTGATATTTTACACACTTAGACACTGAACTTTAACTGATTTTCAAATCTGCAGTCTTTTTCTTTTTAACATATATGGACTAGAAACTATCTCTTCTTCCTTTTTTTTTTTTTTCCTTTTAGACATTTTCAAATGTACCTGTCTTGGAGTTGCCATTTAGATTTACAGAGAAAACCCTTCCTCCTGAGACTATTTTTACTTTGGCAAAGATAAATATTGACCTTCTTATTTCCAAAAAGATACCAGGGGACCATAGGATGTGAATTTCAAGAAAAATAATATCTTCAGATGTCATCATTCTTAAACATAATGGAAAATATCCCTAGTCACAGGAATGGAAATAAATGTCTAAGGATCTCTCAAGAAATTTGTTCACAGAACTATGGTTTGATGAAGTGTTCCAGTTATATGCTTTGTATAACTGCCTCTGTTAATGACCTCTGATTTTAAGGAAGTCAAAATAAATAACACGTGAGGAAAGAAAATGGCAAACAGACCATAAGACCAGTCAAAACTGACATACCACCAAGATCAACTTAAAGGCTAAGGCATCAAAAATTCATGTTGGACTTCCCTTTTTGAAAATATAGGTAATAAAGTTTGTGGTGATAACTCATGGAGGATAAACTCTTTTTTGCAGTAATCCATACACAAAGCATAAATGATACATGTAATAGTTAATTTTATGAGTCAACTGTACTGGAACACAAGATACCTAGACAAGACAGTTGGTCAAATAGTATTTCTGGTCTACGGCCATACCACCCTGAACGCGCCCGATCTCGTCAAATAGTATTTCTGGTTGTGTCTGTGGGAGTGTTTCTGAAAGAAACTAGCATTTGCATTAGCAGACTACAGAGAGTGAATTGTCCTCCCCAGTGTGGGCGGGCCTCATCCAGCCTGTTGACAGCGTCCACAGAACAAAAAGGTGGATGCAGATTAAATTTGCTCTCTAACTGTCGCTCTGGGACATATATCTTCTACTGCCTGTGCCCTTCCTGGTCCTCAGGCCTTCAGACTCCAGCTGGAATCTATACCATCAGCTCTCCAAGTCCTAGGCCTCCAAACTACATTGGTGGTTTTCTTGGGCCTCCAGCTTGCAGATGGCAGATCATGGGACCTCCCAGCTTCCATATTCAGATGATCCAATACCTGAAAATAAATCTCTTTCTTACCTATCAGTTCTGTTTCTCTAGATAACCTTAATATGATTCAAGCTGTAAAAATAAATCTGTTTATTACTCATTTTGGAAAAATTATCTGGGAAAAACAGGAGTGCTAGCTAGACTTATAGGAATAATTCAAAACAAGAATAAATTAAATATATACAACTATCAAATAAGAGGCTAGAGATGTCCAAAGATATATTGTAATTCTATATGTCAACAAAGAACATAGAGGATGCTTGGTATGATATCACTTATAATTTAAATATCAAATGACTATGTGGAGAGATTCCAAAAGAAACCATCTGTCCAAAAGCACAGCATATTTGACCAAAAAAAGGAGACACCTGGTTATGGCATACTTGCCTGTATTTCACAAGTAGGTATGTATGAAGCCTTTACGTGATTAAAAGTCTATTTTCTAAGGAGAGATGACATTTCTCAACAGAGTGTAAAATAAAAAAGGGATCACTTATTGGCACGGATTTAGGTGAGAGCACTGATGTGAAAAAATACAGACAAGAACACACACTGGGAATGAAAAATCAGTGTTTCCAAATATTATTTTTGCGGAAAGCTTATGGAGGACCTAACAATAAAACTAGAAACTATAGCCAATATAAGATAAATAATAGGCTACATAGGAATTTTGCATGGAAAAAAGGGAAGGAGAAATTTAGAGCAAGGAAGGGGGCAGAGAGAAGTAGAAGAAAAAGAGGTTGGGGAGACAGCACATAAGATAGCAGATCCTAACAATAAATTCCCCTCTATAACTAAGACAAAGTGAGGGAAGGCTAAATGACTGTCTAGAAAGGGAATTGGTGTCCATGGAAATTAGGGAAGCTGGGAGTGAGTAGGCTGATTAGTAACAGGTTTCATAGTGGTGAGAAAGGGCTTTCAGATAACAGGAAATGTAAGCGCCTTCCTGAAATCAGCAACTGAGCCAAGTCTGCAGGCCCTCCTGCTGAGATCCACCTCCTTGCAGAGAGATCCCACCCTGGGGAATGAAAGGGCTAGCAGCACCACCCCAGCTGTCTGTGGTTTCCCCGATATCCAGCCTTGGCCCCCACACAGAAAAGTGGGATTCAAGGCAGGTAGAGCCACACCTTCCATATTAACAGGCTCACTGAGGTATATTTGGCACTCAACACACTGCCCATGTTTACCCGCACAGAGCCATCATAGCAATCAAGATAACCACATCCATCATGCCCCTCAATTTTTTCTGGGCCCACCGTAAAAAGCCACACCACTGACTCATATCCACCAATTCACGTCTTTCTAGCTATATATTATGTTGCATATTCTAAAATTTTATAAACAGAATCACACAGTCCTCACTCTTTCAGGTCTGGCTTCTTTTGCTCAGAAAGATCATTCCTGTTGTTATCAGTAGTGTATCCCATCCATTTTTTCCTGATCATTCTAATTATAGGTTATTAATTTTATTGAGCTTCTGATGGAACTAGCTTTAGTTTCATTGACCTTTCTCTCCTGGGTTTCTGTTTTCTATTTCATTGTTCCACCCTGATCCTTTTTATGTCCTTTCTTCTGCTTACTTCGGGTGTTACTTGCTCTTTCCTTTGTAGTATCTTAATTAGAAACTAAGTTCATTGTAAGACCTCTCTTGTTTCTAATGTGTGTGTTTAATGCTACAAATTTGCATTAAATACTGCTTTAGCTGCTTCAGTAAGTTTAGAGATATTGGATTTTCATTTTCATTCATTTCAGAAAATTTCCTCATTCCTCCTTGGATTTCTTTTTTGTTCCATGAGTATTTATAAGTATGTTATTTAGCTCTCAAATGCTTGAATATATTCCAAATATTTTTTTTCTGTTATTGATTTTTAATTTAATTACGTTGAGATCAGACAACATCCGTGGTATGACTGAGTCCCTTCAGATTACTTGAGATTTCTCTTATTCTCCAGAATGTGGTCTACACTGGTAAACAATCAATGTACATTTGAAAAGAATATGTACTATTGTGGTTGGTGGAGCAGTCCATAAGTATTGATTTGATAAGTTGATTGACGGTATTAAGTCCTTAATATGCTTTCTGAAGTCTTCTTATTCTATTAATTTTTGAGAGAAGTCAGATGAAATCTACTCTGGTTGTAATTTGTCTATTTCTCCTGACATTTACCAGGAGGAAATGGCCTCTTTCTTTTGTGAAACTGACCTCTATATCATTATTAAATGACTCTGTTTATCTTTTATAATATCCTTTGCTCTGAAATCTATTTTATCTTCTATTAAACTAGCTGTTCCAGCTTTCTTTTGTTTAGCATATATTTTATTTAGTAGTTTATTTTTTTCCCCTATCCTTTTACTTTTAAATTATTTGTGCTTAGAGTGGGTTTCTGGGCAGCAGCATGTAGTTTGGTCTTGCTTGTTTATGCAGTCTGACAAATTCTGCAACTTGGTTGGGGTATTTAAACCATATATTTTTCATAGACTCAGTTGAATTGACATCTACTCTCTCTAGTATCTTGCTTTTTGTTGTTCACTGGTTCTATTGATTCCTTATTCCCTTTTCACTGGTTTTTGTCCTTCTTTGATTTCATGGCACATTTCTTTAATATTTTGTTTTTGATGTTCACTTATCAGCATAATTCCTTGTTGTGTTATTTTAATGATTACTTTAGGGTTTATAGTATACATCTTTAAGTTATTACAGTCTACCTCCCAGTGATATTGTACTACTTTGTGTGTGGCATAGTATGTTATAATATGATATGGCATCGTATAGTATAGTATAGTATAGTATAGTATAGTATAGTATAGTATAATATAATATACAAAGCATAGTTTTGTTTCTCTTCTCCTTGCCTTTGAGCTCTTGTGGTCATATATTTTCCTTTCACCTATATGATAAATAAAAATTTAATAGAAATAGTTTTTGAAGTCATAAGAAGATGTTTAAATACTTATCCACATAGTTACTGCTTTGTTAGTCTCCACTCATTCATGAAAGCCAGGTTTCCATCTCTTACCATTTTACTTTTGTGTAAAGGACTTTCTTTTAAAACTCTTAGAGTGTGATAAATTCTTTCAACTTCTGGATGTCTGAAAAAAGTTTTTATTTCACCTTCATTATTCAAAGACATTTTCACTGGTCAATAAATCTGGATTAACAGGTTTTTTTTTTTCACTTTCATTACTTAAAAGATGTTGCTACACTCTCCGCTCACTTGCGTCGTTCCCAGTGAGAAACCTGCTGCTACCCCTGTTTCTGTTCCCCTGTGTTGAATGTGCTCCCTTTGCCCTCCAGCCACTTTTAAGATTTTCTCTTTTTTACCACTTTTAAGCAATTTCATTATAATGGGCACGGATCTGTAGGTTGATAGTTTTAATCATATTTGGAAAATTTTCAGACATTGTTCATTTAGACTTTTTCCTTTCCCTCCCAGTTTGGAGAGTCCAATTACACATATAGTTGGCTTCTTAAAATTGTCTCTGTGTTCAGTGATGCTTTTGTAATTATTTTTAGTGCTTTTTTTCTCTCTGTATTTTCATTTTACATGGTGACTGCTGCTGTCTCTTAAGGTCCACTTACTTTTTCTTTTGATATTCTGAATATCCATTGTTAATGCCATCAGTATGTTTTTCAACTTTGACACTGCAGTTTTCATCTCTAGAAATTCTGTTTGGATCTTTCAAAAATTGTATACATCCCTTTTTAACATTTCCAACCTTTCCTCAAGCTTCTTGAGCACAAGGAATACATTCATAGTTACGGCTTAAATGTTCTTGTCCACTACAGTTGTCATAGGTCATTTCTGTGTCTGTTTTGATTGATGGTTTTTCTCTTCATTACAGATAGTGATTTTCTGCCTCTTTGCATGCCTGATAATTTGTAATTGGATGCCAGACTTTGTATATTTTACCTTGTTGAAGATCTAAGTATTTTTTGTATTCCTAAAAATTTTCCAGTACTTTCTTTTGTGACAGTTAAGTTACTTGGAAAGAATTTGATCCTTTCAGGCCTTGCTCTCAAGCTGTGGTAGGTGGGGATCCAAACAGCATTGGTCCTGTGTCAGATTACCTACTACTGAGGCAGGATGCTCCTCAGTACTTTCCCTAATATCCTATGAATTATGACGTTTTTGGTCTGGCTGTTGAGAAAAGACACTGATTGGATGCCCCCTCCCTACCCTGCCGTCTAGAAACTTCCTAGGTAGTAAGCTACGGTAGAAGGCTCAACTCATTTTTTTTTTTTTTTTTGGGTCAAGGTCTCTGTCCTTTTTTGCCTGCCATCCAATTTCTTGAGTGTCATTGACTCATATATTTTATCTTTATGTATGTTGTACTTTATTTTACCTTATTGTACCTTGACCAGAACTAGCAGCCCTGAGAGCCGTGCTTTAAATTTGATTTTACTTCATTGAATTTCTTGAAGAAAATTATGGTTAAGCTTGGGTATTTTTCCTGCTATTTGCAACATGCCCTTCATAATGAACTGTGACCCAGCATTATGTTGTGACTCTTGTGCCAAGGGAACATAAAGGATGTGTTGAATTAAATAAATCTTCCTGAGAGGAAACACTTAAAAAGGTCAAGGGTATCTCCACACAAATAAACTCTCGTATGGACATTAACACTCTGAGATTGAGAACAGAATTCTGAAAGATTGGGCTGGAATTTGTTGGGGGACTAATAATCCTAAAGGGCAAGGACGCTTTGGAGAGGAATTTCTCTGAATATTTCTGGTGTTGCCCAACATATGACCACAATAGAGCTGACTTCAGGGCGGCAGTCTTCCTATAGGGCTATAGGGGCAGCACATGGTCAGAGCCTGTCATTTGCATCATATGACCTCTGGAGACTGCTCAGAGTGGAGATATCAAGGCTATCAAAGAAGCCTGTCACCTGGAAACATAACCACAACACATCCAGCCAGAAGACATCTCCCAGCCTCCTGGATAAGAATAGGCACATGGATGTGTGACAGAATTTCATGCAGGTTGCTCAAAAAGAACTGACCTAAGTGGTGGAAGTACCCTTTACCTCCTTAAGTATGTCTTACCGGCTGAAATTCCAATATGAGGAATAGTGTTCAAGAAGCCACCTTGGAACTTGCAGCAAACGTGAGGATATGCCCAGGATAACAAAGGAGAAGCTCAAAAGAGCCATGCCTCTGACAACTCTATAAAGCTTTCATGGTGGGACACCTGGGTGGTTTAGCAGTTGAGCATCTGTCTTTGGCTCAGGTCATGATCCTGGGGTCCTGGAATCAAGTTCTGCATCAGGTTTCCCGTGGGGAGGCTGCTTCTCCCTCTGCCTGTATCTCTGCTTCTCTGTGTGTGTCTCTCATGAATAAATAATAAAAATTTAAAAAAAAAAAGAAAAAAGAAGAAAAGCTTTTATGCCACACCTGGCTTGCCTATTCCCATACTTCATTTATGAAGTAAACCCTTGACTATTATTTTCGTTTCTCTCTTTAGGCAATTAAACCTATTCATGAATGATTCAAAGTACAATCCAAGAAAATGTCATGGGTCAAAATGCTAGAAAAGTACACACAGGATATCAAAACCAATTGATGATGTCAGAGCACAGCCAGGATGCGGTTAGGGTTCTATATCATGGTGATGAGGTACCAAAATCTGGGCAAGTCTGAGATCTGAGCCACTGTCCTTGTAATAGACTGGAATCGTAATTGCAGAGGAGAGGGCTGTGAAAAGAGGGCAAGAGAAACATTTTTTGATCTGACCATTTAGGAGAAATTCTCATGAATATTAGTAATAGCCCTGCACTCCATTTATAGACACGCAGTTTTGCCCTTAGGACACAATTTAATCTGTTTTAAAAACTTTGATTTTCCGAATCCAATATCTGAAATTCTGCATTTTAAATAAAAAAATAAATAAAACCTATCTTCCTTAAACCCATGATACTCCTAGAGAATAAGCAAATGAAAAGGGGAAATAGTAAGTTATGTGAATAAAGCCAATTCACGTCTGTACTTCTAGACTGTAAATAAAATGTGCCTGTGTGTGTGTGTGTGTGTGTGTGTGTGTGAAAGTTAAAGTGATGGTGAAGTCATGAAGAAATGGTAAGAATGGTCAGAAAATAGAAATGTAAAATGAACAAAACCTTCACGAATGAGGCAAAGCATGGGCTGTAATAAGGGAGCTCGTTAACTGATTTGAAGCAGAGGAGTGGTATTTAGATGCTGCCGGGAATGAAAGGAGGGAGAACAGTCAGGGAGGATGGGAAGCTGAAAGCACAACGTTGGGAAGGGTCATGATGGGAGTAATGGCCTCATTCATGGTGCTATTTAGACGGCTCTTCTTTCAAGGTTATCTTTCCTCTCCATTGGCAGGTGAGCAGCAGCCAGAGAAAGCTGCAGTGACTCTTCAGCTCCCTCCCTATGTGTGTGGCTGAGGAATGAGCAAGGCACCAAGAGGACCTGAGGTGTGCCTTCGTCCACAGAGAGCAGCTTTCTGTAACCTCTGGGGCACAAGTATTCCATAAAGATATACCTCATAATGTGCAGTTTGCTCCTTTATCATAAATCTTAGAAAACTGATTCGAGAAAAAGAAGCAGAAAGGATGTGTTATTTTAGGAAATAAAAATAATATAGATTTTTTTTGTTGCTGTTTCTCTATCTAGAATTCCTCAACACCATACCCTTAATTCTATAACCGTTAAGCACTTAACTTAATGATGAAAAGATGCAAACGCAAAACTAGCTGGGGGTAAGAGAGAAAACAAATGAAATGTACTAACTATAGAGACCATGCTCCATTCTGGTTATTTTCTGAAGCTAATTGAACATCTTGAGCCTGAAAAATTGGCCAGTAAATACACTGGAGGGAAAGAAGAAGAATGCGAGAAATCTGTGGAGGAGGGAGAGAGGAAGAGCAGGCGAAAGAGCAAAGAAAACACACAACCCCTCTCCAAGGAATCCCCCCAGCAAATCCAATTTTATCAAATTAAAAGGAAAAAGAAAGGTGGTCAGGCACCCATTCAATACACTTTGGTAGGTCCCTGACATGGTTGGACTTTTAGACAATTGAGAAGTGAGGAAGAAAAAAGAAACCACAGAAATGTAAAAATTTTGAATGTGAGCTCCAAATTATTGGTAGAGTGCAAAAGTGGGAAAGAATTTGTAGAATTTTAATCTGAAAAGATGGAACATTTAATTGATTACTTGTAGTTGGCTCACGGAACTGTAACTGAATTACAATCATAATATACAGAAACTCCTAAAGTAGAATAGAGGGTTATGATCCCTGGTGTTTTAAACTTTTCTGGGTCTATAGAAGTTGAGCAAAGGGGAAAAAATTCAATAGTAATCCATAGTTAAAGCTTTCTTGGTAGATAAAAATTACTGCTCTGGGCTATAAAAGCTAAGTTTGGGATAATAGAAGAGATTAGCTATGGAAATGCAAGAAACCATATTTTTCCCTTATGGTTAATTTTGCTTTTTACTGAAATGATGGAAGAGAGACAGGATTCAGGAAACCAAAAGCCATATAATTACACTTAAATTATTACCCATGTACTAGTCTCATAAATTAATTAAACATTCATATTTGTCTTATTATTAAAATCCACCTTTGTTCCTAAAATATATTTCTAAAAACTAGCTACAAGAATAAAAGAGCTTAGAATTACATTTTAAAGGATATTCACCTACATGAAATATATCACTCTGTAGACTAACTAGTAAATTGAAGAAAATTTTGCCTAACATAAAACCACTTCTGCTAATGTTCTTATTCTATATTTCTTTATAAAACCAGGTGCACTATTCTGTGGTCCTTTTGTACCTTTCTCTTCCTCCAGAATTCTGGTTAAAGCATTAAGTTATTTTAACTCATTTTGAAGGATTTGTTGTATCTGAATTACCACCCTCTATATCCCCAAGACTACACATAAATAGTAAATGACAACCAGGCATTGAGGGTGGAAAGAAAAGCCATGCTCGCAAATGCTCCTGTATTAAAGTATTATCAGCAGGCTATGGAATGTAACCAGAGCAAGGAAAAAGGTACTATATCACATACCTTTTTTTCCTAATGAAGGTGAGAATTTTATTAGCTCTATGCTCCCCTTTCACCCCAAAGCACATAAGATTTAGAGGTCAGTGTAACATCAGCAACATTAGTATTGTTCTCTGCTGGAGGTGGAGAATTTCATAGCTGGATAAGAACCCAGAAACCCAAGTGTAAGTGGAAAAGGCACTTGGGGAAAAAAAAAAAAAAAAAGAGGAGCATCTCACATAATAGCCAGATAAAGAGAAAATGTCAGTGCTGGAAATGACTCAGCAACACCCTATGTTTTATTTTCTAACCAGATCTGATCCTGCAAGACTTGACATTTTCCAGTTTCACTTCCAATACAACTTCACTGGAAACAGTCTCCACGCCTGATCTGGTGGCAGCCATTCTCACCACAGGGGAAGTGATCACTGAGGATGACCAATTTGGAGAGTGACTCCTGGGTGTCCCCTTCCCCTCACTGAGAACCATGAAGCAATCACAAATACACTCATACCATTAGAGCCGTAACTCTCTTCTTTGAACTAGAGGCGACGGAAGTTGAGATTCAATTCTTGTTTGTTTTGAAAGGGGTTTCAAGGTGAAATGCTACGTAGTGTTTGTGGAGTTTGACCTGTGAGCATATGGAGTCTCTCTGCTCCTTATTCTTTGCTCCTGTTCATTACTTATCTTTCCTTAACTTGACTTCATACCGACCTCCCTTTCTATGATGCTAAGAGGAGAATTAGGCAACAGTCACTTGTTCTCCAATCTTGCAGATATCCAAATGGTGCCCTGTTTCTCCTGTACACTAAATATGAATACACGAACACTGAATATTACATGATCTTGGGGCCATAATCTTTGGATAAAAATGATATAAGTGAGCGAATCCTGGCACCCTCTTCACAGGCACCAAACTCTCATGATCTGATACCCACATGGTCTCCTTAAAGCTTCTCAGTGTACTGTATTGTCATACATGGAGTCACGACATGAAGTCACCTTTGTTTTCTTCACAATACACACATACATGTTTAGATCTGGTCATTTGAAATTATCTAGGTTTCTAGAAACACATATTTAGATTTTCTTAAGTCTCAATATGCACGATCATTCCTTTGTCTGCCAAAATCTTCCTATTTGCAAACATATGTCAGATATAAACACTGACTGTGCGTGAACCTGAATGGTCTTACAGTCTAGTAAGGGAAATAAACATGCCTGTAAACAATTCTAATCCTGTAGAAGATGAGAAGTAAGTACCACGGAAAAGATTTGCCTGCAAAATGCTATTATAATACAGAAGGGACTAGAGTTATGTCAGTTTAGAGTTTGAGGGGGTATGTGAAAAAGAAGACATGGAAAGAAGAAAGTAACATCTGAGCCAGGTCATTTCTCAATCCTGCTTGAGGAGCTGTTAAAAAGATAATGATGCCCAGACTCCAGCCTCTGACTCAAGGGATTCTCTATGCACAAAGTCACCAGGATACAACAGGATACAGCTATTATAATTTTTCATTTCCAAATAAGTTGAAAAGATTTCTTCTCAAAACAATCTGTGGCATTTCAGTATTTTGGGCTGCTCCAAATAAAAAAGAAATATGTTCTATTCTTTGAACCAATAGCTGGAATCGACCCTATTGCTGTATGCTGCAATGGTAAAATAACAAAAAGAATGACAGAGTAGCATGTTTTTAAAACAATAAAAACAACAAAACTCAAGAATTAAACTCTTTATATGGTAAGAAATACAGTCCCTTCTTTTTTTTTTTAGAAATAAAAATCCCAATAATAAACCAAAGTAAAAGCATTTATTTAGACAAACAATTTTATGTATTAAAATTTTAGTAAATTGAAATGTATGTTTTCTAGTGACTTTATTTAACCAAAATCAGGTGGATTTAATGCACATTTGCTAGAAACTTAAATTCAGATATTTAGATATTTTCATTTAGTTACAAGAAGATGCTGACAGATTGTAACAATATACCACTTTTCAACATTGGATGTTAATGTCATTGCAATCCCAGCTAACTCATCTCCTTAGCATAAAGCACTGACATATCTTTTTTACAAATTAATAGAAAACTATCATAGAAGAAACATTTAAAGGCCCCTAAGTTCAAGGAATATGCAGTACTATATACCTTGAATCGTTCGTGATATGTAAAGAGGAGACATAGCTGTGACCATGTAGGCTGTTGTTGGGTATTTTTCTCACATTTTCTGTTATTTTCCACAGCTACAGCTCTATAGATATTTACTATCGTATTGAGAGGCATTTTAATCTCCCTGACCTGTTCATTCTTTGTTTTGAGGACAACTAGGGGGTGGAAATTGTTTTTATTTTTCCTCAAAAAGAAATCTCTGTCCCTGAAGACCTTGACACATCACAGCACATCATTTCCAGACCCAGGTCACATTTGAAGGAGTGTCTGGTACAGTACAGCCTCAACAAAAATAGGCTGAAGTTTCCATAAATCCCAGTCACTGTAACTCTTGGTGACAGATTCACGCTGCTACTAATCAGTTTCACACCAGGGAGATACATGCGGTGGAAACATGCAGATTGGGAACAGCACAGAAGTCACTTGGAAAATGTCTGAAAACCAGAGCTTTCCAGCATCACCTCTCTGTGCCAGGAACTCAAAAGCATATGCTTCCCCCTTATTTTTTTGCATTTTTTTTAACATAGAAAAATTAGCTCCTGGTAGACTGTTGCTTACTCAGAGACCTACATCACTGGTAATGGGATCGAGTTTTGCCATTTCTAAGGAGAGTTAGGAAAGACACATCAGTCTGTTAGCCTATTACGAAGGCAAATTAGAAACCATTTTCCACTCAGTTTTCCTTCTTTCTTGTTTAAAACAGTTTTCAGAGTGAAAAATCAGCAGTCTGAATTATTGCTATTACTGGCCTAAACTTATGTCGTGCTTTTCAGCTCCTCATAAAGAGATGCAGGAAAGAGGTAAAAATCTTAGATCTCAGCCAACTTTGAAACCTGGAGCCACAGACTCACTGGACTCATTTGCCATCAATTTTGTGTAACATGAAGAATTGAGCTCCTTTTGTTAACATCATTTACATGAACACACCCTTAGATCTTTCAGACCCATTCATCAGAATTCAAATACAGTATTTGATATGAATTTCATATCTTAGATAATTGGCAAAATGAGAAATCTACAGACTCAGTATTTTTCAGGTGAATTTTCAGTGGCATGGATGAGAAGTGGATCAGGTTCGCCTCTGTATAAAATGGCTGTCTGGAGATTCATTTTTCAGGGTGAGGGAAGATGAAAGCTGAAATTAATGCCAAATGAACCTCCACAACACAAGGAAAATAGATTGAAATAGCCACGTTTCAATATTTTTATCTGGATGCAACAATAAAACAGGAGATGTGTGCCCCAGGATCAGTTATAATCAAAATCATCTGGCTAAATTGCCTCACTTTAAAAAGTAATGAAATCATAGGCAAATTGCAATTATTGAGTTTGATTCTATTGTACTAATTGATCCAACAGATAGATCAACAATGGTTTAATAATCCAACCTAGGAAAGTGTACCAGGTGTGCATAGAGTATTGACAGGGGTCTATTTAAGAAATAACTTCAAAAAAAAAAAAAAAAAAGAAAGAACTTCATAAGGGGAGGTGGGCGGGGGGTGGGGGTAACAGGCACTGAGGTGGGCACTGGACAGGATGAGCACTGGGTGTTATTCTATATGTTGGCAAATTGAACACCAATAAAAATAAATGTATAAAAAAATAAAAATAAAAAATAATAATAAAAAAAGAAAAAAGAAATAACTTCATAGACTTGTCAGGGAAATACCAGGTACTTACCACCTGAACAGTGAAGGAGTGATTAATTTCTGCCCCCCTCCCGTCAGACTCCATGCATGAGAACATACATTTGACCAGACCCTACAACTAACATGTAGGTTTTGTCACAATGTGGTAGGAGTGTGGGGGATGCATGTCCTTTTTCTTTCCATGTAACTTTGCCTGAGGTTATAATCAAGGTTTACATCATCAAGATTATACGGGCTATTTTGAGAATCAAATCATGAAATTTGGGATACATATTTTTCCCTAACACCCCCAGAAGTTAATCCCCCTTATTAGAACACGTAAGAGCATGTTGTTCTAATGATTCCCTCTATTTCTCTTTTTGGAACCCATGAGGTACTCAAGCTATACAAAACCCTGATTTTTCCCTGGATTTTAATGATTGCCAATGCCATTCACCCTTCATTCCAGTGCCCTACCTTGCCCATCTCCAAGTCCATGTATCCCCATGACTGTCCGAGTTCTTTGTGCTGAAGACAGGAGGATGTTGGAAATATAGGAAATCTTGTTTTCCCTACTTATCAGGAAAGTACTCCATAAATTTCATGAGAGCATCTTGAGTTGGATACCCCGAGATAGTCTTTCTAAAGTGGCAAAGGATTGCTTTTAATAATTCTTGAGATTGAGTTTAAAGTAACAGCCAGTTACTTTTTGTTTTGTACCATTTTAAAAAATGAATCCACAAGACCAAAAATTATCTTGACACAGAGAGTACTCAAGCAATCACTTTTAAACAAAAATTAAAGTATATCTTAAATTCTAGGGGAAAAATTTGAGATAATCAGTCCAGGAAATTATATCATTGTATCACCAAACTGAAAATTGTTTTTCACTTAATACATAAACACTGAATTTTATTTAAATGATTTCATAAGTGCACAAGATGTCCTTATGTTATACACCAGAGTCTAGATGGGTACAAAGGAGTAAGATTTGTTTCAGGGCTACTACAGACACATCAATGGCCAAATCAAAAAACTTCCTTTTATTCAATGAATGTTTTTGAAGAACTATGCCATAAAATAGAATTTTAAAATTGGTGTCATAGTCTTGGCTTACTTTCTCTATTTTTTTTTTAAATTTTAAAGTATTTTATTTATTCATTTGAGGGAGAGAGAGAGAGAGAGAGAGAGAGAACAAATAGAGGGAGAGGTAGAAGGAACAGGAGAAGCAGACTGAGCCAGTAGCCCAACATGCCGCTCTAACCCAAAACCTGGAGATCACCACCCAAGCTAAAAGCAGATGCCCAAACATCCAAGCCACTCAGGTGCCCCTACTTTCTCTATTTGAAAAAATGGTGGGTGGGAAGGTAGACCATGGAGCTGTGTTTCCTTTTCACATTTCCAAGCTAACAGTGGATTTCCATGAGCATCATGTCAGAGCTAGGGTAGCTGCGTACAGGCCCCTTGAAAGATTTTGTTTTAAATTGTTGTGTTTGTTGTGTTGTACTTTATTTTATTTTATTATTTATTTTATTTTATTATTTTATTTTACTTTGTCCTTTTTGGTGTGGGGAGGTCATCTTCAACTGCTTGCTGGGAGTTTCCAATAAATTATCTCAACATTTATTTAAATAATTTTCATTCCAAATCATGTTACAGGAGCTTGAGCAAGAAAAGATTTGTGGCTCTAAAGTGTTAAAACACACAATACAGTCTTGATTTGGGAATGGTATGTTTAGGGACATTGATCTTAAGTTCTGTTAATGGAAGTGTTATCTAAATCTCATTCATGTAATGAAAATTTCTCCAGCTGTTAAACCACTGAATCTTCTGTCACTTTGATATAGAGGTTAGACAACAAAATGGATTACCTTGTCCATCAAAATATGCTGGAAGAGAATATCCTAGTCACATTTGGAAGAGGAATGACACAGAAATATGGGGTAAAGGTCATAAGGAATTTGAGGAATTCAGGAAAACACTAATCACTTGTGAAGGGGACAGAATAAGAGAAATTTGATACTAAAGGAGCTGCAGAATTGTTAAAAGAAAAATAGCGTAATGTTGAACTTTAAAATACTCACTGCAATATGCTTTTGTTGAACAGGAGACATTAACCATAAATACTTTGTGTTATGTTTCTTCAGTATTCATTTAGAAACACCTAAAGATTGTCTAAATCTAAAAACTGATTTTCACAAATGATGTCTGTGAGCTTTATTTGATGTCTCATGTTATTATTGGTTTAGATTTCAACTTTATTATTTAACTCTTACTAGATTTTGTTTTCATGACAGCAAAAAATTATTTTAAAAAAACAGATTCAAAGGGCTGTTTTCCTTATAAACACTGTATCTAAGTGTTCCAAGAAATTAATTTTTACAGAAATATAAAATGTTGATTTTTCTCACCACAGAAGAGGCTTAAAATCGTATGTGGATATCACTGGCAGGATTTATTTAGGAGTCATAATAAATTTAAAAATTCATGAGATCTAATTCAGTTGCTTTTTTCTTTTTTTAGCTTAGAAAGTGTCATTCTGAATCAATAAAGGAACTTAACCATTACATAGTATTTATTTAAAGAAGTCAATAGGAAACCCTGTCATGTCATCAGAAAAATGCAAATTAAAACAACAATGAGATATCATTACACATCTATTTAGGATGACTAAAATCCAAAACACTGACAACAAATGCTGGCTAGATTGTGGAGAAATAGGAATTCTCATTCATTGCTGGTGGGAGTGTAAAATGGTACATCCGCTTTGGAAGATGGTTTGGGAGTTTCTTACAAAATTAAACTCATACTCTTAGCACATGATCTAGCAATTACACTCCTTGGTATTCACTCAAAATAGCTGAAATCCTATTGCCACACAAAAGTCTTCACATAGTTGTTTATAGTAGATTCATTCATAATTGCCAAAGTTTGGAAACACTGAAGATAGTCTTCATAGGTGAATGGATAAATAAACTTCCAGACAATGGAATATTATCTAGCACTATAAAGAAATGAGCTATCAAGCCACAAAAAAGACATGGAAGAAACATAAATGAATATTACTAAGTGAAAGAAACCAATATAAAAAAGGTACATACCAGGGACCCCTGAGGGACTCAGTGGTTGAGACTCTGCCTTTGGCTCAGGTCGTGATCCTGGAGTCCTGGGATCAAGTCCTGCATCAGGCTCCCCTCAGGGAGCCTGCTTCTCCCTCTACCTGTGTCTCTGCCAATCTCTATCTGTCTCTCATGAATAAATAAATAAATCTTTAAAAAAAGAGAATATTTATGTTTAGGGTGTTAACAATGATCCTATTTTTTTACATTCCTGTATGTTAAGTATACTCTCAAGTAGCTATCAGTTAAGTAGCATATTAGGAATTTGCTTTAAAATATTCTGTCAAAGGGATGCCTGGGTGGCTCAGCAGTTTAACGCTGCCTTCGGCCCAGGGCATGATCCTGGAGTCCTGGGATCGAGTCCCCCAGACTCCCTGCATGGAGCCTGCCTTTCTCTGTGTGTCTCTCATAAATAAATAATTTTTTTTAAAAGTATGTACTAAAAAAAAAAAAAAAAGGTATGTACTCTATGATTCCAGTTATGTATTACATTAGAAAAGGCAGAACTATGGAGACAATAAAAAAATTGGTTGTTGCCAAGAATTAGAGGAGTGGAAAAGGAATGATTGACAGAGCATAGAGGATTTTTAAGAACATGGAAATACCGTGTATGACTTGGTGATGGTGAACGCATATCATTACATTTGTCCAATCTCAGACTATACAACACCAAGAATGAACTGTAATGTAAATTACTAACTTTGGATGATAATGATGTATCAATATGGGTTCATCAATTATGGCAAATGTGTCACTCTTGTAAAGGAGGGTATACATGTGTGGGGGTGGAGGGTATATGGAAAATCTCTGTATCTTCCTCTCACTTTTACTGTTAGCCAAAAACTGCTGGGAAAAAAAAATTAGAGTGTTTGAATATTAAAAAAAAGCAAAGCACAATTATCTTCTCTAAAAAAAGAGAAAACTTCCTCTCTTATATATGTAATTAACATGATCTGCTACATAATCTCTTTAGGTAAATATAGATATAATCTCTTTTTAATTTTTTCTTTTTAATTTTTCAAATTGATTCTTAAATACTCACTTCTGTTACTGGCAAAAGGTGTGCTTTCTCCCACATATACATAATTTTTTTAAAGATTTATTTACTTATTTTAGAGAGAGAGAAAGAGAGAGAGAGAACATGTGTAGGGGGAGGGGCAGAGGGAGAGGGAGAGAGAGAGAGAGAATCTTCAAGCAGACTCCCTGCTGAGCACAGAGCATGGAACCCAATGTGAAACTTGATCCCAGGATCCTGAGATCATGACCGGAGCCTAAATCAGAGTTGGCCATTTAACTGAGCCCCCCAAATGCCCTCCCTATATATATACATTTTAATTGTCCAAAAACCCTTAGGGATTTGTTCCATCCAAAGGAGGCCCATTCTTTTTTTCCAATTACAGAAATAGAAAGTATTGGCTAAGTTACCTACTACTGTTTTTACTACTCCCAGCCAGAAAGGATTGCTACTAAAACCCGGTCTACTCCCAGAGGTACTCACCCACTTCAGGGCACTGGTCCAAGGAAGTCCCTTTACATGCAACCATGATACACTATAGTGTTCTCTAAAGTTCATCTTCTTTAGTTCACTCATTACATACTCAGTCATTTCTCCTCAAGTGGAACAATGCATTTCATTTATTTTCCTATGATTAATTTAATGACTCCAATAGTATCAGCTACATTAATATATATTCTAGTAATACAGAGGTACACTACTAAACAGGGGACACTACACTTTTCCTTTTTCATATGATGCTTGCAAGATTTGCATTTTTATGATAGTCTTTGTAGAAGGAGAAAGAGCGATATGAGTATTGTGTGAGGATGTGATGGGTGATGGCTCTAAAATACTTCTAAATATCTCTTTAGATATTAGGAAAAGCTAACACCAAAATACATTTATTTTAAGTATGATACTTGAAGTAAATTAAATTCAACACAATAAAAACATTATAAAGAAAAGTTGACAACTTATTGTATTTAAAGAGTCTATTTACTATCAAACATGACCAGAAATAGCTCTCCTCCACCAAAAGTTAAACTTCTAGGTGCTTGTATTCATCTTTTGCCCTTGGCCCTGATTTTCCCTTCTGCCTTTGTGAGATTTTCCCCTAAGGCCCCCAGTGTCCTTTCCTTTCCAGATACACTAATTATCATGATAATAACGTTAAGCTTCTTTTCAACCACATCCACTAGGTCAGGATTTACAATTCTCAATTTTCTCAAAATTCAGGTGGTAGTGTTTGAATGTCTCTGACAAACATGGAGATGCAATGACAGATCTTGTTTTGAGAAGGGACTTGTGGCCAGTTATGGGCAGAGTCAACAGCCAGCCTCCAGCATCAGCTCATTCTGGACCAGCCTGAAATGCAGAGAGCCATCTTGCTCAAGGTCACTCATTCCTGTGGCAGCCCATATTTGGAGCAAAGTCAAAAAAGGTAGGGCCATTTCAGATGATACAAAGCAGAAATCTTGGTCCAGAACCCCTGCTGGGGTTGGTGGAGACTTTGCCAGGCTGGCATAGTTCACCTTCTTCTCACCAATCCTCCTTCCTTCCTCTTTCTGTTACATGCATTTCTTTCTTTTTTTTTTTTTACATGCATTTATTTCTAATAAATATCTTAACACCCCAACTCCGTCTCCTGCTCTTATTTTAAAGACTACTTCTCTGCCAGTTTTGCATTCTTTCATCCCAGTAAAGAATACCTTAAACACGTTGGTCCATCTCTTCTCTAGAATTGTACATAAAAATGATTATTGTCGGGCTGCCCAGGGCAGGATCCTGGAGACTCGGGATCAAGTCCCGCATCAGGCTCCCTGCTTGAAGCCTGCTTCTCCCTCTGCCTGTGTCTCTGACTCTCTCTCTCTCTCTCTCTGTGTGTGTGTATTCTCATAAATAAATAAATAAAATCTTTAAAAAAATTTATTATCATTGGAGACTCTCAGTGACAATAAACAATGGGGACTCCTTCATTAACTCATTAAAGGTTACATTTTTGTCTTCCCTCTAGAAACCAATTAACCATATCCAAGAGAAGAAATTTAAATGACTCTCCTCTGAACACAATATGTGTGCTCCATACTTGTTATGTCCAACTATAAAGAGAAGTAGCCATCACAATTTCATTCTAGTCTGTATCATTGGATACACCATTAAGTATGATATAAAAGTGATTTCAGTATATGTTGATGCATCACCACAGAAAAGACCGGAATAACTTATACTACCAAAGTAGGAAATATTCTAATCAAATCCTCAAACCAAATGTTGATAAAAGTAACTGATTTTTAATGAGTGCTTACTATATGAAATATAATTCACCTGTATTATGACATCTATTACTAAAGCCTGTGGAAGTTAAGAAACGTGCTCAGGATTGTTCAGCTAATAAATGCCCAACTGGACTTAGTATCCTGATATGGCCGACTCCACAGTTGAATCTCTTGACCATTTCTCTCTCAGTTCCTGAATTTGTTGCTGACTTCCTTCTCCTTCTGCTCCTCCCTCTTTTCTCCCTTGGGATCCTTGAGATCAATGGAATAGTAACAAGAAGGAAAGAATGGAAAGCAAAAAGAGTCTGAATCTAAAAAAAAAAAATAAGCGCACTGCAAAATCGTATTTGGGTAGCTAGCTAGAGTTATTCATTTTCTTTAAACACAAACAGACCTGTCTCAGGGTAAAGGTAAATAACTAGACTTTCCTTTTTTTTTTAAAGCCTTGCTTTGTCCTGTTCAGGATTTGCTTTTTCTCAAATATCCTAAAATATTCTCCTGAACCATGTAACCTTAAAAACGTTGTCAATTCAGTTTGCTTCAGAAAAGACTTCCTCAAAGACAGGTTGTTTGGCTTGAATTAGAGGGTGTCACAGTGGCCAGATGGAAAGCTCAATTTACATTTAATTTTGTTTTCACTGATTTATCAACTATTCCATTGACAAAGAGAGGTGTGACTTCATGGAGTGAGAAAATGCTATTTTCTGCTCATAGTTATATTAAAAAAATCAAACCACAGCATGTTCAAAGTTAGCATTTGACAAAGATTTTTAATCATGGTTGCCTATCTTCTGAACACCTTCTGCCCCCACTTCTAGCAGTTCACAGAAGTTGAATTCTGCTTATAATTCATTATGTGACAGTCTGCATGAGGAGGGAAACAAAAAAGAAAGAGGAAAGAAAGCAAGTCCTTCTTCTGGGTTTGTCCTGCATTGTAGGAAGAGACAGTTCTGTAATGTGCTTAAATCCATACAACAACTTTTCTAATCCTGCATTATTTTCCTTCTTTTCCCATATTTCCCTAAATTGAGTAGGTTGTGGTGAGTCAAAACTGATACCAGGGGAAAAAGGAAAAATAACTCTAGTTTATAGAAAAGCAAGCAATTCTTTAGGAAAAAGTATGTATTTTTTACACATCTGAGTAGGGTACCTATTTAAGTTGCATCTAATTGGGTCCTAAGAGTTTTGATCTTTACAATGTTGGAGGTTCTACAATTTGGAGAAAGAAACTAAAATTCACTTGAAATGTGCTATATTCTCCTTTAAAAAAAAAAGACCTTATTTATTTTTATTTATTCATGAGAGACAGAGAGAGGCAGAGATATAGGCAGAAGGAGAAGCAAGCTCCCTGCAGGGAGCCTGATGTGGGACTCCATCCAAGGACCCAGGGATTACGACCTGAACCAAAGGTAGATGTTCAACCACTGAACCACCCAGGTGCCCCAAAATGTACTATATTCTAACAGACAGATATAGTTATGGACCCTTCATAAATTAGGAAATTAAAAATGTTAAAGCATAAATATCTAGCCACATCTTCACAGTCATTAAATGGTAGAATAAGGATTTGAACTTTAGTCTCTTTGGTTTCAACATCCACACCCTCTCCATTATACTGCACAGCCTCAATGAAGATATTTTCACCTCACCTAATAAAAACTGATGTAGATCATCTGAGGCATCAGTTTACAGAATGAAAGAGTAGGGTGTATCTAGAGCCTGATTAGAGCTTACTCGAAAATGTCATTTCCTAAATAAATTCCCCACATTCTAATTCAGTTATATATATGATGAATATCTGAGTTATGATCTTTCTCTTATCCCTGTGAGGAGGTAACATGTTGATTGAAGATGCCAAGGTTTTAGAAAATTGAATTCTAGAAATACAGTGGCAGTGGTAAAAATACAGATTCTGGATCTTCCTAACCCCTACATAGGCAGTAAAGTTACACATCTATGCCAAACGTTTAAAGCAGAAGTAGGTGCAAAGATATGTAGAAGAGCCAAAATTACAAGTAACCGGGGGAAACCATCAATTCCCAGTATGTTAGCAACATCTGAATTAGAAGGAACAGAGAGAAGTAACAGGGCACTATATAAACTACAAAATAGAGAAACCCTTGAGTTGCCAGCAAATATTGCTGGAAAGCAGAATGCAGGCCAATTTGAGAATCACATCTGAAAATGGGAGAGGATTTGCCTTCTCTGGTGATGGATGAGTGAGAGCACCAGAGTAGAGTGTGAAGGTACTGGAACCATTACAACCATGTATACTCTTGAAAATATCCCAACAGGGCTTACCTCCAGGAGAGGGACCTGTCCACAAAAAGAAATGGCTAGAAGTGGGTTCAAAAGTGAAGCAGAATAAGGAAAATAAGGTTAAGAAAAAGAGATCAAAACCAAGTTTGGGCAGGATCTAGAAACATCAGAAGAAAAAAAAAACCCTGCTGTTTTCTTAAGTAGGCTTCATGCCCAGTGTGGAGCCCAATGTAGAGCTTGATCTCATGACCTTGAGATCAAGACCTGAGCCAAGATCCAGAATCAGACACCTAACTGACTGAGTCACCCAGTTGCCCCAAAACTGCATATTTTTAAGCACTATCTAAAAACACCAAAAGAGGATACCTATGAAATTAGATGTGTTCCCTGAACTTTGAATCCAGCCTCCTACTAAATAAATATTAAGGAAAACTAAGCTTACATTAGAAAGGAGAAAAGGAAGGAAGGAAGGAAAGAAAAAAGATAAGGGAGGGAGGGAGGGAGGGAAGGAGAGATAGAAAAAGGAGAAAGAAAGATATTTAGGTAACACCTCACAGAAAATTACCATAGGAAATAGAAAACAAGGGGAAGAATACCTTCCTTATAGATAATAAAAATACACCAAGAAGGCATATTCAATAATAGATCTATACTATAATGTAGTAATTAAAAATGAACTTAAAATATTTAAGAAAGTAATACACAATATGGAAGAACAACATATCTCAGAATTAGAAACAATACCTAGAAATTAGAAAACAAAAAAAAATTATTTTAGAAATGAAGAATAACCTAGAAGGAACACAAGAGTGAAAAACACATCATAAAATTTACTCAGATAAAAAGGGATTAAAAGATAGAAAAAAATTTAAGATTAAAACGAGGGGGGATCCCTGGGTGGCGCAGCGGTTTGGCGCCTGCCTTTGGCCCAGGGCGCGATCCTGGAGACCTGGGATCGAATCCCACGTCGGGCTCCCGGTGCATGGAGCCTGCTTCTCCCTCTGCCTGTGTCTCTGCCTCTCTCCCTCTCTCTTGGTAACTATCATAAATAAATAAAAATTAAAAAAAAAATTAAAAAAAATAAAAAATAAAAAATAAATAAATAAATAAAACGAGGTGAACATGAGTCTAGATCAATGCCTACTGAAGATAAACAAAGGAGACCCAACCTACAGATGATGGAAGGCTCTGAAAAAGAAAAAGAAAAACAAAGCAAAACAGAAAAACAGTAATAACTCAAGAAAACTCTCTGAAATTAAAAAAAAAGGAAAAACACTTTTGTAATATATTTTGTAACATGTATCTTTGATCTTTATATATATAACTTTATATATATATGTAATATATATATATCATTTACAGCAATTTTACTTCAGAAGAAAATAGGATAAAATAACTATAATATTCAAGAAAGGAAAATGTGAACCACTGCTTTTATACCTAGGAATACTGACCTATAATTATAAAGGGAATATACAACATGCAATTCAGGAAGGATTTTTCCCTGAGAGCACTTTGTAAGGAATTTATTTAAGAACAAGCTTCAGATAACCAAAATTAGAAGAGAAACATCAACATAAGGACCACTGGTCTATATTGTTACTCGTAGAATTAGGACAAATTGAGAATTAAAAGTGAAGGATCATGTATCAGAGGCTGTAGTATCAGATGTACAGATAGAGTATAACCACTCGATTATGATGGGGGAGAAGAAATGCGATAGCATATGAAAAAAAATACATAGCTATTTCAAGTAGTCATAGCGGTGATGGTGAAATAGTATTATTATTCCAAAACTCCACTTACATATAATGAGGGGAAAAGCAAATAAATATTTATAGTACATTTTAATTCTGTCATCTTTCATGCCCTAAAAAATTAGGATTCTCAGTGTCAAAAAATACAACCGTTATATGGACAAAATTAAGTAAAAACCCTCTAAGTTGGGAGTGGAAATATCATTACTAAATCACAAGCTTCTTTAACTATATACTATTTCTGTGCATTAAAAAGCTAGACACAATTATCAATCTGGTAGCAATCAGTATTTCTAGGCCCAGATTCTGATATTGAAATACCATTTTTTATCCCAAGAAATAAGATTTCTTGTAGCAATGGCTGATTCCAGACATTTAGAAAGAAATATACAAGAAGAGCCTGGAGCATCTTTGCATACCAGAGAGCTAGGAAATCATCAAAAACTTTGAGCATTATATCAAAGGGACTAACGTCAGAGATTGAGAACTTTGAGTTTCAACAGGAATGAGAATTACAGTGAATCAACATATACAGTGGTAAACGGGGTAAATCAAAGGAAAAAGTCAGCATTTATTCTTACTTTTCTTATGCATTGTACAACTGGTACCCAAATCCTAGGTACTCACCTAAGAAGCTGCTTCTTTCAAAATTATTTTAGCAAATGAGTGGGAAAAAAAATGCCAGCATATTGCTGTTTGCAACTTCCAATGAATTAATGCTGTAGCCATTGAGCATCAATAGATGCCAAGATGAGACAAGAGCAAAAGCCAGATATCATGTGCCCTTTGGTGAGAACACTCATTCCCTCTAAACTCTTACCTAGGAATCAAACTTGAGTGCGCTCAAGCCTCTGGATCCAGAGATCAATTAACAAGAAACAAAACACAGAACAATGGTTTGCATGACATCATAACTATGTACCTACCCAAATCCAGCCAGCCATAAATGCTGCAGATAAAACAGTCTAGCAGGTAAATTTTAAGATAAAGAAAGAGGATTCCATACATTAAATGAGACATCAAATATATACCAAGCCTAAAAAAGATGTGAACACTTTATACTATAGAGATGCACATTTGGCTAATAAAACCATAAACAAATATGAAGAAGTGATTACTATGAAAGTCAGGGCAGGGCTTACTTTTGGAGAGGCAGGTGGCTTTTGGAAGAGGTGGCAAACTTCCATTTCCTGACCTGGATAGTGGTTACAAAAGTGTTCACCTTATAACAATCCACTCAGCTATGAATTCCTTTTGTGCAGTTTTCTATAACTGTGTTTTATTTTATAACAAAAGGATTTAAGGGCAGCCTGGGTGGCTCAGCAGTTTAGAACCACCTTCAGCCCAGGGCGTGATCCTGGAGACCTGAGATCAAGTCCCACGTCAGGCTTCCTGCATGGAGCCTGCTTCTCCCTCTGCCTGTGTCTCTTCCTCTTTCTCTCTCTGTGTCTCTCATGAATAAATAAATAAAATCTTAAAAAACAACAACAAAAGGATTTAAAAAGAAGAAACAAAGAATGAAAGTTTTAGAGTCCAATAACTCTGAGTTCAAACTGTGGCTCACCATGTACTGTCTGTGAGACTGGCAAGTTCATATTGGAGCCTTAGTTTTCTCCTCAATAAAATATGAATAAAATAAGTGCTCATCCTCTAGAATTGTCTTAAGAATCAAAACCAAAGAGTCTGACCCAGAGTCTGGCTACTCCACTCATATTTCTTCCTTTCCTTTCTCTCCCCACATTAATTCTTATCTTGCTTTGAATGTATTTTCTCTACCACATATCATTGATACTTTAGTTGAATGGGGAAATAATTTCAGATATTGGAATAAACCACATGCTTCCATAGGTCTATTCTAAATAACCAGAATTTGGCTTTTGAAATTGCAACTGAATCCTTATAGCAATGACTAGTGCTCTCGCCAAAGGGGCTGATTTCTACCCACAAGTCTAATGCCAGAGCACTTCATTACAGAACAGTGCCTCTAAATTCTGGTTAAAAATAATAATGATGATTAATATTTTGTAGGGCAATAGGTAATAATTAAATTTTTAATGATGGCATGTCATTTATCATAAAAACCATGTTCCTTTTATTGAGTAGGTACTCAATATTTTTTTTAATGATTGATTATGTAGAGTTGACTTTAACAGCTTCTTAGTAATGATGGAAACAATCCGATACAGAAAGCAATGTCAATATAGTTGGGGGAAGTTTTCTGGAAGAATTAGTTTCAAGTGGGATTATAAGAGGGGATGCTATGGCACTGTGGTAGGAACCTCAGTCAACGTTCAAGAGACCTGGGGAATCATCCTGGTTTTACTTCTTTTTTCCTAGTTTTTTTCTAACATGTGTTGGGTGCTAAGTGTTTGCCCCGTAAACATTAGGATACTTAATCCTTGCACTAATTCTGTGAGATGGCTATGTCTCCATCTTACAGATGGAGAAACCATCTCAGAGAAATGGTAACTAGAAAAATAAGAGGCCCTGTATCTAGTACACTAAGGAACTGAGGATTCATAACCAATTTAGCCTGACTCTAAAACTCTTATATTTAACCACGTGTTCTCCATAATCCCTTCCAGGGCTAACATTCTATGATTTATGATATCTCTCCTCCAAATGAATTTTTCATGATCTATTAACCCAGAAGTCCCCTTCAGTGACACATGTCGTCTTTGTTTAGTTTATGTCCTTCACTGGTATCAGCATCAGAAAACCTCACTCAGTCTAGGAGCACAGAAGCTGGGACAAGGTCTCACCCACAATGACAACATGCCACCACTGATGGCAAAGGAGAATTTGAGGATCACAGTTGCTGTACAGCCAGAGACCTTTCCAAGCCTTCTTCTGTTTCTGGGAATCAGGCTCCTAGTATTGAACTTGACTGTAATTCTTTATGCTGTTTACTTAAAGGGAATGAAACACATACTACGTTGCAGGAAGACAGAGCAACAATTACATTTTAAATTAGTCACAGGCTTATCAGCTCCTGCAACTTCTTATAATGGAAAAATAACCCAGAGGACACTGTCATGTAACATTAGGATAACAGGCTTTGAGCGAGTGACATGTTTATATTGCAAGACAGAACGGTTTCATTTTCTTCATTATTTTCTACATGGCAATTTTGAAGTTACCTAGGATTTTTCTATCTAGTTTACCAAAAGGTCTCATGTTTCTGCCTTCTGTTATCTAATGAAATCCTTATTTTCTTGGGTCAAGTCCTTATTACCACTTGCCTGACCTTCTAAAGTCTCCTAGCTGATAGCTCTTCTTCTAAACTATTTTCTCCCTAATCAACCCAACTCATTATGGCCAAATTTATCTTCCTGAGAAATAGCTATAATGGAGTCACCCACCTTATGAAAAACATGTAAAGTATCTTCTGCTAATAGAAAAAAAAATCACAAGCATGAGAAGGGCCTTTTAGATGAAACTTCTCTGGCTTCAAACTGTCTTTTCAGTTGTTTTCTACTGATCGCCTAAAGACCACCTAGACTAAACTGGCCATATCTCTGTTTCTTTTTATTATTATTATTCATGAAAGACGCAGAGAGAGAGAGAGAGAGAGGCAGAGACACAAGCAGAGGGAGAAGCAGGCTCCACACAGGGAGCCCGACGTGGGACTCGACCCCGGGTCTCCAGGATCAGGCCCTGGGCTGAAGGCGGCACTAAACCGCTGAGCCACCCGGGCTGCCCTCTCTGTTTCATTTTAAAGAAGAACTCAGAGAGTTGCTGTCACCCTCCCTTGCGTTGTTACTTCTCCACATCCTCAAAAAAACAAAACCATGCATCTCTCAGGTTCCAAACTAGCAGCATATTAAAAAAATCTTGGAGATCTTAAAAAAAATAGTATGGATGCCTTGACCTACTGCAGTGTATGTAGCCTATCATACTTTGATGCACTTGGTTCTGAATTTCAACCTAGAAGATTTAGGAGTAGTCACAGACCCTCGGCAACAGGTACAGTTGGGCCATGATTCTAAAGAAGAGTGATCACCAGGCTGTTCTGGACTATGGCCAGCAGAGTTCACATATAGTAGACAAATTCACTGGAAATGATTTCTCTCCACAAACTTTCTCGCCTTAGTCTGAGGAGAAGGAAAACACAGTTAGAAAAAATAAACAGCATACCTTTTGGAGGGCATTTAAAAAAAAAGAATATCTCTTTAAAGCCAGCTGGCAAAAGAGCTAAAGAGTAACAGTAACATTCAACCATTTTTTTAGGTTGAAGATCCTGTATAAAAGATCCTCTTGAACTTAATTTTGAGAAAAACAGCTCCTTATTTTCTCAAGTCTTATAGTCCATTTTTTTTATAGTTTTCCTCAAACCATATTGAAAATATATGAGAACTTCTTGAAAGAAACACATCCATTTCCAAAGCTTTAGGTAGCTCTGGTTGCTTACCAACAACCAGAAGGGAACAGCACAAAAGGGAACTAATATCTCCTTGGAACCCTTAGAGCATTTTGTAGAAGTGGAAGGTAAAGTAATACTGCTATGAAGCCCCAAGCACACTGCATCTTGAGCCTGATATGGCTTTAATAATGTATTACAAAAACATGGTGTCGGCCTAGAAGGAGCAGCGGGGGGGGGGGGGGACATTTTATTAAGTGAGAAAAGAAGATTTATAGATGAGTCACTGAAGAAGAGTTATGGTGAATCATGCATTTGCTAACAAAAGGTGTCGAGAACAATATTTTTTTCTCTGCTTTGTCAACATCTAATGCCCATTTATCTCTGTTACACAATTCATACATAGTCACCATCACTCTATAAATTCATCACTGTGGATTGTAAAGCTTAAGACAAGGTCAGAAAGCTCACGAAAAGCATCAGTAATCTATCCCACAGAGGGTTGAGAAATGTTAATGGTGGTAACCTGGTGCACAGGGAACCAGTTTCCATTACAAAAGTGACTTACCATCAGTCATCATCTCAGTGGGTCATCCTGAAAAATGCCATGAACTTGGGATGGCTAGAAAAAAACACTGCACAGATCAAAGCTTCCAGGCCAGAAGCTGCTTCTGAAATTTTGTGCTACATTATCGGGAAGAATGAGTTCTCATTAGATTCCTAAGACCTAGTCCCAAGAGGACAGACACAAGGGTGGCATATGGCTGGTCACCTGCTGTAGGTACTGTGACACCATTTAAGAATGAATAGCATTTATCTTTGCCATATTTGATACTATAAACTTGAGACACAGCTCCATGCTCTGTGACTTATATATGTTATCCAAAAAGTGTTGTATAGTAGTCCTTTTTCCATAAGGTCATTTTGCAAGTTCAACAAAAACCATTTTAGCACAAGGAATCAGATTCAGAGTTCAATTTTAGCTTTAGTTTCCAAATAAATTTATTTCAAAATCCATTCCACATTTACTTCTAGGAACCTATCCTTTTTGCTAATCTTTCTTTGAATCTGAGTGTTTGGGAGTAGTGGATATTACATACTATATCATCAATCTTCAACAGTGTAGCCTTTGGGTCTATCACACAAGCCTCTCCTACTGCCTCATGTCCTGCCTTACTCCAAACTATGATCTTGATCTTTAGGTCTATTTTAGGTAGAAGTAAGACAAGGCTTGCTCTAATTTTAATGGTTTAAAAGAAGTCTTACTGAAGACTGAGAATAAAGTGGTGATGGAGAGGAAGGAAGAAGTAACAAAAGAGAATCAAGTTCAACATCAAGATAGGATAGGATGTCAGCCACCACTGTTCCCAAAGTTCATCAGCATTCATCTAGTGGCTCAGAAAGCCCCTTTGTGACACCCTCTCCTCTTTGCCTTATAGTCTGCCTTTTCTTTTATTTACTATATCCAGTTTCTGAACAAGATTAACTTTTTCATCACCCTCTCTCTATCAGTTTTAAGGGCACCAAATATCAATTTCCAGGCCTCACTCCCTAAATATGTATATATACCAAAATAATTTCCATACTCAAAGCAGCGGTTTTATATTAATTTTCAGTAAAGTTTTAGTATTGCCTTGTCCCAATCTCATGTTCCTTTTTTTTTACTTTCACCTAGGGTCCGTTTATGTATTTTCTCCAAATCAAAATCTCTACAGAAAAGTGAATTCAGGTTTCTGAGTATCAGAAGATGAAAAAACAGCAGAGCCTTAGAAATAGATTTCATCCAACTGTTTTAGGATGTCAAGAATTAGGCAGAAGTCTGATCAAGGTGACTTCACTACCCTTATCATCAACAATTCCTTAAGTGGAAGGAAAACAAGTTGATGAGAAAAAGTGGAAAATCTATTTCTTCTTTTCTACAGAAAATCTTTTCAGGGTGTTAGGTTTATTTCCCCTCTTCCTTGTATATGTACAGTCCAGCATTGAAAATAAACCTTACTGAGGATATTGACTTCTTTATTCACTTAGCATATTTGTTGCAAATCTATTATTTGTCAAGCTATATACTTAGCAGAGTATGACAATAAAGTTATAGAGAAAGGCAAGAGTCATACCATTGAGAACCCTGAAGGACAGGTTATAGGCTTTGATCTTTATTTTGAAAGCCATATTGAACCTTGAAAAATGTTATCATAGACGTGGGAGAGCAGAGGGATGTTCATACAGTGATGCTATGTCAAGAATGGTTAGGATGGGCAGGGACAAGGTCAGAGGAGGCAAGAAGCACGACAAATGCTACCAGAGTACAAGTAATGATGATTGAGACTGGGTAGGGATGAGAAATTGGTAAAATTGACAGCACCTAGTAAAGGATTGTCTCTCTGTGGAGGTTGATAAACAGGAATCACCTAGATTCTTGGAATTCTAGGTTCTGAAATTGAGTGAATGGCAGAGCAATTCGTGTTGAGCTGAGGTATCACCAAGACATTCAAATTGTAAAATTGAGAAATGTTTATATGTGATTCTAGAGCTTAGAAGAAGTATGGAACTGGATATATACATCTGAGTATTACAAATATGTGATGGCAATGGAAGCTAGCAGCAACATGAGATCACGTATAGAAAGAGATAACTGAAAAAATAAAAAAGAAAGATAACTGAGGAAAAGAAGAGAATTCAGAACTCCACTATTTATGACTGGTTGTGAATTGCATCTTGTCCCTAGATTTGAGCCTGGTCCCTATCCAAGATTCTTGGTCTCTTTTCTAAAATATTTTGTATTATTTTTAGACTCTTTTCTCTCAAAGTAAGTTAGGCAAATTGTCCTTCCTTCAATATAAAGAAATATGTATCCAGTGATCCACATTCTCTACTGACCTAAAACCTTTTCTCTTTTTTGAGCAAATATCAGGTCATGTAATTTCTGTTGTATCTTTTGAAGTATCTGGTATTGGGCTACCCACAAATTATGTTATTTCTTTCTTCATTTCCTTGGTAATACTAGCATTTGTTTGATGTCAACTATAGCCAAACACGGCTCTGAGTTTTTTGTCACACTGATTTTTACAACACCATAGTGGTCATAGTTATCCCGTGATGGCTGTGGATATCAAGAAATAGAAAGCTTAAATAATTTTCTCAGGACATCATCTGGTAGGTTGCAGAACAAGTTTGCAAGCCCGTGCCTGTTTAGCCCCAGTATTCATCTTCTTACCAATGTATAATATTGCCCATCAAGATATATCCCCATTTCCATAACAGTTCTGCATGATCGTTTTATGAGTTCTTTTACCTATAAATGTTGTTATGTCATTGGTTTCAGTCCTTGGCCCTTTTTTCTTAAGTTTATATATTCTACTTACACAATTTCCTCCTGAGAGAAGAGTGAAACCAAACTGCAGCCCAGTCTGGCCATCCTGTTCCACTTAAGAGGTGCAGTACTGAGAAGCATGTGTAAAGTTCATGGAATAGAGGATCAGGCTTGCCAAAAGGTGAAGACCCAATCATAGTCTATTATAGGCTACACCTACCATACACCTTACCACCCCATTACTGAAGACTTGTTTATAGTAGTTCCTGTTACACAGGACTTCATATCCAATTACCAAGGAGGAAAAATAGAGGCATTCTAGAAGGCAAACAACACACTTTGAAGAGTCAGAACAAGCATCAGAACTAGACTCAGATATAGCAGAGATATGGAAATGATCAAACCAGGAATTTAAAATAACTATGATTAATACGCTAAGGATTTTAATGGATAAAGTAGACAACGTGCAAGAAAAGAGGCAATTGTAAGCAAAGAGATGGAATTTCTAAGAAAAACAGAAAGGATGTGCTAGAGATCAAAAACACTATTATATGAAGATATGAAGAATACCTTTGATGAGCTTAATAATAGACTGGACATGGCTGAGGAAAAAAAATCTCTGGGTTTGAGGATATCCCAAAAGAAGTCTCAAAAACAAAAAAGGGAAAACAAAGACAGTAAAACAAAAGCCAGAACAGAATATCCAAGGACTGTGGGATGACTGCAAAAGCTATAACATACATGTAGTGAGAATATGAGAAAAAGAAGAGAGAAAAGAGCAGAATAAATATTTGAATTTATAATGACTGAGAATCCCCCCAAACTAATGTCAGCCACAAACTACAGATCAGGAAACTCAGTGTACACCAAGCAGGTTAATAAAAAACAAAAACAAAACACCTACATATAAGCATATAATTTTCAAGCTACAGAAAATGAAAGTTTAAAAAAAATCTTGAAAGAAGTCAGGGGAAAAAATGTCTTACCTGTAGAGGAAAAAAATAAGAATTATATCCATCTTTTCCTCAGAAAGCATGGAAGCAAAAGAGTAAAGTGAAATATTTAAAGTGTTATTAGAATAAAAACACCAACTTAGAATTCTGTATCTTGCAAAATTACACTTCAAAAGTGAAAAAAAATTAAAATTTTCTTAGCAAACAAAAAATAAGGAAAATGTTACCACTAGACCTGTCTCGCAAGAAATGTTAAAATAACTTATTTAGAAAGAAAATGATATAGGTCAAAAACTCAGAATTATATAAAGGAAAAATACCAGAAAAGGAATAAGTGAAAGTGAAATAAAAATGTGTAATTTCCTTATTCTTAAATGATCTGACATATAACAGTTCAAAATAATACTAGCAAAAATGTATTCAATTATACATGCTTATGTACATATCTTGTGTGATGCAGTGAAAGTACTGTTAGAAGGGAAATTTATAGCATTGAATGCATATATTTGAAAAGAAGAAAGATCTAAAATCAATAATCTAAGCTTCTACTTTAGAAAACCAGAGAAAAGAAGAGCAACTTAAATTCAAAGTAAACAAGGAAAAAAGAAATAATAAGTGAAATTGAAAACAAGAAATCAATAGAGAAAATTAACAAAACCAAAAGCTGATTCTTTGAAAAGATCAATAAAATTATTAAGTCTCTAGCTAGGCTAACTAAGAAAAAAAGAGATAGGATACAAATTACTGATATTAGAAATGGAAAGGGGGGCATTTCTAGAGATTGCATAGATTAAAAGGATAATAAAGAAATACTATGAACAGTTTTATGATCACAGATTTGATAACTGATATGAAATATACCAATCTCTTGAGACATAATTTGCCAAACTCTCAAAAAGAAATAGACAATATCCATAGGCCTGTGCCTAGAAAAGAATTGATTGAATCAATAATTAAAAATCTTCAAAACCAGAAAAGATTAGTATCAGATAGGTTCACTTGTGAATACTACTAAATGTTCACAGGAGAAAAAAAAAAAAACATACTGATAAGCTATAATCACTCTCAGAAGATAAAAGCAGAGGTAGTACTTCTAACTCATTCTATGAGGGCAACATTACCCTAACACCAAAGCTAGACAAAGGCATTACAAGAAAAGAAAACTACAGACCAGTATCTCTCATGAATATAGGTGCAAAAATCCTCAACCAAATATTAGCAAATTGAATCCAACAAGGTTAAAAAGAATTATACACAACAACCAAGTGGAATTTATCTCTGCTATGCAAGACTGCTTTACACATTCAAAAATCAAATAATGTTATCCATCAATCACACCAGCAGACTAAAAAAGAAAAATCACATGCCCAAATCAATAGATGCCAAAAAGCACTCAACAATATCTAACACCCATTTCACAATGAAAAATATTAGTAAATTAAGTGTATATGGGGAACTTCCTCAACTGGATTTAAAAAAACGAAAACTTTAGATCTCACATCATACTTAGAGGTGAGAAACCTGAAGTTTCCCACTAAGATCAGGTAAAAGGCAAGATGTCCCTACTGGTTTTCAACATTGTACTAGAAATCCTGACTAACTCAGTAAGACAAGAAAAGGAAATAAATATATGGGTTGGGAAAGAAAAAATGAAACTGACTTTTTTCACAGAGAACATGATTATCTATATAAAATCTAAAAGAATCAACAACAACAAAAAAACCTTCTGGAACCAATACTCAATTACAGCAAAGTATCAGGATACAAAATTAATATACAAAAGTCAATCACCGTCCTATATACCAACAATGAACAAGTGGAACTTGAAATGAAGAATAATATCTTTTACATTAGAACCTAAAAAAGGAAATACTTAGGTATAAATCTAAAACAGGTACAAGATCTATATAATGAAAACTATAAAACTAAGATGAAAGAGACTAAAGAACCAAATAAATGGGAAGATATTCAATGCTCACGAGTAGGAAGACAATGCTGTCAAGATGTCAGTTTTCCAATTTAATCTATATATCCAATGTAAAACCCATAAAAATCACAGCAAGTTATTTTGTGGATATTGGCAAACTGATTCAAAAATTGGCACAGAGAAGCAAAAGACCCAGAATAGCCACCACGATATTGAGGGAGTAGAACAAAGTCAGAGGATACTCAACCTCAAGATGCTAACCAACCTCAAGAATAAAGCCACAGCAATCAAGACTGTGATAATCATGAAAGAATAGACAAGTAGATCGATAGAATAAAATAGGAAGCCTAGAAATAGGTCCACATAAATGTAGTCAACTAATGTTTGGCAAAGGAACAAAGACAATACAACAGAGAAAGTGTAGTCTTTTCAATAAATGGTTCTTCTGGTAGAACTGGACATCCACATAAAAGGAAAAGAAAAGTAATCTAGACCCACACCTTACATACTTTACAAACATTACCTCAAAATGGATCAAAGACCTAAATGTAAAATGCAAAACTAGAAAACTCCTACAATGACTTTGGGTTTGTGACAATTTTTCAGAAAGAGCATGAAAGACAGCATGCTTTTTGAAAGAAAGAATTGATAAGCCGGACTTCATTGAAATTTTAAATTCCTGCTCTGCAAAAGACATTGTCAATAGAATGAAAAGAAAAGACAAAGACTAGGAGAAAATTTAAAAAACAAACAAACAAACACCATATCTAATAAAAAAAAAACTATTATCCAAAATATACAAAGAACTCATTGAACTTAACAATAGAAAAGCAAACAACCCAATTAACAAATGTGCCAAAGACCTTAACAGACACTTCACCAAAGATTTGCAGATGGCAAATGAGAATATGAAAAAATTTGCTCCATATCATAAGTCATCAGGGAAATACAAACTAAAACAATGAGATACCACTACACATCTTTTATGTGGTAAGCATATGGAGCAATATGAATCCTACTTCATGCCTAGTGGAAATAAAGCATGGTACAGATACTTTACAAGAGAGTTTGGTGGTTTCTCATAAAGCCAAACATACTCTTACCATATTGCTGCAGAATTGCAGGGTTCTTGTCTCACAGACCCAAAGAATAAATCTTGTGAACACAAAAGGGTGAAGTGAAGTGAAAGTTTATTTAGTGAAAGGGAGAAAAGAAAGGAAAGAAAAAACTCTCTAGAGTGAGAGGGGTCCCAAATGGGTTGCCACTGAGGGTTTTTCGGGCTGATCTTTTATTGAAAACTTGACTTGGGAGCTTGTGGCCTTGAGGTTCTTGTGCCATCTTGGGTTTGAACAAGGATTATTGTTTAACACCCTCAATGACTTACTTCTTTGAGGTTTGGTCATTTTCTGTGGTTACACTGTATCTGCCATAGAAAAATGCTCCCTAATATCCCCGGCCAGGTGGTCTGGTCTATTCCCTTATCTCTTGTTTACTCTGGCTTAGCACTTTTACCTGCCAGGAATAATTTCAGAGACTACCTCTCCCTGCCTATACCTTAATCCTTTCCTTACTCAATATGATCCAACAAGCAGTCTTCCTGGTATTTTTCAAAAGAAGCTGAAAATGTATGTCTACACAAAAACTTTTATGTGGATGTTTATGGCAGCTTTATTCATAACCCAAAACTTAGCAACATCCAAGATGTCTTATTTTAGGTGAATGGAGAGATAAACTACAGTACATCCAGAAAATGGAATATTATTCTGTGCTAAAAGGAGGTGAACTATCAAGTCATGAAATGAAGTGGAAAAAACTTGTATGCATATTACTAACTGAAAGAAGCCAATCTGAAAAGACTATATACTATACAATTCCAACTACATGACATTCTTGGAAGGGTGAATCTAAGGAGAGATTAGAAAGATCAGTGGCTGCCAGAAAGGATAGATGAATAGTCAGAGTTCAGATGATTTTTAGGGAGGTCAGACTATCTGTATGATAATATTATGGTGTATACATACCATTATGAATTTGTGTGACCCATAGAATATACAACACCAAGAGTGTACCTAATGTAGACTATGGACTTAGAATAATAATGAAAATGATGCATCAATGTAAGTTCATCAGTTGTAACAAATGTACTACTCCTGTGGGAGATTTGATAATGGGGGAAGTTAAGCAAGTGTGGGGATAGGGTATATGTATGAAGTCTCTATACCTTATATTCGATTTTGCTATGAAACTAAAACTGTTCTAAAAACTAAACTCTATTGAAAAGAAAATTATCTTCCTCTAGAATAACTCTTGATACTACAATCTGTATTAGGGTTCTCCAAAAAAACAAAAGCAACAAAATATAGATGATACAGATATAGGTATAAGGAGATTTATATATAAAAGAGATTGATTATAAAGAATCAGCTTATGCAGTTATTGATGCTGAGAACACCCACAACTGCCATCTGCAAGCTAGGAACCCAGGAAAGCTGGGATAGTTCCAGCCCCAATCCAAGAACCTGAGGTCCTGGGGAAGCAATGGCATCAATTGTTGGAATTGATGTAAAAGCTGGAAAACCACAAACAGCCATGGTACAAGTCAGGCTGACATCAGGACACCAATGGGCCAGCTTAGTTGGGCAGAGAGAGTAAATTCTCCTTTCATTCACCTTTTTGCTCCATTTTTAGCCCTGAATGGATTAGATGGTACCCATCCACACTGGGGAGGTCAATCTGCTTATTCAGCGATTCAAATACTAATCTTCTCCAGAAATATCTTTACAGATACACCCAGAAATAAGTGTTTAGCCAAAATCTGTGCACCCCATGGCCACACATAATAAGATCCTTTAGACTGAGAGCTGATTTCTCATTAAAAACCATATGATGACATATTTAAAGTACTGAAAGAAAAGTACCAACATTCAAGAATTCTATATCTGGCAAAATTATTTTCAAAGAGAAAAGAGAAAATAAGATATTCCCAGAAAAATAAAAATTGACAGAATTAGTTCCTAGCATGCCTTTGCCCGTACTAATAGGGGTATGTCAGTTGAAATAAAAGAAAAGAGAGTACAATGAATCTACAAAGAAAGAAAGAGTACTAGTAAAGGAAACTACATAAGTAAATATAAGAGAAAGAAGAAATTCATATGTATTTGTAACTCTTTTTTTTCCAATCTATTTTAAAAAGCAGTCATCAAGACTGTGTAGTATGGACATAAAGATAGTCACACTGATCAATGGAATAAAGCTGAGAATCTAAAATAAATCTTCACACTTACAGTTAAGTGATTTTCACCACGGATGCCAAGAAATTTCAATGAGAAGAAAGATTAGTCTTTTCAAGTAATGGTGCTGGGATAGCTGGATAGTATATTCAAAACATTGAAGTCTGAGTCTTAACTTACACTACATATAATATACTGTATATAAGAATTAATTAAAATGGATCAAAACCTTAATATTAGCACTAAGGCTATAAACTCTAAGAAAAAAATAACTCTAAGAAAAAAAAACTCTAAGAAAAAAATATAGTTACAAGTCTTTGTGAGTTTGGGTAGGCAAGAGATTTTTAGATATGGCACCAAAAGCATAAGCAACAGAGGAAAAAACAATACAATGGACTTCATCAAAATTAACAGCTTTTGTGCATCAAAGGACACTCAAGAAATTGAAAAGAAAACCCAAAGAATGGTAGAAACATTTACAAATCATGTGTTAGATAAGGTGTAACATCCATAATGCGTAAGTTATTTTTATAACTCAGTAATAAAAAGTACAAACAACCCAATGAAGAAATGAGCAAATGATTTAAATAGACATTTCTCCAAAAAGATATACAAATGGCCAACAAGCACATGAGACATTGTTCAACATCATTAGTCATTAGGAAAACACAAATCAAAATTACAATGAGATACCATGTCACATCCACTATAATGGTAATGATTTTAAAGAAACAAATGAGTATTGGTGAGGATATAGACAGAGTGAAACTGTTGTTACATTACAGGTAGAAATATAAAATGGTACGACCACTGTGAATAACGTTTTGTCAGGTCATCAGAAAGTTATCATAATGACCCAGCAATTCCATTCCTATGTTCATAACCAGAGTATTTAAAATATATAGTCAAACAAAAACTTGTACACAAATGGTCATGACAACAGCAGTCACAATAGTCAAAAAGGGGAAACAATGCAAATGTCCATTAATTGACAAGTGGATAACAAAAGGTACTATTTCCACACAGCAGAATACTGCAACTTGCCCTTTTGACAATTCAAAAAATTAAGTATTGATGCATGCTACAATATGGATGAACTTTGAAAACATAGTTGTAAAAGAAGCTTTTTACAAAAGACCACATATGTGATTCCATGGATTCCATGGAGAATAAGTAAATTTCTGGAGAGAGAATAAAGATTAATTATTTCCAGGAGCTATCAGGAGAGAATAGAGAGTGACCCCTAATGAGCATAGAGTTTCTTTTGGGGGTGATGAAAATGAACTTAAATATTATTGATGACTGCACAACTCTGCGAATATACTAAGAACCACTGAATTGTACGTTTTCAAAGATGGATTTTATGGTATGAGAATTATAACTCAATAAAATCTGTTATTTAAAAAGGTATCAGTAACTTTAAAAAAAAAATCATGTGCATTAGATAGATTTCCATTCCCCTCAACAACAACAAATGCAGCAGGAAAATCCTCCTACCATCTGTAAGGAAAAATGAATTTCCATGAGAATCACACCTCTCGTGTTTTGTCTTCTTAGTTGTTGTTGTTTTTAACAGACAGAAAGCATGCCAGTGGGGAAGGGCAGAGAGAAAAGGAAAGAAAGAATCCCAAGCAGGCTCCACGTGGAGCCTGACAGGGGGCTCAATCTCACAGCCCTGAGGTCATGACCTGAGCCAAAATCTAGAGTCTGATACTTAACCAACTAAATCACCCAGGTGCCCTTCATATTTTGTCTTTTAAGACAAAAGAAGGCATAGAGTAATTGTTGTAGGCATCGAATAGAAAATAAAACAAAAACATTCTGCTAGATGAAAGTTAAAGAAAAAATATATCAGATGATTTTTAAAAAGAATGAAAACAATCTTCTTAAAAAATGTAAAAAGGGAAATATTTAAGAGGATATTACAATATCAAAATGGACCATCAACAATTTTTTCAACAACATCAAATTGTTGGAAATCTGGCAAGGACCCATTATCCATTTCAGAAAATACTAGTGATGTATGGCAAAATGTAACTGGGCTTGAGTACCCTTGAAAATGTATCATAATCTATGCTTGTTTAGCAGGTGAAACACCATCTGTATAGTGCTCATGTATCATTAACTGTCTTGCTGTAATAAATTACACAATTAAACAGTTTTGCCCAATGTATTTTTGCTAAAAAATGAATTCCACTGATGATGCCTGAAGATGCTACAGGATTGATTTTGGCATTCGTCCTCCATGTTGATGAAAACAGGCATAAAACTGCATCCAGTCACCATACAGTGGGCAGGCTAGGGTGAGGAAAACAAAAGAAAGGGCCAAGTCATCTCTGTTAACCTGCAAAGACAACCAGGAAATTCTACATTCTTCTCTGTATACAGGTATGCAAAATTACTGCTTCCTTATTTTCCTGTATCAATTCAACCTAGCATCCAGACCTGCCTTCCAGTGTTAGCAGGATGAAAACAACACTATCAACAACTTAAACCTGCCTGGGTTTGCCATTACTGGATTTAAATGTGCTCAAGACAGGTTTTAATCCAGTTGTACCAACATTCCTGCTTCTTGTCCACATCTCTTCTTGTTCACGGTGCTAATTTCCACATTGGTGGGTTAGAAGAAATCTGAGTTAGCATCATGGCATTGAGCGTGGGTTGTCTGGTCTGAGTGACATCCTTGGGTCCTCACTGGCCTCCATGGAAATACAACTTTTCCCACCTAGTCCTGAGCATCTGACAGCATTTGCCTCTACTGCCAATTTCTCAAATTGTTTGTCTGTCAATTTCTCAAATTGTTTGTCTTGTGGTCTGTTCTTTTAGAACAAGTGATTTGTTATTGCTTTTGGAAGTATAGTGGTCTGTCTGCACCACGCTCTACCACCACTGCCAGCGCCGACACTGACCTGGTCAACCTTCATTGGCTCTCTCTGGTATGGCTGATGCTCTCAAAATCAACTATGTGCTACAACTTGCTCTGCATATGTATGTGCTGCCCAGCCCACAGCCTCTGCCATGGGGCTCCCTTGCTCTTTCTCTCTCTCTAGAGTGACAGCTTTGAAAAGCATACAAGTACCAGCATTCTCATGTATGTTCTCCGTTTCTCTTGTGTGTGTATCTTAGCTGGAGTGGGAAGGCAAAAGATCTAGAGAACATAGGATATTTTTGTACATCTTTCCATTCTACAGAAACACAAAGCCCATGACATTGAGCAGTGCTGTCCAAGCCCTCTATGCTACATGTGGCATGCTATCTTCTCTGTTCTAGTACAGCTGTCACAATTTAGCAAGGGGACTTTCAGAAAGCCGCCTCATTCCAGACATCCACACTGAAATCACTTAGTTGGCTTAGATTATTTCTCCCTTTCCAAAAGAGTAGAAGGAGGTCTCAGTGATGCCAAATGATAGAAGAGTAATACATAAAAGAAACTAAAATATCTCATAGTTTAACATAAAGCTAGAGTATATTCTATTACATATATCACCTATCATTACCACTGGTACTATTGCCATTATATTTTTTATTACTCTTATTATTTTCTTCTACCTCCTTCCCAGCATGGAAGTTGTTGGGACGATAGCAGAAACTCATCAAGTATGGCATCAGAAAAAAAAAAAAAAAAAAGTATGGCATCAGCATCCAGTATCAAGGAGTAGGGGGGTTCCTGAGGCTACCTCCCCCACCCACTGGGAGAACCCAGATAGAGCAGGATGTTAAGCTCCACACATGCCATGAAAAAATAACCCCATCAGAGGAGTAAGCTAAAATAGTAACATTTGACATACCTAAAGGTCATGTACTGAATGTAGGTAAATTAGGAAGAAAAGCCTACACGTGAAAAAAAGTATTGTAGAGCCTATAAATTTTGTTCATAAGACAAATGGAAGCTCACCTAAGACAAGGGGATTTTCAGTTACTCACAATAGAAGATGTCCTGTCTCCTGACTTTTCCCCAAGGTTTATAGCGAACAGTGGCGTACAGGTCTTTTTTTTATCTGAGCACCTACAAGTCTCAAACACAGCAATGAAATGTACTGAGTATTTACTAAAATTCTGCTGCTTTGGTTTTAATTGAAATGAATTGAAACTTCACTGACAGAAACTGGGAAATTATAAGTAAACTTAGAAAGGGATGGAAGAAACAGAAAAATCATTAGCAGGAGACATTTTGTCTGAAGTTTTTTAATGTTGGAGGAAACAGATCTTCATGGTGATAACTTCTGTATTATAGAACTGTACAATAACTCATGTCCATAACGATAATTCTGAGTTGCCAAGAAAAAGCACAATTATGACTGAAACTCTAAAAGGCAAGAGTGCATGACAGACTTTTGAAAGTTGTTGTTTCTTTGTTAAATATGCAATGGTTGAAAATAAGAAGTTCAGTTTCTGGAAGGCATACTTTACCTCTCTGGAAACTATTTATGTGCAACAGTTCATTTTCTGAATATACTAGACAGACCAAAATGCTATTGCACTTATCTGAAAGTTAAGGCTAATTGAAGTGGGAAATATTTTCTGGAGGAACTACTATTCATAAGAATCCTGATGACAATTGGTCCTGTGATATTTATAAATCAACTACTTTAAATAAGCTATATTTTATCATTTTTGCCTAATGAAGCAAAATCCTGGTAGTTACATGTATAGGAGGGAAAATGGTCTTTTGATGTGACCACATTTGGCAAATAAAGCTAGAGCTCTCTGATGCAAAGAGGAAGATGAATTACAAGGTCAAGTTGTGCTTTTAACAGACTAGAATATATGGAAGGTAAGTTCCAATGTGACATACAAAGGATATATTACATATAAACTATCCAAAATGTTTTTAAATTATCAGTACATTGATCAGTAGACTCAGAAATCAACCAGAATTTCACTGTAATTGACTAGAATATACATGAAATGATGAAAAAACCTGGGAGTTTTACCTAAGATTATTATTACAATTTAGTTTTATTTGCACATTAATTATTTTAATGCATGTTCATTGGATGCTGCCCTGGGATAGGCTCTGTGTGTCCCATTGCACATAAACAAGTCAACAAGCTGTAGCATATGGCCACTGACTACACGAAGATACGGAATGTTTGGGTGTTCCAATGACACTATTTTTACAGGTGTCCTGGACTCAAAAGAACAGGCAATACTCCATGAGGCAATTTTGGAGTTTTTTAGCAAGGTTCTTAATGACTTGAGCTAGGGTCCATATAAAGGAAAATGACTGATCCTACAGATCAGTCCATGGGACAACACCCTAGTCATCCTCTCAGGTGTCCCAAAGTTAATATGTTCTTCTTCCCAGCAGTTTTGTCCTTTGTTTTCTGCTTGATAAAACTGACTAATCCTTAAAATCAGCTCTAACCTTTTCTCTGAAGCCCTCTCTGAAATTTCCTTCATCAGGACTAATCACATCGCAATATGCCTGCTTACAGCGTTCCATGCATGCCTTCTTTATTACCAGCTTTTACCAGCTTGCAGTGATTGGTTACTAGTTTGTGTTCCATATGAGTTCATGGAAGCTAACAATGTCATATTCATTTCCGTATCACCATCTTCCAGAACTATTCCAACTTACAAGAAATTCTCAATAATACAGAATTAATTATGAGGAGGCATCCTGGACCAGAAGGAGCATAAAGGTCTTCTCAAGTAAGGAAGTTCAAATTTCTTTCCCAAGAATGTTTCTTAAAAGAGCTGATGAGTGCCAAGTTCTCACCAGAGGAATGAACAAAGCCTTGATTCTCTTTAGCAGGCATTCAAGGGCTAAAACAAGGCTATTTTGTCCTTGATGTGCCCACAGAAGTAAGAAGACCCATAGAAAACCTCAATATAGAATGGATGTAAGACAAGAAAAGCTATTGGGCACTGGCTCTCTGGACTGAGAGAGAGAGAAGCCCTCAGCCTGGAGAAGTGAGAAATGGCCCAGGGGACTCAACAGGAGGATACTCTGATTGAGGGGAGGAGCTTCAGTCCCAAGTCCCACTGCACTGTTTTTGAGTGAGTAGTGTAGACAAACACCACAACTGAAGTCAGTTTTAAAAAAAATAATAATAATAAACCTATTTCAAATCCTTGCTTAGTAAATTATTTTATAAGTGGCTGAAGGCAGATCATTTACCTCTCAAAGGCTTATTTTTCTCACGTAGAAATGATGAAGATTTTCTTACATGGTTTTTGTGAAGATTAAATGAATATATATTAATATTTGGGGTGCACACCCATAGTAATAATGCAGTGGATGTTGGTTGGATATGAGTAATTTGGCAAGGATGAGAAATTTTTAAAAAATTTCTTCATAGAGGCCACTGCATAGAGGCCTTGTTGACATGAAAGAACGTGAAACCTAGCTAAGAATTCAAAATGCCTCCAGAGACCTTAAAATAAGGTCCTCCCATTCACATACTGAGAGTGGTTGGGTCTTCCAAAGTTAGGTTTAACACCACCATGGGATGAAAGCCAGAGCTGGGAACAATCTTGAAGATGATTAACTGATGCTAACCAATTCACTGATGCTAACCAATCTTTTATTTTAAATATAATATAATTAAAGAAACACAGAGAGCTTTGCAGTTCTTTGCAATGAACTGTGATCACCACTTTACAACAATAAGACTACCCAGCCATGTCTTTCTATTTCTTATGCTGTTGGAAATCTTCCTAAAATACATTAGTCCTCTTTTCTGCCTTAGCAGATGCTGTCCTGCAAATATAATTGAATCTTCCTATGATGAGTGAGCATCTTGCACTGCCTTGGGGGGCGGGGGGAATCATTTGGTATCTCCAGAATTGCAGTATAGTGTTGTAGTTGTAAATATAAAGAATAAAGAAGATTGGTCTGTGTCTATTTGACCTCAGGACATACCTTGATAGTCAGTCTTTTGAAAAAAAAAAAAAAATCCTTTCTTACAGCTTATTTTCTTGTGAATTTCCTCTTTACTAAAATTAAGCACAGAAAAAAATGCAATCCTAGTTAATTGAAGCTTTATCGGATTCCCATTGATGGGCAGTGTAATGTACCTTATTTGGAATACTAGCTTTGGGATAGGAATGTGGGAAATGGTCTTGCAAATACACGCCTGGGTTCTTTATCACAGGGAAGACTTTCATATAAATGTTTTCTATTAACTGTTAAAGGCTTGGAAACACTTAGGGAGTTGCTGGAGAGTTTTGATGAGCATCTTCCTCAAATATATTGATAAATGCCTCTGTCTTTCATGAGGAGCTGGCATCTTTTCCTTGTTCTTCTGAAAATCTTTGATTCAGAATATGAAACTGCCAAGCCATGCTTCATTATTCTCAGCCTATTGTCTACTAAGTGTGACTTGATAATTGGAAAGCCCTTGATCTTTAATGATTGCTCTAATGCCTTCATGTGCTTCTCACAGCCCCTCTGAGCCACACAGCAGTCCAGAAAGCATTAAATATAAGCAGCAGGGCTATTTTAATAGAAATGCTTTGCTACAGTGGTTTTGTAATGTGAACACATTTTTACTTTAAAAACGAGGCTGTTCAAAAAGATTGCATTTGCCTCAAAATGAATCCAGCATGTGCAATGTCTTTACAGTAGGAAATGACCAAGCGTGGGTGCTGCAATTAGTAAATAAAGTCTAGAGTTTCTGCCATAGCGATAGGTAAGCACCGATTTGATTGATTAATTGATTGATGATTTGCTACACAGAATCTAGATAAGCAGGTTAGAAACTACATTAACTTGAAGCCCTGCTCCCCACCTTGCCTTCCTCATGAATCATTTAGTTTGCTGATGGTTATGTGCTGATTAAATTATGCACTTGATTAAATGATATTCTCTAGGTCTAAAGTTTTAATACAGAAGTGTCTAACTTGCTTGAATGCAGTTTACCCTAACAAACTGATGGCTCCGATCTCTGCTATCACTCACATACAATCTGTTAGTACCACTTCTCTTCTCCGTCTTTTACTGGCTTCTGTAAAGGACACCTCCATTCTTTTTTTTTTTTTAATATTTTATTTATTTATTCATGAGAGACACAGAGCCACCTGGGCTGCCCATCCATTCTTAAAATTCTATTGAACATGGGGCAGCCCAGGTGGCTCAGTGGTTTAGTGCCACCTTCAGCCCAGGGCAGGATCCCGGAGTCTGCGGATGGAGTCCCCCATCGGGCTCCCTGCAGGGAGCCTGCTTCTCCCTCTGCCTGTGTCTCTGCCTCTCTCTGTGTCTCTCATGAATAAATAAATCAAATGTGTTTTTTTAATCTATTTAAAAAAAATTCTACTGCACATGATTGTACCTTCCACCACATTTCACTCTTACCTCAAAAGGAGAATGCATTTAACTCACATGCCTGGAATTTTATTCCAGGGTTATTTTATTGGATTCTTGATTTCCCCCAAGATAGGCCTGGCCTAAATTCCTTCTCCTATAAGCTCAGGGGGAGTTTACACAAAAGGCTGATTATGTCCACGCTTATACACACTCCTTCACAGGTGCTACACACCAGGAGGACATCCCAGTTAGAGAGATGGGAAATCTGACCCACTTTTCAATCACTTCTTTGTGACTCAATGCGTTAGCATACCCAAGTGAGCTTGAAAGATCTGCTATGGCATACAGTGGCCCCAAACTCTCTTCCTTCTCTGGTGCCTCACAAGTGGGATGTCATGGTGGGTGACTTCCCACATTCCCAGAGCAATCCAAAGTAATTAGTAGCTCCTTTTCAGTGTTGTTGAAATTCTAGATTTTCCTGCTATTCTCCACCTCATAAAATAGACACAATAGGGGGAAAGTGGCATTCTTTTGATTTTTAGGCTACTCTTTTTAGGGTTGCGGATAATGAACAGTTGTATGAAAATTGCCTTCTTTCACAGTAGGCTATTCATAAAGGGAGGAGGTTTACAATTCAGAATCAAACCTAAAGTCACCAAGGCAGAAAAAGACACTCTTCCTTTGGTAAGACTTCACTCACTATTCTAGATTCTGAGTTAACAAAGGACTCTGAGATTTTTATGAGAAAACCTGAAAATTCACAAAGAAATTAAAAGACTGTTAATTTCCAAGTGTAAAAATTACAATGCAAATTTGGCCTTCAAGGTAGCCTAAGGCAGTGGTTCTCAAAGCATGGCCTTTACTCATCAGCATTAGCATCACCTGGGAACTGGCTGCAGGCCCCACACCCCATGATTTTTGTGGGCTGGTGGTGAAGCTTTGTAATCTGCGTTTAGCAAGTTCTCCAGGTGACTCCAAACTACCCAAAGCCACAAAAACACAGCCTTCGTGAAAATGTCTTGCATTGTTGGATAGCAAAGCTGCTCATTTAGCTCTGGGGAAAACTGTCAGAATCCTTAGCTCCCTTAAGTGCACCATTGGGAAGATTCAAAGAGGCATCCTCTAACCGGTGAATTGTTTACAAGCTGTTACCTTAAAGGGAATGGGGGGGATTTAGGAAATGAAGTTCAATGTTTACAGGTAGGAGTAACTGAAATTTTGGGGCCATTCTTTTCTCTAAGAAGGATGAAAATAAGGTAGATGGAGATACCACACATTTGGAATTAAATTGAATACATCCTTTACATTAGAGTTTACCATAACTATGTACTATTTCTTCCAGTAGAGAAAGTTGGAAGAATGGCAAGCCAAGTGAGCAAATAAGTATTTTTCTTTGAAATGTCCTTGCTAAGAATTTCACCCTATAGAGTGATCCAGAAATGATTTCAGTGTGGGGAAAGTTTAATCCACCTCAGGAGTCTCTTCAGTGTTGTAATAGAGCCGAGAGAATGTGCTGGCTTTAGTCAGAGCCCATGAAGCAGAATTTTTAAGAAGTTATTTTATATCTTAGAGCTTCAAATTCTTCTTTGAATTCATTTCATCCAGTGAACGGCCCCCTTCATAGCTATCCTAAAATGTTCCTTAATAATAATCAAAACATGACTAAATAAAGTGAAACTTGGGGAAAGAAAAGACCAATTACTATTAAATCTGTAAACTGCCTTAAAATTAAGATTTAAATCCTAGGAATTAAAGGTTGGAATGTTGGAAACCCTTGCATATTGGAGGGGAAAAATGCACACTGCCTGAGTGCTCTAATTATTTATGCACTCTTTAAGAAATGTTTATTGATAAAAAATGTTTATTGATCATTGATTTTAGGAAGCTGTTTTGGTCCTGGAAACATGGTAGTGAACACAACAAATTCCCTGAACTCCTGAAAGTTAATTCTAATGAAAGAGACAGATAAAAATGAATAACTATATAATATGATATCACAGAGTGGTGAGTACAATGAAAGAATGTGAAGTAGGGTAATGAAAAAGTAGCACTGTTCTTCTGATCCTGAAACAAAGATCATCTTCCACGTGTCTGCCATTCTCAGACTTCTCCTTTAGTATTTGGCAACCTTGTTTTGGAAAATATTACAAAGCTTTTTCTTTGTACTCCAGTAATCGGATCAGAAATAGGCAGCCCACCCAAACATGGAGCTCCATGGGCTGACAAGCAACAGTAAAATCGTCTGACATGAAAAACATCTAAGGCAACCAGGCTCCTTCTCTCCCCATGTTTCATACTAAAAATATTGTTGCAGGAACTCTCTGCCACAGTTCTTGGTCACACTATTTCTAAGAATAAAGAGGTAGACCAGACAAAGAGTGGTGGGCAACAAAGCAAAGTTTGTTGAGCAATAGTACAAAACTCCCAGAGAGCTGGGGCGGGGGGGGCCAGGGGGGTGCGGAGAGGGTTGCCACAGGAGTTTCTAAGGTTAGGGGTTTTGTGAGCTCTTTTGCAGAACTATCTTAAGCAATCAGGATGCATTGGGTTGTGCCAAACTGTGGTCACATGTCTATCGACCTATTAGGTTAATGTCTACAGGCTGATGGTCTTTTTTGCTGACATCTGGGGGCTTATGTCCTAACTGTCCCTTGCCCGTGATAGTGACAAATGCTTTGTGGTTAATCATCTTATTTTAGGACGTTTTGCAGAAGTCATTTCTGCAAGGGCTGCAAAACAGAATATGGGTGCGCTCCTGCCTAAGCTGCAGAACAGGATGTTAGAGCTGTTTTATCTTAGCTGTCCTGACTCCGTATATTCTTGTTGGAGACCCTGGCCCTGACTACTTAACTGTCCAACTCACTCCTAAAAATTTAAGAACTTGCCAGTCTGGAGTTTAAGAGATAGCCAACCGGGCAGGGGCTGATAACAGCTATTCCGGGAACCAGTAGAGCTTCAGGAAACACCTGGAGGCTTTGGTACCAGTATGGACAATCAGTGCTGTTCCTGAGTCTCCTCTAAGATAAGGCACTGTAAGGGGTTCTCCCGACATACCCTTCATTTGGGCTGGAGGTATCTCAGATGTAGAAGGAAGGTGGAGCAGTATATCAATCCGGATTCCCATAGAATGGAACTAGGATGCTTTCCTAACCCCTGGAATAGGTTAATTTCCTTGTTCCATGTTCTCATAGCTCCTTCCACTTCACTGCCATTTAACAGCACACCAGAATGACTTGTTCTATGTCTGTATACACTCTCCACTCTACTGTAAAATTCACTCAGTCAAGTGCATTGTTTGTTCTTATCAATCCCCATATTTCCTGTCTTCCATAGAATTCCTAGAAGATAGTAGGTGCTCCATAAATATGTCTTGAAATGTATTCCACTAAATTGAATTAAATGCGGAGCTTATTATGGTTTTTATTATTGTGATAAAGGTTATCTCTTTACTTTTACCCCTTTTTTTCTCTCAGAATGAATGGTTGGAAGCATTAGATTAGTATCTGAATGCGCTGGGGTGTCTGAAGTGGATGCTCCCAATATGAAGTATGGTTGGAATAAAAAAAAAATATTTTATGCCATTCAGTGCAAACTGTTGCCTAGCTTTTATATTCCTATCTATTGCTATGAATTCCTTTTTTTTTTTCCCTCTGCCTCCTTCATTAACCTGCACATATGTTAAAGGTGCTTACATTTTTCAAAAGATAGGCCCAGGTTTTTATTCAGTAGATATGCTAAAATTAGCCTTAAAAACAATTTCTCACTCAGAAATTCCCAATTGAAAAATGTCTCAATTTCTAGTGGACTGGAGTAGGCACCAGAGGATAAGGAGTAGAAATGAGAATGAGAGCAAAAGATACAGCACTGCCATCATCCAATTTAGTGACCAGACAGTACAAAATAGTAAAAACAAAAACCTCTAACCTCTCTTTGAAGGAGAATACCCTCTTGCATTCACATCGTTGTTTAAATTTCGGAACAAATACAGTATAGCTTGCCTTTGTAATTTTCTCAAAAATTGTATATTTTTTTGAGAAAAGCAGCCTGCGTACGATATGACAATCCTTTTAGGGGTCAATGTGCATTAGAAAACATGAAATAACAGAGGAGTTTGTCGTGAAGACTTCTAGATTCTCAGGGGACAAGTTGTTGGCGATATTTAGCATGCATCCCACATGATTCACATGTCACGAGAGCAGAAAGCCAGGACACTGCATCCCACAATTTCTGCTGTGAAATACACAAGGCATCCAGAATGGCAATTGCAAGGCCAGCATTTCACCTGCCTGTGGGATTCAGATTTATCCAGAAGGCATAGGGATTTCAGTAAGCTCTGGGAGATGCTGGTACATTACTCTGTTTTTCGACTGAATGAGAAACGAAGTTCACGATAGGGGATTTCATAGTATAGGTATCCCTCACTTTTCGAAAGTTTGCATGATGCCACCTTACTTTTACAACATACATTTGTATCTTTTTTGATAACCAAAAGAACTCCAAAGAAGATTTTTGCTTTTATGAGAAAAAAAAGGTGAAAAGCAAGAATAGCATTGAGCATATGAACTGAAGTGAGCCATTGTGAGGCAGGACGCACCCCAGCAGTGAGAGTGGCACCGCCAACCTCCTTCCCCTGAACTGCACTGGGCATCTCAACTTTAAGCTGCTAAACCTTTGAACTGTATTTGTGAGCATCTGTGCTCTCTCTGATTTATTTTGTGCATCAGTTAGTAAGATGTGTCCAAAGGTATCAGAAAAGCCTGAGATAGGTAATTTGGGGGTGTCTGGGAATATCCCCAAATTTTTCCATATAAATTAATGGTAATTGCTTCTTTGCTCTATGCCACTTTGGTTTGTGAATGATTTCATAGGAACACTCTACTTCTAGATAGTGGGAGAAATCTGTATTGCCACATAGAAGTGATAACTTCACTCGTGCCTATCTAAAAATGGCTTGCAGATGGTTCTACACCGCTAGCCTTTCTTAAGGATTACATCTTGCAAACATGCAAGTATGTCGAATCCACCTTCCCGTGTGTGACACACAAGCTATGTGGTGGCAACCGTGAGGAAGGAAACATACCAATCAGAAACTAGAGACCATTTGATAAAAACAATTTATACGCTGTGGCTTTTTGATTGATTCTCTCATGTAGTGCAAGTGATTGTAAAAGGCAAGTATGTGAAGATACGGTCCGTGCTGAGCTCAACGGCAGCAACAAATGTTGAGAGGTCCCTGGTTCGATCTGTCCATCCCCCTCTCCAATTTCTGCTCCAGATGTACATCGGAGCGATGCCTGCACTAAATAGTCAATCCTTAGAAACGTCATGCTACACCCATCAGACTGAATGAACTCTTTGTGCCATGTTATGGGCTGAATTGTGTCCCCCCCAAAATTCATAGATTGAAATCCTAATTCTCAATGTGACTATGTTTGAAGATAGGAGTTTGAAGGAGGTAATTAAGGTAAATGGAAATTATAAGGGTAGGGCCCTAATCCCATAGGTCTGGTGTCTTTATAAAAAGAGGAATCCCAGGGATGTATGTCCACAGAGAAAAGGTCATAACTATGCCACGATGCTGCTCTGGTTGCTTTAGAAAATTCAAAACTTCCTAACTACTCCTTCCACTGCTCCTTTCCTGGTCCACCTTTTTTCCTTCTGATTGCATCTTTTCCACTGTCTCTCTTTTATCCAGGAAGTCTCTACTCCATAATTACTTTCCAACCTGGTTTCTGATCTTTGCTACTCAGTTTGATCTGTAGACAGGCTTCTGAGTGGAATTCAGAGTCTGAGTGGTTATTTCCCAATGTCCCAACTTCTGTCAATTACTGATGGCTTTCTCTTTTTTAAAAAATATTTTACTGGGAATGCCTGGGTGGCTCAGCGGTTGAGCACCTGCCTTCGGCCCAGGGCGTGATCCTGGAGTCTCAGGATCGAGTCCCACATGGGGCTCCCTGGATGGATCCTGCTTCTCTCTCTGCCTGTGCCTCTCCCTCTGTGTGTGTGTGCGTGTCTCTCATGAGTAAATAAATAAAATCTTAAAGAAAAGAAAATCTAAAAAATAAAAAAATAAAAAGATTTTACTTAGGGATGTCTGGGTGGCTCAGCAATTGAGCATCTGCCTTTGGCTCAGGGTGTGGTCCAGGTCCCAGATCGAGTCTGACATCGGGCCCTCCATGGGCAGCCTGCTTCTCCCTCTGTCTATGTCTCTTCCTCTCTCTCTGTGCCTCTCATGAATAAATAAATAAAATCTTTTTATTTTATTTTTTATTATTTTTATTTTTAGAGATTTTATTTATTTATTCATGAGAGACACAGAGAAAGAGGCAGAGAAAGAAGCAAGCTCCCTGTGGGGAGCCTGATACCGGACTCGATCCCAGAACCCCGGGATCATGACCTGAGCTAAAGGCAGATGCTCAACCATTGAGCCACCCAGGTGTCCCTGTGATGGCTTTCTCAATTAGGGATGACCAAATACCCCCTAATGAAATGGATACATTTTCACAGTATCTGTCCAGATGGGTCTCAAAGTCCCAAAATAACTAACATGTATTAAATTGTTTCTGCGTTCACTGAAATATTTTAGCAGATTTACATATATTAGCTCCGTCAACACTTATAAACACTTCATGAGGTAAATTTATGGTCAATGTGAAAACGAAGGCCCAGAGAAGTTAGGTAACATGCCCAAGGTCAGAAAGCCAGGAAGTTGTCTGACCCTTCAGGCAAACTGTGTTCAAGATCCGAACCTAGTGTGGAGCAGTGCTACTCCAGAGTCTAAATCTCAATTTTAACCACCATTTTTTACTTGCTCTAGGAAGCCATCTGTGACATACAGAAATAGCAACAAGGTTTTCAGTCAAGAGGCTTAATTTCAAGTATCAGCTGTATTCCTTATTATTTGTCAAATCTTAGGAAAAACACTTCACTTCAATTACCTCGTCTCTTTCAGAGAGGGAAATTACTATCATCTGATAAGGTTATCATGAGGATTAATTGAAATAACATGTGTGAGACACTTTGTGAACACTAAAACCCAAATCGGAATGGTTATTAGAAAGTATTGTGCTAAAGTTAAAGGAACATACAATTTGGAATTCAAAGACCTGAATTTGAGTTTTTACTCCTTTTTAAACTTCACTGTACTTCACCTATTAAGTGGAAATAGTAAATGATGGGTTTCTTGAGGACACCGCTGTGTGGTGGTTATGTTTCTATCCTCACAAGCAATTTCCCTGGCATAAGTTAGTACTTTATTCGCATCTCTTTGGTGAAATGATACGGGGGTATTTAAAATGATGTTGTGAGGATTAAATGACAAATATAGTTTAATGCACTTTGAAAAACCTAAGGGATTATGGACATATTATTTGAAGCTTGAAGGATGATCATACAACATCTAAAATAGGACAGCTAATCGCTTTGGGATGACCCTGACCATCAAGCTCTAAACCAAATCAGAGAAGAGAGATGGGATACATATGCTCCACAAGACAAATATGTATGGTATTATAAAGTTATTCAGATTTTGAACAAGAGAAAAATTACTGCTACTGTTTCTTGATTCCTAGAAACAGCATTCAGCAGGTCATTCTTCACAATGCCAAGCAAAGTAACAATTGCCCTGAGAAAATATTCAACCTTTTTTTTTTTTTATATACAAGCAACTATAAGAAATCAAATATCTTATAAATAATCCTGAGGATGATTCTGCAAGATCAAGACTATTTTTAATTAATGTGTTAGGCATTTTATAAGCTCTCCACTAATGTTCTAGTCATCTATTACTGTGTACCAAACTGTATAGTATAGTTTAGTGTCTTAAAAACCCATTTTATTTACTTGTAATTCGTGGGTCAGGAGCTTAAGAAGGACTCAGCTGAGTAGTTGGTCTTGGATGTGTGTGGTGATAGAAGAACCAGAAGATCCATTTGAAGATGGACCTTCATTCATTCATCCTGCACCTCAGTGTCCCTTGACCTATCTCTCCAACCAACATTTCTGTTATAATCCGCCATCATCTTTTCAACAAGGCCTTGCCCAGTTTCCAGGGGTGGAAAAATCGAGTCAACCACATGATGAGGGAGGGGAAAGATCCCATGATGGAAGAGTGTGTGGGATGGGAGTGTGTTGAAGCCATCTTTGGAAATTAGAGTCTGCCACAACTCCCATGAAAGGTTCAACTGAAAGAAACAATCCAAATAACATTATTGTACCCTGACTCTTACTTTGAAGCATGTGATGATTACTGACCTGTAATCTAACAAAATAAATTTCCTGATATTTATTCATGCATTCATGGTATACCTCCTATGTCACTATCACCAGACCAGCTCCCCAGAATAAAAATAAAATAAGACTCAGTCTCCACCTGAGGAGGCTCACAGTCCAGTCGGAATGCTGACTTATTCAAATTATAACCCAGTATCAGTTGCATAAATAGATATATGTAAAATTCTCTAGTAGTTACTAAACGATAAATAACAAGAGTTCAAAGAGTGAAAATGGGCTCTTTTTCTTAAAAATGAATTTTCTTAAAAATTCCCACCCATAGTGGTCTTTCTTTCTAGGTTACTCATATTTACTAAAATCAGTACAGTAGGGTTGAATTTAACTGCTTTCTAGCTACTATATGTACTTTAGCTCTACGTAATAAAGATAAATACATTTGAAGTTAAACACTGAGGCCCTGGATAACTCTATCATAATTATGGGCATAAAAATTGCAATTAACAAATATCCACATTCTCAAAATTAGAGCTATTCCTTAATACCCAGATATGTAGATAACTGGTGACTCAAAGCTTGGTGAAAAATATGATACCTACAAAATCTATCTATCTTTGTTTCATTTTTTCTTTCTTTCCTTACTTCAACAAACTGTACTAAAGGTCACAACAGTGACAGAGAAGCACAGGAAATTTCTACCAAATCACACACACACAAAAAGAGGAAAAGGTTTCAAGGATATTTCTAGCATTAAAAATACCCTCAAGGGAAAGAGAACCCTACTTTTATGTTTTAGAGCAAACACTCAAAGACAAAGCAAAATACACACCAAAAAAATGTTTCAAATAATTTCACACACAACTGAAAAGTATTCAAAAAGTGATTTAATGACAAATTTTCCAGGAGAAAAGTCATATTTTCAGGCATATTCCACTTGTGCATTCTGATGGTAAATAGTTTCATCATTATTATAGTGAACAGGTGACAGAAATCATAGGTGAGTAGATAGTTGGTCATGAGTTTGAGCCATTTTTTTTTTCATAGATACAAGTATCTATGTGAGAGTCAGGCAAGAAAATGGATTTAATTGAATAATAGTGTGTCATTATAAATGTATTTTCTTCTTTTTTACAAACTAAGAAAGTAATGAACTTCTTGTCCAGACAGTGAGCTTAGTGGACACTACTGGGGGTGGTGTGCACAGTAGCATGGTTGTAACAGTGTCAGTCCTCTCTGTGGGTTTTGTTTTATTGTCTACAAAACTTTTTATATAAATTTATAGAAAATTATGTTATAAAACATCGTATTTGCAGTCCACATGATGGAACCATTTACATAGCTTATTTTAAATATTTTGATAGTTTAACACTTTTTGTACAGGTGTGTCTTCCTTTTTCCTTTGGAACACAGGGCCCTGGGTGGCTGAGATGCCCCCAACCAAGTCACAGCTAAGATTTAGTGTTTTTTCTTTCTTTTGTACTAGAACAGTACATATATTATGAAATATTAACTTCCTGTTAAAAAGCATCAGTATTGTACTTAAAATTTGTCTGCCCAAATTCAAGATGGTTTCAAACTTGTCTTGGAATTAATTTCACTTTCTTGTGATAATAGAAAAGTCTTAATTTCAAGTCAGAATAAAAGGGGCCACCTTAAACTATTAGTGTATAGCTATAGAGAGAACAGTCCATATATTTTATGGAGATAATACAGTTTCTCCAAGAAAAAAAATGAAACCTAATCAATAAGAGAGCCCAGGATGTAAACCAACATCTCCCTCCATCTCCACCCAGTTCCTGTCTCCCTGGCATTCGAATCTTCCAAGTCAAGTCGCCCCCAAAACTACTGCCTTTACAACTGCCTTGTTTTCTATTTCTCAACACACACATTTTCTACAACCAAGTGCTTTCCTCGTTCTGCCATAATTCTTCTGGTTTTAGCAGTTGGGGTTCTTCAAGACCCGCACAGTTTTGGGAGATGACGGCAGGGTATATCTTTGGAGGGAAGCCCTTTTTTTTTTGCTTTTATGGTCTCTTACAAGTTGCACTTTAGTATCTCTAAATTAAGTACATCCTCTTCTCGTGATCCCTGTAATAATATGCCTTTTTACATCTGAAATCAAATAATTAAATTCCTTATGCCAGTCCCTGATGCATTCTGAAACTCAGTCCTCATGTTGGATATTATAAATTGAACTTGTAACCCCAAAATAAAATGACACATAAGCTTAATTAGTGTAATTTAAAATGGTTTATTTGCCCCAAATATGGTGTTAAATTAAATATGATTATATTTTCAGAAATGGAACATAGAAAACTTTTTGTTCAAAGAGAGATCAACAGTGGGGATGTGAGTATATCTTGGTGAACTGTGCATTGCGTCTATGTATAAATTTCAGCTTGCATACATCTGTAAATTAACTGATGTCCAATTATTGAATCTCTGCCAGACTTTACATTGCCATTAGTGACTGTCTTAGAATCAGATAGAGCAGGACTCCATCTGATGGGAACAATGAGCCTGCAGGCTTGTCTAGAGCTATATTTGCTTAGCAGATCACTTTGAACTTCAACTTTATGTTTCTTTGGAGTATTAGTGGGGGCCCAATGTAAACAACAGTAGGGAGCACAAGAACAAGTGCTGTTCTTGGCATCATGATCCCTTGGTGATGTACCACTGATTAAGGTGGAAATAACATCCCTTCAGCAGCCTTCTTTGGAATCCCATCCCCTACTTTCCCTTCTGCAAGCATTTCTAAACTAATTATCGAATAAATGTCTGTTCCCATTTCCTCCCTCCTCCGCCCAAAGATTTGCATTGTAAGCCAATGCATAGGAGATAAAGTCCCCAGTCAGAGCCTACTGCACCTCTTTCCCAGCCTCCTTCTCACTTTCATGCTCTGGCTTTAAGAAATCAGCTCTTTGGAAGCACTACAGCACCTCAAAGAAACTCCTTACAGCACCCACAGAGACCTCATTCTGAACCACAGAGAAACTGAATCAGTGAATCTAATCAGGCGAGTAGATGCATGAGACTTTAGTCCTTTGTCTAAGAAGCCCATCAGGGGTTTTCTCTGTCTTTCTCGACCCACAATATTAATATCCTTATCTTTGAGGACACTGTTTCAAGTCTGTTTCCCAGTGTTATTGGCAGAAGGGACGGGAAATTCCAAGACAATGGTGTGCACTTGCTTCTGAGGAAATAGGGTAAATAATGCAGCCCTTAGATTCTGTTCTTTTTCCATTGGCAAAATACAGAATGCTATTGAGTAGCAATAGGTAGTGCATGAAAAGAGATTGGGATGTGGCAGTCCAATCCTTGTGATCCTTTGATAACAATGAAGTAGCCAGTTTAAAATGAGTTTAGTCCAGGAAGTATCATAGAAATTTTACAACTGACAGTGCATCAAGCCTTCCTAGACTCAGTTCTTCTTTCCTGGTGCCTGTTGTTACATCTTTGTCTTTGTTCTCATTTTTCTCCCAATGAGTCACACTGCCCAGTCCTGAAAGCCACTCTCTTAGAGACTTACATCTAGCAGATTTAGGAGGTCTGGGCAGCACCCTGTGAGAGCAAGACCCTGGTCTCACATCAATGGCTAGAGATGTTGCCCCGTGCAGCCAAGACGAAGCAGTGATAAGTAGTAATTCACCAGAGAAATAATACTGATTTTGAGGGCCAACAGACTTCATTTCAAATCCCAGCTGCCTCTTTCAGGTTCTGTTCCTTTGGTAACTTTCCTGAATTTATCTGGGATTCAATGCTACTCATCTCTAAAAGAAGGGTAATAAATCTTTGTAGTGTTATTTTGAGAAGTATAATACTGGGTATGATGCTTCTGTGTATTATAAAAGCTCAGTCGATAGCATATTAAATAATGCAATCATCAGTTAGTAAATAGGACTGTACTTGCTCTTGCCTTATCTCTGTCTTTTCTACTCTCCTATCCATTACTACCATGGTCTGAAGAAAACGAGGAAGAGGTCAGCTGCAGAATTCTGTCCCAATTCATCTATGTTTTGAAATAGCAAAAGACACTATCAAAGAAGATTTCTTTGATCAGAGAGAACTTTGACTTTGCCAGAAAAAAACAAAGATTAAATTGTTGAAGAAAGGGCAGCCCAGGTGGCTCAGCAGTTTAGGGCCGCCTGCAGCCCAGGGTATAATCCTGGAGACCCGGGATCGAGTCCCACGTCGGGCTCCCTGAATGGATCCTGCTTCTCCCTCTGCCTGTGTCTCTCCTCTCTCTCTCTGTGTCTCTCATGAATAAATAAATAAAATCTTAAAAAAAATTATTGAGGAAAGAGATCTTCTTCATTAACCCCCATAGGGAAGAAGAGAGTGCTTCTGACCCAAACAGCTACTTTCTTCTATCTTTGTGTAGAGAAAGGGACAATGCTCCGCATCTACCACAAGCCAGGTGCTTTGCTAAGGGGCCCATCACTTATTTTGCTCTGACAAAAGTGCTTTGTACTTCTCAGTCTCCTACCTCTTCCAGGCTTCTTTTCTAATTGGACCTGTCATCACCAGCATCACCAGCAACCCCTTTATGTGACCAAGGGCTAGAACTATCCTTTTTCCCACCTTTCTCCTGGGAGCAAAATTCATAAGTTTCAAATATGAAGAGAAACCTAAATGGGGAAACAACGTGTAACTTTCAGGTTTTTTTTCACTATAAAAACATTTTCCTTTCCTAGTCACCCCTCCACAGAGTGTGTCTTTTTCTGTTTCATTATATTTCAAGTTAAATCCAAATAAATTCTTGAAGAGAGAAATGTTAGAAAATGTGGATTCCTGTTTTAACTCTGGCACTGTTTGACTTGTCACCACTTTCTGTTGTTGGCCAGTAGAGATGAGAATCTTTAAAAATTAAGGAGAGCACAAGATCTGAACCTTCACTAGATCCTACTCAAATTTTGAGTAAAAATCATCAAGGAAACATTTGATTAGTAAACTCCTATGTGTATGGAGTCAGTGCTGAGATAATCAAAAGTAGAGTTCTATATTCAGGACTCAATTATGGGAATAAAATGTTCATCTCTAGAGCTCTTACTACAGCAGTGTCTGGCTCAGTCCCATTCTGTTTATTGTTGGCCTTCACAAGGATACTTATGTTCCTACCAAAAATACAAGTAAACCATAACATGGGCGTCAGAAATCATAAACACAGCATTCTCTCAAAGAGTACCTATTCCCTGGAGAATTGACCTCAGACCAACATCAAGCATTGAGGGCTGATTCCCCGATGCCCAGATGAGCCTGATACAGGGACAAGGAATAGTCTGCTGGCTCTGAGTCTGGGCTTCTTTAGCGTCTCTTGATAGATGGGATAATTCAGAATCTTTTGACATGTTTCATTACAAAGGTTGGACTGGAAAAATATTCCTTTCCGTAGAAAGTGAGACCCCTGACAAATAAAATGTACAAATTTACTATTTAAACCATTTTCACCAATGCAAGAGAGTTCTTCCTTAGTATGAAATCAAATTCCCCAAACTAAGGGAGAGGCACTGGCCATTACTAAATGTAGAGGTATCTTCCTTCTTCACATTCTTATTCAGAAAGTTCTTAGTGGGCTGTCTGCTTGCTCCTAACCATCAAAAAACGTGCTAATATGGAGGTGAGGAGGAGGAGATGGGGCGAACTGGAAACTAGGAAATATGGCATGGTTTAAATCCACCCCAGGTTATTATGGAATGAAAAGTTCCATCATCTGACAACTGTTTAGGAGTTTAAAAAGAGCTAGTGGCTGCTTTCCAAGTAAAATATTAGTGAAAATATATACAGAGAAATGTCAGCCTAATAGAATTTCTAAAGACAATGTTGGTACAAAATGGTTGCAGGCCAAGAGCACAGGTCCCTGATAATGAAATAATGGGAGTCCACAAGAGCTGCCAATCACAGTGCTACCATTTAATCCCAGAGCCAGCACACTGGTAAATACCAATGTCCTCACTTTCCAGCGCACTGCAGGTTGTAAGAAGAGGTACTAGCCCTGTAGTCGACCCATTCTCCTTCTCTAAGCAAACTTATGACTGGCTGGAAATGAGAAGGAAGCTTGGATGGGGCCCAGTGTGGAGGCAGCTTTAACAGTTGGCCTCTGGTGCTCCTCACATGTATACCCAAAGAAGGCAAAATACACAGACTTCAGAATCTCTGGGTTTGCAAATGAGTTCTAGATGGTTGTTCAATTCCAAAAGTTTGGCCAGATTCCTCTAAAGGTCTGGTTATAGATGACCATAAAACTTGCAGATCTCTGTGGTCAGGTTTCCATAGTTTTCATGGGTTCTGAGCTTATGAGCTGTGTGGCTGCCACCCAAACACCCATTCTTATGCAAAAATATCCACCTGAAAATACTGAAATAAGTTTTCTCTTTGCAAAGAGTAGGAATCTGTGACTGAATGGAAAGTAATTTGGGGTTGCTTGCAAATGAACTCTCAAGTCTTAGAAGGCAGAGATATTATATTGTACATTTTTGAACATTCTTAAACCCTCCCAGCATGTGGGACAGTAGCCTGGGAAAATAGGTGTCCACTACATGAATCCATGCTGTGCATATTTATTCGACCCAGTAACCAAGTTCTGAAAAGTTCTGGCAAAATATACCAAAACCAACACGAGATAACATTAAGCAGTAGTAATATGGGGAAAGCAGGTTGCTATTCTAGACAATTTGAAGCAACAAATTAATTCACTCCGGCAAAATAATCATCTTTACCTCACTCATATGTGGAATTTAAGAAACAAAACAGAGGATCATAGAGGAAGAGGGGAAAAAATAAAACGATGAAATCAGAGAGGGAGACAAACCATAAGAGACTCTTAATCATAGGAAACAAACTGAGGGTCACTAGAGGGGGAGAGTGGAGGGATAGGGTGACTGGGGGAGTTGGACATTAAGGAGGACATGTGATGTAATGAGCACTGGGTGTTGTATAAGACTGATGAATCACTGACCTCTACTTCTGGAACTAATAATACACTATATGTTAATTAATTGAGTTTTAATTTTAAATTCAAAAAGTAAATAATCATCAGTCTTCTGAAAACCAGAAGAGAACAAAAGCTGGGACTCCAGAGCAATCACAAAACACAAGATTTCATCATTTAAACATAAGTGGGGGCTTAGGCAGCACCATCATAATTTTAAGCCAAACTTCATATATCCTTCCAGATTGGGCCATCTTCCTCCAGCATTATCGGAGAGGGGTATTACTTCTGCTTTCTATGCCTTCTGATTAGTTCCCAAAGTAAGTGACTCCAACCAAACCATCAATTTTAATCAAAGACTTTTGCCTTGAAACAAATAAGAGCTCCATCATTTTCACATATGACACCAAGCCAAAAGGAGACAAGAAGGGGTGGTGTGACTATGGAGCAAAATGTATGTATTATAAGCTTTTTTTCAGTAACAAAGGAAAATTGAGCATAAAATAGTCATGAGTCGCTGATGATATATAACCCTGAAACTCCCATTACCTAGGAAAAAGAAGCATTGAACTGCATATTATCATGAACGTCTGTTTTGTACATCCGCATAGGAAAATGCTTTTGAATGCAGCATCATCAATGATTGGCAGAGAATAATTATATTGTTCCTGTATAGTTTTGAAAGATTAAAAGGTAGATTAAAAAATAATTTAAAGGTAATAGTGTACATAGTTATTTCTCTTCAATTTGTGTAAATAATCAGTAACCAGAATGGAAAAAAGCAAAAAGCTCTCTTTGATAATACACATTGTTATGCAGGGTGTCTGTCATTTCAGCATAATCAGATGAATTTTTGTTTGCAAATTATAAATTATTCAGAAAGCTTCTTATTACAGTTATGCGGCTGTTTACTGTGGGAGGGAGGGAGAGCGTACTTCATTTTCCTGATGTACACTCTAAAAACGGAGACAAAAATAAAGCGTTTGGCACATTTAGTGGGAGGGCCTGTTCCAAGCTAAATACAAAGGGAAGACAAATGCAATAATTGAGCTGCATTTATGAAACCAAAATATAATTGCATTGGGGGATTTTGAGGCTGGTTCTTCACGTGTAGCTGTCTTTGTACGGCCGACTCCGGATAGCGTGCTCATAGACTTGGATTTGCAGGCAGGGTCATCGTCCTTTCTGAAGGTCACAAGTACAGATCTGACGGGAACAAGTACAGTGTCCAAAGGCGAACTGCCACGTTGAGAAGCAATCAAGCCGTTTCCACGGGGCTGATTGCCTCCAACTCCACCTCGAGGCAATTAACAAAGTGGCAGCCAGGTCTTGATTAATCAGCAGAGGCACTAATGAACCAGCCTTGCCTGAGGTTTCCTGCGCTCTCTGATTCCTAACTGCCTCTTTAGTGAATGACTTGGGGCCTCAAGTGAGCCTCATGCCAGCAGCGCCAATTCCGCTTGGGCACAGAACGTCCTGCTAAGCGGTGCGTTCGTGTTTGTTGTCTAGCAAAATGCTCCTCATATAAATATTTAACTTGGGAGAGTCAAAGGCAGGGAGACTGGGTTAGGATTTGGGCCAAGAACTCGATTTTCTCAGTGACTGAGTTCCATTGCAGAGGACCTATGAGAATAACAAGCACTGTATAGCTAGTTGACCCTTGACCAATGTGGGGGTTAGGGGTGCTGACCCCAGGCACAGTAGAAAATCCACATATAACTTTTGATTCCCCAAAAACTTAATAGCCAACTGTTGCCCAGAAGCCTTACTGATAACATAAATAGTCGGTTATCGTATATTCCGTGTGCTATATGTACTTTCTACTGTATTCTCACAATAAAGTAAGCTAGAGAAAAGAAAATGGTAAGAAAATCATAAGGAAGAGAATATATGTACATTTACAACACTGCTACTGTAAAAATAATCCATATATAAGTGGACTCATGGGATTCAAACCCATGTCCTTCAAACCCAGGATCAACTGTTTGCACTAATGCATATATAGCACATAACTGTATGCACACACAGCTCTGAACACAGTCTGGGCACACAGAAGGCTCCCAAACACAGTAGCAAGACTTGTCTCAACATGTGCTTAACTGGCTTTCTGAGTATGGTAAGAGAATAGAAAGTAGAAGATGACTGTTGTCATAGATTGGGCACTCCAGAGTGCAGCCTGAGACAGCAATGAAGAATGAGTCTTATATTTAGAAGATAATTCTAGGAAGTCTGGGAAATGAGCAGGGAAAGGTAACAGGAGAGGAAAATGCATCCACAAAGCTTGCATCATCAGGGCACCTGGGTGGCTCAGTGGTTGAGCATCTGTCTTCAGATATGTGATCCCGGGGTCCTGGGATCGAGTCCTGCATCGGGCTCCCCGCAGGGAATCTGGCTGCTTCTCCTTCTGCCTATGTCTCTGCCCCTTGGTGTGTATCTCTCATGAATAAATAAATAAAATTAAACTTAAAAAAATTTGCATCATCAACAAAGTTGCCTCTGTGGGCAAGTGACGCTTAATCCCACTAGAAAGCCCAAAAACTGGTGAAGATATACATGTCAGGGTTGTTCTCAGGAACAGGATTGCTGGGTGCCCGTCTCCCAGTTCCTTCATTCACCGATTAGGAGCTGCTAGAATGGAGGTGGAGGTGCAAATCCAACTCCTCGCAAGTTGACTTGCTACATGCATGGGCAGCGCAAGCTCTGCCACTGCAGCAAATCCTCAAGCAAAGGCATTGGAAGTCGGTCAGCCTGAAACAATATAGTCAGACACCTATAGCATCTGTTGCAACTACAAAATCAATGTATACTCACATTTAAAAAGCATTTGTCATCCCAATTGTTCCTTACCCCTTGGGTTAAAATCCATAATAGTTTGTATCCTCTACGCGCTCCCTGAGTGGTGGCTGGGTCCGCAGCCCAGTAGCCTACTGAGTGGCAGGAACAAGTTGTTCGTGATTTTTAAAAATTTCCCCCAAAAAAGATAAATAGATAAATAAATAAAAATTTCCCTAGACAATCCACAAAGTGGACTCATGCCGGAGGTACAGGAGATGGATGGCAATTGCTTAATGTATGCTTGCAATAACTTTAATGGTGTTGGTACTGACTACTGTAGATACATCTGGTTGCAGATCCCTGGCCAAATCTACACAAGTAAACAGGTTATCACAGCTGGACCAAGATCTCTTGGTCTCGGCTTGGACCCGATAGTCTGGACTCCTCCAAAAAGTGTCCATGGTGGACAGTCCTGATACACTCTTGGATGCAGCCAAGTTGGGCCCAACATATACAGATCCAACCAAGTACCACCTCTGTATACAAATCAACACTTCAAATATCAGGGATGAAGAGTCCCCCAAAATTCTCAGCCAGCATCCCATTGCTCACCGATTATGGGTTTTTGTTTCAAATAAATCATTTCTATTTAATCCAGTAAACTATTTCATAGAAAACCATAACTTGATATTATAAACCAATCATTCCATAACATTTGCTACTGCATACATTTTTACAAACAAGGCTTATATCAGACATTTACTCTGTCAAAGCCATAAGTGGACATAAATTATGAAATCCAACTGATGTCAATCATCAGAACCAAAAGAAACTACAATAAGCGATGCCTCTTACTTCTCATTAATTATTGCCTTTGCAGTTGGAATTGGACTCAGTGTCTTTTACTTCCTGTTCTTAATTGTTTAGAGATGCTGAGGGCAATTAAACAGCTCTTGCTTTTCATTCTAGAAGGGCCTAGATTTGGTGATAGTTAAAATGTTAGGATCCCTTAAACAAATAGCTTCCTATTTGTGTCCCATCAGGATGCAAGTGCAAGTTTGAATCTATAAAGATCTTGGTGGTTGGTATCCTAGCTGCCCAACTGACTCTCTCTCTCTCTCTCTCTCTTTCTCTTTCCATACGCTGCAAGCAAATAATTAGAACAAGCAAAACATGTAACATTTTTACCTTCAAACCACCTGCTTCCTGAGCATCCCTAGGTCTTCCTTGAGCAGTAGATAAAAGAAGCACTGAGAAATTGAGGGACTTCCAGGATCAAACAGGTTAAAAGTTCCTGCCACAAAGTCTAAAAAGAGAAATAAGACCATTTTCTCAACAATTCAGATACCCCCTACCTATGCCTAAATTGCCCATGCAAATTACTTACAAAATGTGATTGCTTTGAACTTTCTTGGAATTGTTTAGATAAAGCATGGATTTCTCAGAAAAAAAATTATACCTCAAATACTGCACTTCATATCTTAAAGAGTTGATGAGTATAAATGTGGTCACATAGTCTGCATCTCCCTCAGTTTGGATGCTCTGTACCTTGCACATGAAGTTCAGATTCCTGCACATTTTCACTTCCTAAATGTTGCTAGGGGTTCCCAGGGAGGGGTCCTGAGAAGTAACTGAATATTTTGAGGCTGGAGATGCTGCATATGGTTGCAGAGAATGTCAACTGCTCACTTCCAGGGGAGCTATTTCTGGGTGTGGTCGTGCTAGATTTATACACTTCCCTGCAGATAGCAGTACAGTGTTGTGATGGAAGAAGGGCTTTTTCTCACCAACAAGCCCTTTGAATAACTAGTGAGATATTTACAACCAATTATGATGTGGGCTCTGGGATTTATTGAAACGCTTGTTCACCTAGGGCTATGGCTGGATTCTAGGTCCCAGTTCTGGCCATAGTATCCTGAAGTAGTTTCAATGGTGTCTCCTGAAAATTCGCATTGAACCAAAAAAAGTCAGATTATGAGCCTTATTTGGAAATTAAGGTCTTTGTAGATGTAATTAGTTAAAGAAAGAAATGAGATCATACTGGATTAGAGTAAATCTTAAATCCAATGATTAGTATCCTTATAAGAAGAGGAGAAGACACATAAAAGGATGAAGGCCATGTGAAGATAGGGAAGCACCATCCTCCATATGGAGATTGGAGTAATACATCTGTAAGCCAAGGAATGGCAGGGATTGCTGGGAGCCGCCACATGTTAAGGGGGCAAAGAAGGATTCTTCCTTCTAGGCTTTAGAAGGAGCATGGCCTTGACAACATCTTGATTTTGAACTTCTGGCTTCTAGGATCTTCTCAGTTCCTTGGCATCTTTGGAAGATTCACTAATGATATAAAAAGAATTTGTCATAAATCATATTGTCATGATTTCTTGTGAAGAATATTTTGAAAGAGTAAGGAAAATGCATAGAGATTTTAGTAATTTAAAATAGACAAAGGATAAATTTTTAAATTTTTCAGTGGGAGCCAAACATCCATATTTATTAAGGATTATTAATAAAACAGTGATAATTTGGTGAATTCATTTTTATTTTCTTATTTGGGGATACCTCCCCTTCCCATATGTTCTGTTGAATGGCCTTTCAGGTTTCAACTTTTGTGCCCCTATTGCTCTTTCATTGGAAGAAATTAGCAGGCCTTTCACATTTTTTGAAGGAAGCATCAGCTAGGGTCCATAGGAAAAGTAATGGCTTAGAAACGGTGATGAATGCCAGTTCTCCCAGGGCACATCAGCTCTAAGTGTGGCTATGTGTGCATGGAGGAAATGGCAGATTTGAATAAACATCCTGAAAGATTTTGATAGAGTTCCAGAATCTGCTAGCTACCCACATTTGCTGTGTGCTTTATTTGTGCTTGATTCAGCTTTCCAATAATGAAGTTAACCCTTTCACAAACAGCATCAGAGGTGGCAAAAAAAAAAAAAAAAAAAAAAAACCAGCATCAGGGAAGAAAAGGTTCTGTTAAAAATGGCCCAGTTGTATTCATTCAAAAATGACATATTCAGTTCTTTGTGCAGAGCATGATATAGACATTGGGGTAGATGCAGAAATGATTTCCTGTTCTAAAGGATCTTATATAGTAGACAAATAGAAAGATGCAGAAACAACACATCATAATAGTTAAAATGAGTCATAAAGTAATCTTACAGGGCATCCCAACAGTCATGGATGTCTGGGCACAACTTGAAGACGAGAGAGCCATTGTGCTAGGAATCTGGTTGCATGTGTGGCTGAAAAGCATTTAGCATCACCATCATCATCATCTCAAAGAAAGGGTCGAAACATACCAGCTTGGGGTGCCTGGGTGGTTTGGTGGTTGGTTAAAGCCTCTGACTCTTGATTTCAGCTCAGGTCATGATCTCAGGGTTGTGGGACCGAGCCCCATCAGACTCTGCATGGAGCCTGCTTAAAATTGATCTCCTTCTGCCGCTCCCCCAGTTCTTTCTCTCTCTCTCTCTCTCTCTCTCTCTCTCTCTCCCTCCCTAAAAAAACAAACAGAACAGAATAAAACAAAACAAAAAATATACTAGCTTCATCTGAGAACAAAACCTAGGGATCAAGCTTTACTTATTTTAAGTAAAGCTCAAGGAAGTTGGTTCAGATTATCGTACAACCCAAAAATATGTGGATTGCTTACACAAAACATGAAATACTAAACAATCAAGATGGAATAATCCAATTCATTGAAGACTAGTATATATGCATTTTGTCTGGCCCTCTGATCTTATAGTCGGTCAGTTTGTCTCTTGGATATTGCCTATACAAACAAGAAAAAGAAGTGAGTGGGATTGGGAGGATTCTTTATGTTCTACTATTGCATGTCTTTGTTGACTTTTATCCTGTAAGTATAATGTGTGTCAAAAAGCGAAAATGTAAGTCATTAACATTTCACTTAAAAAAAATCGTAATGATTGTTTAATAGCCCATTATATGAATGTTTCACAATTTATGTAAATATTGCCCTGTTGAAGGCCTTCAGGCTGTGCCTTGTTCCTTTCAGCAAGCCTATTTATTATCTCTATCAATTTGCTAATTCAGTGTTTTTGTATCACTTTTCTCTTTTATTTCCTGTATTAGTTCCCCAGTGCCATAAATCACTAGGCCAACTTCAACCTAAGCCAGGACACTCAGTGTCCACTAGTGAAAGAATTAACATAAATGAATAAGAAATCCCAGTAATGACCCTGAGGACACCATTGAAAGAGAAGACTTCAATAACAGCTTCAGTAAGTCTGTGATATATAAAGATCAAGTTGGGCTAATGTCCATAAACAGGAAAAAGCATTAATTTATGTTTTTTTTGTACTTACCACACAGAATAACCATTTATCAGCCTAACTAAAAGGGTCTATGACTTGCCAACTACTCTCTTTGTGTGAACACATTAAACACGGCAGGTTCTTGCAAATAACTAAGGAATTCTTTTAACATGAATTTCCAAAGCTTTATTTTAGTATTTCTTTATACCAAGAAATGGGTTTAGTGCAGAGGGGATAGAGAACAAATGAGCATAGTCTCAAGTCGTAAGGGGTTCCTTACCCAACAAGGGAGAAAAGAAAACAATTTACTGTGAAAAAAAAAATCTGTCAGTGGATTCTTGGTACTTTCAAGGCATTGTTCTACATGCTAAGGAAAGGCAGGCATTTTCAATTTGATATAGGACCCTTCCTCAACAAGGAAACATGACCTCAATGTCAATACATAGCCACAAGTTAATGTGGTACCCCTAACTGGACATGATGGGAGGATCCTTTACCTTGTGAAAATTAATAGAAGGAAACCTCATTTAAAATGGAGCTGGAGACCAGAGGATGGACCTTTCACACCCACCACTCTTGCAGCCCTTTGCAAAACTAACAGGAAGAGATCAATTGCACATTCTCCTCCAGAAGACACCATTATACTTGACTACCCCAGAAGGAAGAGGATTTTCTCCTTGCCCAGCAACAGGCCAGCCAATGAGATGGTCACCTCTGCCAACAAAAAGCCACTACACTTCAAACTTCCAGTTTACTCCAGTGTACTTTTTGTTTAGAATGATCCTTACCAACTTTTTCCTTTCCCCTATAAAAGAGCATTCCTCTCCTTTGTTCTCCAGACTTGCCTATGGTTTTATGTAACTTGCATGTCCCAAATTCCAATTCTTTGCTATTCCTGAGCAAGCCCATTTTGCTGCCAAGATAACTAACAGTTTTATTTTTAAGGTTAACAAGCTTTATGGTATTTTTTTCCCAAACACCATAGCTTAGGCTAATCATGGAGGGGGAAAAAGACAAACCCAACCTAAAGACTAATCTACAAAATACCTAGTTGTTTTTCTCTCCCCAAAAGGATTGAGTTCATGTATAAGAAAAATCCTGAGAAATTGTTACTTTCCAGAGAAGACCAGAGAAACATGATGCAATACAGGATCCTGGATGGGCTGGAAGGTGGAAAAAGAGAGAAAGAGAGAAGAAAGAAAGAAAGAAGAAAGAAGAGAAAGAAAGAAAGAAAGAAAGAAAGAAAGAAAGAAAGAAAGAAGAAAGAAAGAAAGAAAGAAAGAAAGAAAGAAAGAAAGAAAGAAAAGAAAGAAAAAGAAAGAAAGAAAGAAAGAAAGAAAGAAAGAAAGAAAGAAAGAAAGAAAGAAAGAAAGAAAGAAAGAAGAAAGAAAGAAAGAAATTAATTATTGGAAACCCTGATGAAATCAGAGTAAAATCTGAGCCTGGTTTCTTAGATTTGACAGATGCACCATGAAAAATGTAACAGAATAACCTCAGGGGGAGCTGAAAACAATGAGGGTTATGTGGGAACTTTATTTACTGCAAACTGTAAATAAAAAAACTATTCCAAGATAAAAAGTTCATCAAAAAATAACAGGATGCCTGGGTAGCTCATTGGTTGAGTGTCTGCCTTTGGCTCAGGTCGTGATCTTGGGGTCCTGGATTTGAGTCTGCATTGGGCTAGCTGCAGGGAACCTGCTTCTCCCTCTGCCTGTTTCTGCCTCTCTGTGTCTCTCATGAATAAATAAATAAAATCTTTAAAAAGTTAATTAATTAAAAATAAATAAATGTGGTGATAGTATAAGGTATTTACAATGATAAGGTTTCTAGGTTTTCTTCTCATCTCTATAAAGCTATATAAAAAGCACCAAGGGAAGATCAGTGTGACAAAGTCCACATGCGTATTCAGGAAAAACTTCACTCAGTGAGATAAAATTTGAGGTGAGTATCCATGGTTGAGTAGAGATTTGCCACCTACAGAGAAGGGTACAAAGGAACAAAAAACAGTCCTTAAAGAGCACTGCATGTTGGAGAGACCCAGAAGAAATCATGTTGCCTGCAGCTCCAAGAGTTAAGGTGCTCAAAGCCAATTTCCCCACCAGGGCCAGAACCAAGAGCTAAGGGTCCGTGATACTTTTAAGGATCCACAAAATGTCCCAATTTCTTTGAAAATCCAAAGAAACCAAAAGAACTTTAAATCTGTGGACATGTTTTAAAATCTATTTTAACATAATTGTCTTTATAACAATGGAGTAATAAATATTTGTATTATTATTTTTTAATTACAAAGGGGACCTAGAAAATTTGTGATGTGTCCTGGTGGCATTTATTTGTATCATCTTATGTTAAGAGACCTGCCTTTTTCCAGAATTAAAAAAAAAAAAAAAACAACTTTTCATGTCTTCAATGAACATGTTTTAATATATAATTTTAACACATTTGTCTTTTAAATAAGAGTCATAAAATATAATTTTCAATATTTTTTTTGGAGGAAGGTGCCCATATCTGTGAAGTGCCAAGGACCCATAAAAGCAAGAATGTGTCTTTGATGATATTTCATGTGTGCTATCTTTTATTAAGAAGCCAGCTTGGCAATATTAAATTCAGATTGAATTAAGTCAACCTAATGAGATATTTTAGTAGGTAATGTAAATATAAATGTATTACAAGTAAACAATTTTGTTCAAAATTAATTTTTTAGGGAAATCAGATCTGCCAAACACCAAATATATATACATATCAAATATATGTGTCATATATATTTATATATATCAAACATATATAGCAAACATCAAATATATATAAATAAAATATGTTGAGTTTTCTCTATTTTTTATATATTATCTCTTGTATTCTTCAACTATTCTAATCCTCATTTTCTTTATTTTATGCCTCATTCTTTATATAGCTGCCTTAAAATAAGGAGGTAGTTGATTTAAAATTAAATGACTATGTGAGCAATTTGCTTGATTTTTTTAAAAAAGATTTTATTTGTTTATTCATGAGAGGCAGAGAGAGAGATAGAGACACAGGCAGAGGGAGAAGCAGGCTCCATGCAGGGAGCCCGACATGGGACTCAATCCCGGGTCTCCAGGGTCACACCCTGAGCCAAAGGCAGATGCTCAACCGCTGAGCCACCCGGGCTGCCCAATTTGCTTGATTTAAACTAACTTTTATCTAATTTATTAATCAGTAAATACTAACATACTTAAATATGTATAAGGGTTAAGAGAAGAATCTAAATAAGTTTACATAATTCAATCTTTCAATTTACTTGTTCGTGTGCAGAAAGCTAATACTAACCCCAGTAATATAACTCCCTTCACTAAGGAAAGTAAAGATTATATATTCTGTGCTAATCACACATGCCCTTAAATTATGGTCTGAAAACATTGACACCTCCCAATGTATGTGTGAAATGGAGAATTTTACCATACTGTTACCGGTTTCTTGCAATCTTATATAAAGCAGACTTCATTATTTTTAAATAACTTTATTTCTATCTGACTTGGAACTTGTACCTCTCCTTATTTTTCAAAAGTGAAAAATATCAGCACATCAAAGCTGGTCCTACAAATAGAATTAGCAGATAAAAATGTATATGGAAGTTTCTATGAGTCTCTCCATCCTCTCTAAGCATGCACACACGCACACACACATACACACACACACACACACTCCTTTTTGTTAAGACATTGTCTCCAATTAAAATAAAAATACTACTTCTGGGGGAAAATATCCAGCCTCAATATTTGGACCCCTGCTTTCAGTATAAATATATTCACACGTTTTCTTGTAAAAATGAGAAAAGAATGGGGACTAAAGTTACCAGACACCTGAAGGGTTTCATGTGAAAAGAACAGACTCAAAATTGTAATGAGCAGGGCAGCCCCAGTGGCTTAGTGGTTTAGCGCCGCCATCAGCCTGGGGTGTGATCCCGGACACCCAGGATCGAGTCCCACATCAGGCATCAGGCTCCCTGCATGGAGCCTGCTTCTCCCTCTGCCTATGTCTCTGCCTCAACTCTCTCTCTCTCTCTCTCTCTCTCTCTCTCTGTGTGTCTCTCATGAATAAATAAATAAAATCTTAAAAAAAAATTGTGATGAGCAGTGGAACATTATTCCTGTTCAAAGTTTCTTTGTGATTGACCCGAAGACAATGTTGAATAATAAAAGATAAGCAGCATATTACCAAGAAGAGGAAGTGCAGAACACAAGAATTATGATCCTGGCGCAGCCACTTACTAGATTGTGCCACCTTTGGACACACCACTTGGCCTCTCTCAGTCTCAGTCCCCACTTCTGAAAATGAATGCAATTATAATTCTTAGCTCAGAAAGATCTAACAAGGGTTAAATTAAATGAAGCGATATATACAGAAAGCTCTTTGAAAACAATCCATACAGGTAATTATTATTTTGATAATGTCTACAGTGTGAATACGTGTGTATATATGTATATGTACATATACATGCTATACATTTGTTCTGTGACTATTAATATATTATAATATATTACTTACATCCCTACCACTCATAAAACATCTACAACAAAACCAAACCCATTCACACAGAATAATGGTGACCAGGTGTGTGATTGCCCCTCTCATGGACTATCTCTGAGTAGGAAGAGGTAAGTGAAGAAAATGAGAAGGTCTTGGAACCAGCATAGTTTTGGGTTTTGTCCAGACCCTGCGGATTCCCCACTCTGCGTGGCCACTGCCTTTTCACTCTCATTAGCAGTCCAGTCCAAATGAAGGGCAGCTCTTTCCAAGATTTGCAATAACCTGATAGGTTCCTAATTATTCTTTTTCCACCCTTTCCTACTTCAATACACTCCAAAGTCTATTTCTCTCTGAGAACTCTATTGAGCAAAGCACAACCACAACTTGAAGTCTAGTTTTGGATTCAGTTACATGTTCAGCTGTTCGACTAGCAGAAAGGAGAGTCTATGGAGGCTTCCCATTCTTTCCCTCATCAGTTAAGATCTCTCTCTCATACTCCCTAAACAACTGTGCGTGCAGATAAGCGTTGATCCTACTCTACAATGACTTGTGCTCCTCTTTTTTTTCTCATTTACAATGTTTGAGATCATTTATGCAAATGTTTGTATATTTAATGAATCAGAAAATGAGTGTTATAGCTATAGTCTTATTTGTGTTCCCCTAGAGCTCATATTTGGACATCCTAATGCCCAATGTAATGGTATCAGAAGGTGGGGTCGTTTGGGAGGTGATTGGGTCATAGGAGTGGAGCCCCTATGAATAAGACTAGTCCTTTTATAAAAGGAACCTACAGAGCTCACTCCCTTGCCCCTTCTGCCACAGAAGGACATAGCAAAGACAGCCATCCATGCAGCATCTATGCACCTGGTGAAACAGGTTTTCACCAGACACCGAATCTGCTAGAGCCTTGTTCTTGGACTTCCCAGCTCCAAAACTGTGAGAAATAAATGTTGTTGATAAGCCACCCAGTTTATGGTATTTCTGTTACAGCAGCCCAAATGGACTAAAGCAGAAATGAGTTCATATTTATCTAGGATTGATGCTGAGCTTCCGAAATATTTTAAAATTCGCTTGTCTTTTTTTGTCCTCTGGTCACCGACTTTTCACATTTTTCCCAAGACAGAAAAATAAAGGAGGAAAGAAGGGAGCTCTTTTCTCTTCTACAGTTAGAGGGAGGGAATGAGAAATGAGTGATCAAAATGACAGCACTCCTATTTTCTGATCTAGAACTTAATCAGACTTGCCTGATTATTTGAATCATCTGTGATCATCATAAGGACAGCTTACTTCAGTGCCCGCTCCTCCTCAAAATCACCTAATATCATAACCTCCAGGGAATGAGCCTGGACTTGTCTTTTAAATTTTTTATGATTTTTAACAAGTATCCTAGGTGATTTTTTAATCAGGCAAATTTGGGAAACCGCCCCAGTCTGAAGGAGAAAGAGTTACTCAAATTTGTTGCCTGTGATAGACAATTTTGACTGTATTGTATACATAATACAGTCCGGAGCTAACAAACGTAGTTCTGTTGCACTTTTAACTTGGTGGGGAGAAGAGTGAAGGAAGAGGAATGAGATATCCAGGATTACTGTTGAAACTCCAGTTCCTGAGTCCTGTGGGCAGAGACATGGGGGAAAGGTGCCTTTCCCCACTCAAGAGAGTGGCTGCCTCTCTTGATGTCTGTCTGAGTTTAGACAGTGCTGGGAAGGAGAGGTGAGCTCCACCTTTGATAGTCCATAGAGAGTTCCCTCAGAGAGGCCATTCTCCACCACAGTGGACAGAAGAGAGAGCTCGCAATGTGGCTGTGCATTGTGATATTCCATTTATTGCTCCCCCTTTAACACTTTGGGGAACTTTAAGAATTTTCTTAAAAGGCAATATATTTTTTTAAGATTTTATTTATTTATTCATGAGCTACACAGAGAGAGAGGCAGAGACATAGGAAGAGGGAGAAGCAGTCTCCCTGTAGGGAGCCTGATGTGAGACCCGATTCCAGGACCCCAGGATCATGACCTGAGCCGAATGCAGGTGCTCAACCACTGAGCCACCCAGGTGCCCAAAAGGCAAGATATTGGGGGGGGGGGGGAATCACTTACTTTTGAAAAAGCCAGAGTTTCCCTCAAGGAACATTGAACTCTGCTGACTGAATGTAGCCACAAGCTCTGGGAGGAGGGGAGTAATCCTGGACGGACACCAGAAACACCATACGTTTTAAGTAGGAATTTCTTGGAACAGTCACCATTATCAGCCCAAGATATTCCAGGAAGTTGCTGCCAATAGAAGTGAGAGAAACTGCTGAGAGGAACCCCCTGGGCTCTGAGCAACTGCCAAAGGAGGGGTCTCTGAAAGCTTCCAGTACATTGCACTTTGAAGTCATTGGCAGGAGCCCTTGCAGAGTGCAGCCTCAGTTGAAAGGCACAGGGAACATCAGAGCCAGAGGGTACAAACTGGTATGATGGGGCCTTATCCCTAGTGACTCTGGACATTCTGGAGGAAATGAAAGATTCAAGATAAACCTTACCTAATTGCATAATTCCACCCATCAGCCAGACATCATTCTTCAATGATCAAATATTCATAGAGCCCCTAGATGCTGCCAGAATATTCTCTGGCTGCTGGAGATAAGGTGGTAGGAAAGGAGTTGATAGTTGCATTTTTACCAGGATGGAGCTTCTTGTAGACAAGCACAGCAGAGAGGGCGACCAGCGATTGTGTGGACTATGCCATAGGGCTAACAAGTGATTAGGAAAATAAAAATTAGGAGCAACAAGCTGAAGCATCCTCTGGAATGAGGAAGTTAGAGCGGATTGGACAGAAGGTAGTTATCGGTGAGTGGGATTCTTAAAATCAAGGTCAGGAAAGTCATGAATTTATTGTGATGAACAAGGATATGACCACAGCTGAGGGAGGCAGAGTAGAAAAATAATTTATTGAAAGTAAGGAGGCCAAAGAATGATGAAACCATTATCCCAGATATATTGTTCTCGTGGATACTAAATATGCCTCCTTCAGGCCACCCGAATGGGTCTGAGGGTTCTGGAATTCTCAATTACAGTCTCAATCCAGGTCTGTAATACCTGAGTTCCTAGGGATGGACGTGGGAAAATCGTGTGTCCAGAAACAATGAGCACCAGTCTGGAAACTGTTATATGGTTCATTAATAAACACATTAGAAATGTGCAAATGTGCCTGCCTCTTGAAACATCTTCTTAATCCATCCAAATAAAGGAGCACTGAAATTCTCACCATAGATTTTTCTCCTTTAGATAAAGATACCCTGTTTCCAGAGGACTTGTTGCAAAATAAATGTATTTTGTAGCATGGGGAAGCCTGTATTAGGACATTAACATTCATAGGACATTAAGTCATGACAATTTAACAGATTGACTAGTTGTCACATAGTCTAGAGCAAGACTCAAAATGAAGTAACTGGAAAATAAGAAGAAGGCTGTTTAGGGATGTCAGCTCACCCTGGGGGAGCCCTGATTATCCCATCCCCTGCAGGGTAGGAGGAAGCTCTGGGAGGCAGCAAGGTGTGGCAAGGAGTCCCTGGCTCATCTGTAACGAGGAGCTAATATCTCCAGAAGGATGAGGTTTAAGTGAAAGAATGTGTGCCAAAAATCTGGTGCACATTAGGTGGTCTGTAAATATCAGCTCTCTTGCTCACCTGCTTTCTTCCATAGAATGCATATTTGTGTCCCAAGATGATTTTACCCCCAAAAGCATACACACACACACACAGAGAGAGAGAGAGAGAGAGAGAGAGAGAAAGGATTGATACTCTGAAAACACAAAAGAATCTATATCATTCCATTGCAATGCATGTAAATATTCATTTGACTGGGTCTATATTAATTCTTGGGATCCCTGGGTGGCGCAGCGGTTTGGCGCCTGCCTTTGGCCCAGGGCGCGATCCTGGAGACCCGGGATCGAATCCCACGTCGGGCTCCCGGTGCATGGAGCCTGCTTCTCTCTCTGCCTGTGTCTCTGCCTCTCTCTCTCTGTGTGTGACTATCATAAATAAATAAAACTTTTTTTAAAAAATCCATATTTAATTCTTTCACTTCCGTTTGAATGCTCCTGTCTTCCAAAAAGATACTTTGAAGCAATATGTTCCACGGGACCTTACACAGATGAAAAGATGTGCATGATTCCATTTAAAGATTCCTCTATTTGTGTTAAAGAGAGAGAGCACAAGTGGGAGGGGCAAAGAAGGAGAGAAAATCCCAAGCAGACTCCCTGCTAAGCACAGAGCCCAACATGGAGCTTGATCTCATGACCCTGAGATGGTGGGTCATGACCTGAGCTGAAACCAAGAGTCTGTCACTTAACCAGTTAAGCCACCCAGGTGCTCCTGCATGATTCCATTTATACAAAATTCTAAAACAAGTTAAGCCAATCTATGATGGAAAATATCAGAACGGCAATTGCTCTGAGGTGGGGGTGGGGAATGAATGGAAAAGAGCACAGAGGAACTTTCTGAGAGGGTGGTAATGTGTGTATCTTGGTAGGGTTTGGGTTGCAAAACCCAGTCAATGCATATTTGAGATTTAGATTTGTGAATTTTGTTGTGTATAAACCAAAAGAAAGATTGTAAGCAAAAATTCAACTGTAGTGGGTTGTATACATGGTAAAGTATTTAGCAGGCAACTGGGGCAGCCCGGGTGGCTCAGTGGTTTAGCGCCACCGTCAGCCCAGGGCCTGACCCTGGGGACCCGGGATTGAGTCCCACATCAGGCTCCCTGCATGGTGCCTGCTTCTCCTTCTGCCTGTGTCTCTGCCTCTCTCTCTCTCTCTCTCTCTCTGTGTGTGTGTTTCTTATGAAAAATAAATAAAATCTCTTTAAAAAAAGTATTTAGCAGGAAACTAACATTGGCAATTTTGAAATGCATCAAAAAAAAAAAAGATGGAGATAGAAGTGTGCGTAAATACGTGATAAAATAATTATAGTCAAATCTATTGGTAAAATCTACGTGGTAGATATAAAGGTGTCCACTGTAAAATTCTTTCAACTTTTCTGTGTACTTGTACATTTTCATAATAAAATAGAAAAAATAAATATATAGTAATAAGATAATCTCTCACTTGACCTTTCCTGGTTTATATCCTATTTTTTTTGAGCAAAATGTTGAAGTCCTTTCTTTACAATATTTAATGATGAACATTTTAGAAATGGCTACATTTGAGTTGAAAGAAATGCATTTTCATCAGTAGAGAAGCATGCATTCAGCCCTTAGGTACTATGTGTGAAAAAACACTTAATATTTCAGGGCTTCTTCTCACTTTTTGATAGCTGTCAGCTCCGCATCCCAGGTGCTCAGCAAACTGTAATTTCTAGGGCTCTCTGGCTGAGGGTATAGAGAGCTATACAGCTGACCGCACAGAAATATTATAGAAATCTGCCTTCCATAAAAAAACTAAACAAATCTAAAAAGACCAATATTTTAGTTGTTCAGGTGGTCAGGCTCCCACAAATATATTTTTATGAATATGGAACCCCTTTCCCACCCAGAGTGTATACCAAGGAGTCTTGTGTTACAAATATTCAAAATATTCCATGTAATAATCTCGGTTCCCAAAAGACGTGTCCAGAAAAGGTCTCTTTCATTGCTGACACCTCAACTCACGGCTTATATGAAGGCTTATCGGACTGGCCTTTGCAGGCATTTGCATCTGAGGTTTTTATCACTATTATCTAGCTTCCAGCACTGTACCAGAGTTAAAAGGATGTGGAATCTTAACCCTTCCAAGTGCTATTTCTGTGACCTTGGGCAAGCTTTTAACCTCTCTCTGGTCTAATTTTCGCACTGATAATGCGGGGACAATGACGGTACACCTGCTTCAAGGTGTTGTTTTGAGAACTTCCTGAGGTAATGTGCTTAGAAGGTTCTTGCTGTGTTAATATCTATTGAGGTTTTATGATATGCCAAGCACTGCATTAAGCAAATTACATGCATTACCTCACTTATAAGGTAAATATTATCATCTTCATTATACACAGGGAAATGGAGACTTAAAATTTGTATTATTTTGTCAGAGTTTCCACTATTAGAAAATAGTGGAGCCAATATTTGAACCCCAAAAGTCTGACATCAGAGCTCAATTCTTAATTAATAAGGTATGCTGAGCCCTCAGTCAATATCACTTAGCTTTAACACACTTGGATGATACTATTCAACCCCTCTGTATTTCCCAGGCAATGCGTGGCTTTGATTTTCTAATAGTTCTCTATGATCAACAATAGCTGCATTTTTATACGAGTCAACCTGCAAAGTTATTGTTTTGCTCTCACGCTTTGTTCTGTTTACAACCGCTGATAACCAGAAAATTCCATCTGATTCTCAAAGTCATCATTTTTTCTGCATGATTTCTTTCTTTAAGAACTATCTAGATAGTAGGGAAATATGTGCATTTAGGTGTAAGGAATGCATTAGGGCACAATGTTTTCATACAGTCTTCAGACTTTCAAAGACTCCTTTTATAGAACATGCCAACTCTCTCTTCTTCAAGTCTCTTAAACAAAGATCCAAGGGAGAAATTCTACTGGGTCATGCAGACTTCAGGCCCAGGAGCAGGAAAGAAAAGTCCCTATCAGGCAAAAGTCTGGAACTGGCCTTCCACAGTGGCAGAGCTGAGAGTATGAAGAATATTTTGAAATAAGATGAATATCGTAACCCGAACAAGCTTAAAAACTTACGAACTTCTACTGCATGATGCTTGGACTTACCAATTCTTTTCTGGCTCAGAGATTCTACGGTCTTATTATATAAGGAGCTTGTGTTATCTTTGTTATCTCCAAATTTTTTCAAAAGGGTCATGTTTAGGGGCACCTGGGTGGCTCAGCGGTTGAGCATCTGCCTTTGGCTCAGGTTGTGATCCCGGGGTCCTGAGATCAAGTCCTGCATTGGGCTCCCTGCATGGAGCCTGCTTCTCCCTCTGCCTATGTCTCTGCTTCTCTCTGTGTGTCTCTCATGAATAAAGAAATAAAATATTTTCCAAAAAAAAGTCATGTTTACATAGTTTAAGGAAAACATTCCCTAGTGATTTATACCTGTGTAATATAATAACTTTATATCTGGAAGGACAAAAGCCTTCCATTTTATTTACAAACCCAATCATTTATAAATCAGAGCTCACACAGGGAATGTTCTTTACAAGGTTGAAGAAGAGCTGGTTTCCATCTAACTTATGGACCAGATGACTTGCCTCTTAGAGTACCTTTTGCTTCCTAATGGCAGCTTCAGTTTTCTTGGTAGGATCCATCTGGAAGGCTCAGTCCAGCTTCTCCTTTTGCAGATTTCAGACTGGCCTATCCCAAATGCACATCGGAAGTGAGAATTCCCACTGTGTCACAAAGTCGCTTTCCACATGAGTCTCTCTTCCAGTATCTAGATCCTTAGGAATTCTCTGGTAACCAAAAAGGTGGCATGGAAGTCTACCTTCCACATATAAAATATGTTATATTTGCTTACTCCCGGATGCTAAAGGTGACTTGAAGACAAAACAGGGGAAAACATACAACACATTTTTCCCAGTCTTCAAAATTGAGAAATGTCTAGCCCTTCCACTTGGGAACATTGAAATCAAAAGGTAGAATCACAGAGCAGAACAACAAAAGTGCCTCAAGAGACCTTGTGATATGTTTGCCCTTCATGTAAGCAAAGCAGTTTCCCTGAAACCCAAGAGATTAACAGCCTGTTGAAGGCTACATGGGCAGTATGCAGTCGAGGTGAATTCGAACCTGTGTCTCCTGGTTCTTAATATCTTTTAGCCCGTAACATTATTTTTACTCTCCTCACTATGCCCATGTGACGGATTTCACACTAGCTTCAGCATCTGATGTCTCCAAAGTGATATCATTTAATCACTCGCAGTACCTATCCCTAGGTCAGCCATGTCCATCAACCCTTTACCACATAGTTAGCAACTGGCACTTCTTCCTTCTTTATTTGGCAATGAGTTCCCACTGTTTATGGACATTTATAAGAAAAATCTTCCCACTGCTACTCTCTAGAATAACATATTTCAAAAATGTTTTGTTGCTAAAACATATTTGAAACTGCCAAAATTCAAAACACTTCAGGGTGAAAGGGACACAGAATACCATGATCCTCAAAGAACAGGTTCAAAGTTCTTGAAGTCCTTTAAATGGCTCTGAGATCTCCTTCGGCCTGTGTTTTATTGGTGGTCTTGGAGGCAAATTTGTTTTTTCACTTCAGGTGACTTATTGCTCTTCTGGGTTAACCTACAGGTGATATAAACTAATACCTATCTCCCCAGTGAAATACACTGGAGATGTATACGTATAAAGTTTTGTAGTATATACTTTGATTTTCATCTAGGGATATTACCGTTATTACTGTCATCATCATCATCTTTATTATGTTTAGGGGAACTTTGTAACTTATAACAAAGTACACATAAAAAGTTCCAGAAATGAAAAGGAAAAAATGATATGTTTTTATATTTCTAAAAATAAGGTTTTACTGTTAGACAAAGTGCCTTGGGCCATTTGTGTACATTTTCCACTTTGTTTCTTTTTCTTATGTGTATTATTTATTCTCTAGATGAAACCTAAGTTCCTTCTTTATTTTCAAAGTCTGTAAGCTTTAAAATATATCCATGTATCTTTGCTTTTTATTGAACATCTAAAATCTACGCCATCCACTTTAGTTTTCTAACATAGAAGTTACACCTATGGAAAAATCCTTTGTACATTATTTGCTGCTTTAACCACTCTCCTTTTACTACAATTTTTGGTTTATTGTTAATATTTGACTCAAAATACTTAATATTCTGCTTTGACCTTGCTTTTCTATGAGTTCAAACAAATATGTGATTATTCTATTTTTACAAGGATGTTTTGCACTATCCAGAATAAAGTGCAATTATAATGGTAAAAGTATTGAACTTTCACTTCAATTTGATAGTCAAAATCCCTCTCATGACATCCAGACACATTTGAACAAATAAAGGTTAAAAATATACAAATGTATATCCAACAATAACCTCTGGACACATCAAGCATGGAAGTCCCCAGAGTCAGGAAGACTGTGATCCAATCATTGTTGGGCTTTTATATCATTTTAATATTTCTTCTAAAAATCTCAAAACCACTTGAATCTTAAAATCACCATGGTGTCTTCCTTCCACTCTCCCAGGTGCTGATGATAATGCTTGCCTTAATCCTCACAGAATTTGTCAATTGAATTTATTAAGCACTACTTATATTCCTGGTGTATATCAGATCCTTCTTTATATAGATCCAAATATATTTTAATCAGAAGGAGATTGTGTTATCTCTGCATCATAGACAAAGCAACAGAGCTTCAGAAAAGTTACATAGTTTACTGGTAAGTGGCAAAATCATAGCTCATCTTGACTGATAATAAGTCGTGGTTCAGCTTATAGTGGTTAGAGGGAAAAGAAAACACCAGTGTTTTTGGCTTTATCTTTTTTTTTTTTTAGTCTTAACCAAAAAAAAATTAAGTTTCCTGAATATTAGCGAGAATTTTCTGAAAATATTTCTCATACATTAAAAGACATTGGCCTGTATTTGAACATCAGTAGGTATTTCTTATACTACAGTTTGATGTTCTTACATAATTTCAAAGGATCAAAATTTACCATGCAAATTTTACCATGTAAAATGCAGGTCTTCTCAAGGAAGAATTTCTGTTCAATATCCATTCATTATTCACTAAACATTTATGTATTACCTACTATGAGCGATGTATTCTGAAGCTGTTTAAAACATGGTCATGAGGGGATCCCTGGGTGGTGCAGCGGTTTGGCGCCTGCCTTTGGCCCAGGGTGTGATCCTGGAGACCCGGGATCGAATCCCACGTCAGGCTCCCGGTGCATGGAGCCTGCTTCTCCCTCTGCCTGTGTCTCTGCCTCTCTCTCTCTCTCTCTCTCTGTGTGACTATCATAAAAATAAATAAATAAATAAATAAATAAATAAATAAATAAATAAATAAATAAAAAAAACATGGTCATGAGATGTGAAGTTTGAGAATTAGAATGTTCCATTGTGATCAGTTAGCTTAATTGTTTCATTTCACATATAACAAACCTATATTTTTTAAAGTTATCACTTATTCAAAAAACTAAAATAAATAAAACCAAAACTAAAGTCATCACTTACTCACTTATTCAATAAGTCAAGACTTATTCAAAGTCTTCTAGATTCTAAGTCTTCTACATCTGGATCAGAAGTGCTGCCACAGGAAAAGTCTACCTGTTTGCAAAATATTTGTTGTTTCATACTTTTCCTTTATAACAGTAATGCCAGCAGGCCACCATATCACTTGTTCAATTTTAAGGTAAAGCATCCTATACTCCCAGATGATTTTTTGGGAGGCGGGTATGAAGGCCACAGAGAGGCACTTTCAGACACTCAAGTGTAGAATGAACATCTTTTTTAAAACATAACTTTCATTACACAAATGTATGAGGACATTAGTATATCTTAGAATACACAAATGACCACTTTTCTTTTGTATTTTATTTATACCCTTACTATTTTACTATCCTTAGAGTTAAAAAAAAAAAATCACATGCATTTCACATTCCCCATGCTTCACAGGGAGACACATTTTCCACTGACATATACAACTTTCACATCACTGAGTTAGCCTCCTACACTGTTTTTCAGTGTACATATTATCATATGTAAATATATATGTATATATGTGTGTATATATATATACTCACATAGTCCCCATAAATAATGAGGTATTAGCCTCTTACCAAAGATATATGGGGGATACATAACTCTTTGTCCTATACAAAAGCTTCTTTCTTAGACTTACTGCTGAAATATCGAGCTTTTGTTGAAAAGCCAAATTATTGGGGCACCTCGGTGGCTCAGCCAGTTAAGTGTCTGCCTTCGACTCAGGTCCTGATCTCAGGGTCCTGGGATGGAGTTCTGTGTCAGGGCTCCCTGCTCAGTGGGGAGTCTGCTTCTCCCTCTCCCTCTCCCTCTCTCCCGCTCATCTGAAATAAATGAATAAAATCCTTAAAAAAAAAATACTTTCTAGGAAAAGTTTTCCTGTTTGAACGCTAAATAAATTTCTTTAAAAAATAAAGATTGGGCAGCCTGGGTGGCTCAGTGGCTTAGCACCACCTTCAGCGCCTGATCCTGGAGACCTGGGATTGAGTTCCATGTCGGGCTCCCTGCATGGAGGCTGCTTCTCCCTCTGCCTGTATCTCTGCCTCTCTCTCTCTCTCTCTCTCTGTCTCTCATGAATAAATAATCAAATCTTTAAAAAATAATAAAATAAATACAATGAAGATAATCAGTCACAAGTTATTTGTATCATATGTTTGAGTTTGTTTTTACATCTTTCGACATTTAAAGACAGCACCCAGCAAACTAAGAGATTTGAAGCACACTGCTACGCCTTTACATGTTAGCATTTTACTTCTTGCTCACTAAATCCCACTTCTGTTATGCATAATCCTGTCCTGCATATGGCTCTATTATGATCATAGCAACTTCATCATCTCTGTTTCCTTGAAATGCAAAGCTTCGTGTATTAGATATCCCCCTTTTTAAACAAACGGGACATGCTGGCAACATTAAGTGACTGATGGAAACTTAAAAAATTCATTAGTGGCAAAGTTCAGATCAGATAGGATTCTCTTACTTCCATAATGAATATCCCACCTGTTCTTGAGATGAGCCTTTTATTCCCCTTCATTCCCACCCTTAAATCTCCCTTTCTGTAGACAATCTTATTTGGGTCATTATCTTTATCTTACCTTTATCATTGACCCTGCTTGTTCTTGGGAGAGTGAAAGCACAGCTTTAAATAAAAGAGATAATCCTGTGTCTTGCACAAATGCAAAATGATCATATGCAAAAGATTTCCTTAATTCATTAATTAATGGAGAACCAGTGAAATGTTAGGACTGATTCAAAGTGCATTTGAGAAGCGGGGATTTTTATATGATAGTTAAAATTCCCTGATCAGCTACAATACTGGTACATGTTCCTCCCATAGGGCCATAAACTGTTGGGCTGATCCGCTCCATAACAGACAGATTGTCTATCTCCATTTGACAAAATTTTGCAAGTTAATATTCAGCTTCATTAAGTCTGGGGCCTTATATCCAGAGTAAACAGCAGGTTAAACTGTCTAAACAATCCCTAGGTCACCTATGCCTCCATGTGACACCTAAAGCACGTGTCATCTACCCTTTTTGCTTTATGTTCTACTTTCACCTACTTTTTCTGCCAGAGGTAACTTCAAAGTGACACAGTTACTCTCAAAATTTAGGAAAGAAATTTTGTTTATGGTCACAAAAGTGTAGGTTTCTAATCTGAAACTAATGCTTTGCATTTCCAGCTCAGATTCCCCATCCTTTTTGTCAATTCTTTCAGAATCTGTACAAATAGGGTGGGCAAACTGATCAAATAAAAGTAGTTATTAGGTTTTACAGGAATGTCATCGGAATGAACTTAAAGATATAGGTAGCTGATACATCACACCTTCTCTATAAAACATTAGGATGCAAAAGAGACCAGTGGGGAGACTTAGTGTCTGTCAACAAAGAGGAATCTTTCCTTTAGAAAGCCCACAGGTGGAGTAGCAGTCCTAACTAAATGTGAATACTTCTAGCAGGAGGTGGGTTTCTTTAAAGGCCATAAGATGGTTTAAGACTGTTTAAAATCATTTGTCTTTCTCTGATAAAGTTCAATTCCAAGAAAACTTAGAGGTAATTGCTTCCACATTTGAAATTTGTGTAATGAATTGCTGATTGAAATTCAATGACTTTCACATGTCTGATTTTTTTTCCCATGCCAGTTTCTTTGAAGATGTATTGATGTTGAGAAAATGATTCAAAGCTTTGAATGCAATTCAACATAGTAGATGCAATTTTCAGTTCATTGAAGCAGAATTGAGCTCAAATATGTGGACTGGTATTTGTATCTATAAGCAGGGGAATGTCTTCCCTTCTCTTTCAGGTTTTAATGTACAAAGTAGTTTGACTACTTAGATGCATTCCTTGTCATCGACTTTGAAGATAAATGAAATCAGAACTATTGGTTCAAATTATTGGAAACTTTTTTTTAACCACTTCTGATAAAGAACTTGACTTTCTCATGGACATTATCAGAGTAATAGAGAACTGGGACTCTGGGTAAAATGTGGGAAATATATTAGTAAACAACTGCTCCTAATAGCTTAAAATATGTGTTAAAATATATATATATATATAATATATATATATATATATATAATATATATATATGTGAAAGAGTTTCATTCCTAGTAAAAAGAGTCCAAGAGAAAAACCCTCAATGACTTTTCTACAGTCTTGCAGAAAAATGTCATAAGTGGGTGAGAGGGAACTTGAATGTCATATAGTAAAATGTCATTAAAAACACCAGCCTAATTATTACCCCCTCAAATAGATGGTTGTGGTTCCCCAACAATCTTCTGCTCACTTCCAAATGCCCAGGTCACACTCCCCAAAACGCTCACCCACCCAGACTCTCACTCACTTTGCTCCTCCATTAATCTTTCTAGATCTTTGTTTCTTCTTCCAACAGTTCCCAACATGCTGGTTACCCATGTACATGATGAGGTTAACAGCCAGAGGAAGGGGAGTTGCCAGTGGGCAGTGTTAGGACACCCATTAAAGAGAGGAGAAGGAGTAAGTTATTATTAAATTATATATTGTATTATACTGTATTATATTTTTCTCTCTGTTACCCATGGAATCATTTCAAGCCCCCCTTTTTTTTCCTCATGACCCTGATGACAGAAGAAACTAGAAAATTGAAATTACTTTCCTCCGTGTTTCTTACTGTAGTAATCATGAATCATCTTTACTTCTTACCATGCTACATATAATATCATGGCCCCAACTTTGCTCACACTACTTTATGTGCCTAGAAAATCTTTCTACTTTATTTCTTTCACCTACCTAACTCAAACTTCTCCTTCAAGCCTCTCCTAAATTACTTCCTCCAGAAGCCCGCTTTGGTTCCAGCTTTGGGTTGAATGCCTATTCTGGATTCGTCTATAGTTAAATAAATTAAGACCCATTTCTGGCTAAGAGTGTGGCCAGTGGTCTTTATAAAAAGTAAACAATAGCATTTTGTTAAAATTAAGTAGTGACAATGCAAACACCACATTCTGTAATTATTAGTTATAGCCAAAGGTTAAAGAAAAAAGGTACATGCCTTCTAACATTATTCAAAATAAAAAACAAAAACCATAAGATAGAGAAAAGAACATAGACCACATGCGTAGTCTTGACTTCCACTCAGTTCCATCATTTGCCAACAGCATGATGTTCAGGGCATGTTGAGCACCATTACAGGTTTTTTCAACTTCTCAATAGGGAAAGTAATACACATCATAGATAATTGCCATGAAGAGTAAATGCGACACCATCTATAAAGCAAATTGTTCTCTTCCTGACATATGTGGAGTATCAGATAAAGATTGCTTCCTTCCATGACAACCCAAGGTTAGAAGGGGTTTTAATAGCTGTCTATATCACGCTCAAGTAATACACCCATTTAGAGAAACATTTTTCCAATTAAGATTTTAAAAAATTATCAGTGATATGTCATTGTTTGGGGGGGGAAAAGCCCAATTGTCATACTGAATGTGTTCCTTCTCCAGCCATTTGTACATTATTAATGTGGATGCCACTGCCGTGACATTCACATAGTTATCCTTGACCTACAGTTACACATGCACATCTTCAGTAGGACGCTAAAATAATAAAAGCGAAAATATGATTTTCTTCCAAGGGACCTAATTTCAGTAAAAATGTGGACTGAGTTTTATATCTGCATCTTGTCATCTGCAATCGCCTTTATTTCCTTAACGACTGTCCGGAGTGCCCTCAGCAGTCTTTGTGGTGCTATAGTGTTTCCTCGCTGGCTTACACAGGGGACCTTTATTTCTGAATCACTCATCAAGGAGTTAACTAAATACAACCCAATGTGTTTGTGACACTTTGAAGTAAATGTTTATTCTGTTATATGCCAGCTGTCCAAGCAGATATTTGCTTCAAATTAATTTCAATGACAATGTTAGATTTGGATTTATGTTATTTTTCCTGGAATTTACTTTATATAATTCAATATTTATTATAATGAAAAGGAGGGTGACCGAATTACTTATTTTTCTTATAGATGTCTCTCAGCATCCTTCAAAGATAAAAAATGCTCTAACTTATTCTTCTGTAAATATTCTAATTTAAATTTTTATTGGCAAGAAAATTTTCCAGGCAATTTTGTTGTTAATCCATTAATGAATATGCTTCTGACAGATGGAGCTTTTCTTGTAATTAATGTTATTTTTGCCTACAAATAATATCAAGCCTTTTCTCAAAGCAAAATGTTCTTGTTGCCGACTCAGGCTACTACTCCCGTGACTTCATTTCATCACCAGATTTCTCAGAAGAGTAATTTCCAGTCACTTCCTTGTCCTTGGATCCAGTTCAGCCTAAAGATCTTTTACCTTCAACTAAGTTCACTGTGCATGGATCTGAAAGGTTTTAGGATTAAGAAAAAGCCTTTCAGTTGCTTCACCACAAAATAATACATTTCAAGAAGAAATAAGCTCTCCTCCCAATTATGGAATGTTCCTGTTCTGAACTAGGCATGCCTCACCACATATTTTGTACAAATGTTCCACTGAAGTTTCAGGAAGGCTCTCATGGCCCCAGTGGGCGCCAGATTAATAAAAAGAAATGTATTCGAAATTCTCTCCTTTTCTTTTTCATTGTGAAACATTTCAAGCATACAGAAAATATATCAACAAATGAAAGAAGTACCCAAATGCTTACAATCCAGCTTTATCCAATCTTAATGTTGTCCCATATTTTTTTTTCAAGGAAATAACATGTTGGATATAGATGAAGCCCTCTGTGTGTGTTTACCAGATCCCATTCCCCTTGCTTCACCTCCAACAATCTGGTTCCTGAATTTGGTGACTATTTTAGTTTCTATGTTTCATGTGTGTGCAATATAGATATAAATATAAATACAGATAATTATTTTGTATATTTTAGAACTTCATATAAATTGTGTGATACTAAAGGTATCATTTTATTTTTCATTTTTTAAAGATTTATTTATTTATTTATTTGTTTGTTTGTTTATTTATTTATTTATGATAGACAGAGAGAGAGAGAGGCAGAGACACAGGAGGAGGGAGAAACAGGCTCCATGCCAGGAGCTCGATGCGGGACTCAATCCCAGGACTCCAGGATCGTGCCCTGGGCCAAAGGCAGGCACCAAACCGCTGAGCCACCCAGGGATCCCCCAAAAGGTATCATTTTAACTTGCGAATTTTTTTCTAACCATTATGCGGTTTTTTTTAGATTTATCCACCTAGCTCATTTTAAATGCTATACAGTATTCTGTGGTCTGAAAACACCAGAATTCATGTGCCCATTCTCGTGTTGGTGGAGACTTGGTAACTTCATTTCTGTTATACTAACTATGCAGCAGTGAACTTTCTTGTTCACGTTTCCATGTGTGTGGCACATGAGGATTTCTCTGAGTTATAGTCCTAGAAAAGAAATTTCTACCCTATATCGTGCACAACTGTAGTTTCCAAGAACTAGGGAATTCCTGAGAGCAGTCGAATGAATTTCCTTCAGTCCCCCACAATATTTGATTTCTATGCTTCTTCCAATTTTTCTGGTTTTTTTTCAATTTTATGTTTATGATCTGTTGGATCATTATATATGCAATTATCATTTCTCTGATTATTAATGATGTTCAGCATCTTTATTATTGATTTGAATTTCCTTCATATCCTTTGTCGATTTTTCTATAAGTCTTTTTAAATATTGATTTTTAGGATGTCTTGATATGTTCTGAATACTAATTCTAGTCTGAGGCTCTTCTGCTTTTCTCTTGTCCTTGAGGAAATTGCCACTATTGGGAGTGGCAACAAAAATAGTACATTTTTCCTATTTTCCCTGTTCATCTTCACTGTTTCTACTATTTATTGTTTTAAAAGAAGTGGACATGGGCAGAGAGAAGATGATTAGAATAAAATCACCAACCTGTATTTGCTATGCTTGTCTTTGCCTTCCTTATGACTCCTGAAAATTAATATTTTCAAGGTCATCTAACACCCTTTTGGCTGAATGTACTGATTAAAAATCACTGAAAATCTCTCAAGTGAACAAACTCTCTTTTCCCTACTACATCATGGAGTCAGAAAATGATATAATAAGAAAGGACCTTTGAGTTCATTTAGGCTGAATGAGGTTGAGTTGGGTTTGCTTCAATAAACCAAACTTCCAATCTGTCTTGTTTCTTCACTCTCCACCACTTTTCTCTGTTTGCTTTCTTTTATGGGCTTTATAACTACAATTGTTCAAAATGTACTAATTATTTTAGCATATATTGAATCTTCTTAGCTCTTTTCAGCCTCCCCTGCTGCAATGCCAACTTTACAAGGGCAGGGACACTATCCTGTTTTGTGCTGAATTGCCGACAACAAAGAACATTAGTAGGTGCTCACTAGATATTTGTTTCCCTTAAAAAATTATTGGTAACTGGTATAAGTTCAGTTAGTTACAGTTTGAAGACAAGAGTTTAGTTCTTCTATCCCCATATTTAAGAGAGGTGCCACAGGGAAGGAGCAAAAGCAAGAATCTATAAATGGCAGGAAGCTGAGGAAGTAGGACAAAATATTAAATGTTTTACATTTATTCAGAAATTAACAATACTGTGGGGCACCTGGGTGGCTCAGTCAGTTGGGCATCTGCCTTTTTCTCAGGTCATGATCTTGGGGTCCTGCAATCTAGCCCCATGTCAGGCTCCCTACTCAGTGGGGTGTCTGCTTATCCCTCTCCCTTAGCCCCTCCTGCCTCCCCTTTGCCCCTCCTCCCTGCTCATGCCTTCTCTCTTTCTCTGAAATAAATAAAACCTTTTAAAAATTAATAATAAATAAATAAAAAGAAATTAATAATACTGAGACATTCAAGACCAGAACTTGTGGATTGCATTGTTGGGAATAAAGATAGGAGTAGATTTCCAATTGAAGTTGGCCCACTGGGGTGAGACAAAGTGATGGATTCACAAGTAATATGTGTAAAGTTTGCAAAAAGTCAAAGGGTTCAGACCAACACCTCTTCCTCTCCTTCCTATCACACTTCCTTCCCATCTTGGTCAACTGGCAAAAGCCATAGAAATTCTTGGAATCTACTCAAGAATCTACTAAGGGAATGTTGAGTTCTGGGTTTTTTTGTTTTTTGTTTTCACTTTTGTAATGTTTTTATAAGGCTTGCAGTCACTTTAGCATATTGCTCTAAAGTATAGGGAAGACTTCCACAATATACTTCCCTCTGCAGACCCTTCTGGCATCATTACCTGGGGAGCATGCAGCCACAATAGAACTCATCAGAATCTCACAATGACAATGTCTGTGAGTCTCATCATTTCAACCAGGATTTAAATTCTGCCCCCAAACAAGAAAACTTGAAATGCCTGAAATCATACAGTTTATACATGGAAGAAACATGATCCATGTCTTCTTATATGTGACATCAATCTTAAATATTCATATGGCAACACCAACAAGGAATTGTGAAACTAAACTTTTTCAAACAATGAAAAAATTTTTTAATAATAAATTTATTTTTTATTGGTGTTCAATTTGCCAACATATAGAATAACACCCAGTGCTCATCCCGTCAAGTGCCACCCTCAGTGCCTGTCACCCATTCACCCCCACCCCCTGCCCTCCTCCCCTTCCATCACCCCTAGTTCGTTTCCCAGAGTTAGGAGTCTTCATGTTCTGTCTCCCTTTCTGAAAATTTAAAATAAAAAGTAAACTATTCTAGAAAAAGTACCTCCCTATATTTCTGTTCTCTCTGTAGAAAATGATACTAGAAAATCATTCTTCTAGGAAGCCACGAACAGAACCCAGCTGAAAAAAATATATAGAAACAAGTGTTTATGAGTGTTTCAGATGTACTGATAAGAAAAATCTAGTGCTGACTTTGTGGTTTTATGTTTGTTATACTCAATTTTGTTTGTTGTTTTAATTTGTAACTTCCTGTGCTAATTAAATATTTACCTTTAAATCTTTTTTTTTTAAAGATTTTATTTACTTATTTATCCATGAGAGACAGAGAGAGAAGCAGAGATATAGGCAGAGGGAGAAACAGGCTCCATGCAGGGAGCCCGATGTGGGACTCAATCCTGGGACTCCATGATCATGCCCTCGGCCGAAGGCAGATGCTAAACCGCTGAGCCACCCAGGGATCCCTAATCGAATTCTTATTTGTAATTTTGCCATCTTTTTTTTTTTTTTCTTAAACAGTCCTCCCTCCCCTATCCTGAGCCTCTGCCACCCTTTGGCGGTCATCTGCTTGATCAGGGATGTGCCCGCCACATTCTGCCTCCAGTCCGAGGGAAGGGAATGAGGCACATCTGGTGGTATAAGGGCACAGCCCAGAAGTTGCGTATGTTAGTTCTAATCTCATGCCATTGTCAAGAAATTTCTCCATGTAGTCTTTTCTATAAGACCATATGCTCAGCTATGACTTTCTTACCATAAGAGGAAAGTGATATGGGAGAGCTTGGTTCTTGTCTCACGGAGTCAAAGAATGAATCTCACGGACAAAGGAGAGTGAATAAAGCGATAGAAGTTTATTGAGGATACAGAGAAAGCTCTCAGAAGTGAGAGGGATCCTGACAGGGTTGCCACTGAGGGCTTGTAGGGTTGGTCTTTTATTGAAAGCCAACCAGGGAACCTAAATCTTTTTAACATTATCTATTGATATTACCATTGAGTAAGGACTAGGATAACATCTTTAATGCTCGACTTCCTTGGGGTCTGGTTATTCTTTGTTGGTCACAGATGACGGTTGTTAAAAAGACATCCTCCCCACCCACACCTAGGGCAGGGTGGTCTGGCTTGTCCCCTAATCTCTGGTTTCCTTACACATCAGCATTTTGGGGATTTTTGTGAGTCTGATTCGATGGCCCCCTACCTAGCCCTGCCTACCCTCATTTGTCCCTAACTCAAAAGGATTTTCATAGACAATTAGCAGCTCTACCACATATGACCCATTAGAAAGGGATAATAGAAACAATTTAACACTTCTTCTCTGCCACATTTCACATCCCACAGAGGGTACATCCTAACACAGCCAAACAAGTGAACATCCAGGCTTCCCTGGTTATAAAAGATTCACTAACCCTCAGGAAAACCTCCTTCATCTACCATATCTAATTGTGAGAAAACTCTAATATTTGTGCTGAAATCTGTGTCTATAATTATTAACTAGATTATATTTCCAGGTATGAGGGACACAAAATCTTACCCCTTTTAACATGAAAATCCTTTTCTTTTTCCTTTTTTCTTTTTTTGAAACTTGAGTATAGTTGGCATACAATGTTACATTCATTTCAGGTGTAAAATATAGTGATTCAACATCTCTATATGTTATGCTATGCTAACCACATAACCATGCTATGCTATGCTATGCTATATGTTATGCTATGCTAATACCATCTGTCATTAACAACACTATTACATCACTGACTATATTCCCTATTCTGTGCCCTTTATTCCTGTGACTTATTCATTGAATAACTGGAAGCCTGTATCTCTCCCTCCCCTTCCCTCATTTTGTCCATCCTCCACTCTTCCCTCTGGCAGTCATCACTTTGTCTTGGTATTTATAGGTCTGATTCTGATTTTTGTTTGCATATTCATTGTTTTGTTTTTTAGATTCTGCATATGAGTGAAATCATGTACACATGTAAATCCTTTTCATAAATCAAATGTAATACCATGAAACTTGCTTCCTGATCAAGTTCTACTCCTTTGAGTGGAGAGTTCCTTCAAATACTTCTCATGAGATGACTCTAGAATTGTTACATCCGTGGATATTCAACTTCTTTCCGAATAGAATTCATTCTTTCAACTCCCCTTTTGAAATGTGAATGTGGTCTGATAGCAGGTACCCCCCCCCCCCCACCAACTGAATGCTTTTGTTCTCTTTATATTGCCCAAATGGGCTCCTCTTTTTTGGGGGGAGGGGGCAATCCTTACCATAGTAGGCTCCTTCTAAGATTGTAGGAGCAACTGAAGTGCTATGATGTTTCACAGAACATTCTGGTGAACTAGCATCCCCACATATACAGTTGCAATAACCCAAGTACAATATCTGATATATATCCTTGTTAAGTTTCATTTTACCAGATTTAGACCATTGTTTCATTCTGTCAATATGTTTCATATCAGGATCCTGAAACCAAAGACATTAAATCCCAGAAGAGGAAAGATATTATCATATTAAACTGTCTCCATATTCTGACATCAGGGTTGCCTTCTGTGGCATTTACTGTCAGTGTTTCACTCCTGCACCCATACATCCCAAGGACACAGAAGACCTGAACAGTACTATCAACCAACTAGACTTCCCACATACCTATGAAACACTCCAGCCAACAACACACTCCTCTCAAATAGACCTGACACATTTTCCAGGAAAGACCATATTAGGCAATAAAACAACTACTGATACATTTCAAAAATGATAGAAATTATACAAAGCATATTCTCTGACACATTAGAATACAATTAGAAGTCAACAATGAGCAGAAATTCAGGACAATAACACGTATAATGTTTCTTAAATAACTAAAAGAGCAAAGAAAAAAATTACAAAGTAAATTAGAAATGACTTTTGGGTGAGTGAAAACAATAACACAACATACCAAAACTCTGCGAGGGCCAGGCATAATGGGAAATTCATAGCTATAAATAACAATTTACAAAAGAAGAATGTTCTCAAATCAGTAACCCAAACTTCCACCCTAAGAAACAAGAAAAAGAAGAGCAAACTAAATACAAAAAAAAAAAAAAAATAGCAAAGGGAAGTAAATAATGAAGATGAGAGTTGAAATTAGTGAAATAGAGAATAGAAAAACAATAGAGAAAAAAATAACAAATCCAAAAGCTGAGGCTTTGAAAAGATTAGCAAAATTGACAAAACTTTAGCTGGACTGATAGAGAGGGAGAAGGCTCAAATCACTAAAATCAAAAATGAAACATGAAACGTTGCTATTGACCTTACAGAAATTAAAAGGATTACAAGGAAATTCTATGCACAATTATACACCAATAAATTAGATACAGTACAAGAAAGGACAAGTTCCTAAAAAGACACCAACTACTAAAACTGACTCAAAAAGAAATCTTTTAAAAATCTCTTTGAATTTGTCATATCACTGTCAAATAAAAGCACACTTGGCTATAAGGGAGATGTTACCTTAGAGGATTACTTTGGGTAAGAGGCCCATTGCCTTGGGGAGAATGCTCTGAGCAGATCTGCAAGGGTCTCCAAGGTCAGGGAGAAAAGGGCTTTTCTTGTATAAGGAGGAGTAAATAGTAAGGAGGCCAGAAACAACCAGTGTGGGAATGTAACGAATCAGCCAACAGATCATTTCTGATTGGGTCAGAGCCTCCACCTGGAAAACGTGAATGCCAAGTCGGACAGTATGTGGTGGATCTGACTTCCTTTGAGCTGTTGGCACTTCCAGTCTTGAGGAATGCAGGTTCCAGCAGTGGCCCAGGGCAGAGGGTGTGTGTCATCGATGAGATTGGGAAGATGGAGCTCTTCAGTCAACCTTTTTTTTTTTTTTAATTTTGTAATCATGCCTGTTTATTTTATAGGATACTAATTATGATAAGATCTAGTGATTTGATCAATGAGACATAATACAATAAAAAAAAATTACTTCCAGGGAGAAAAAAAAGATTAAGATTGTTAAAAATACTGTTCGTCTGTGTATCAAGGATAAGCTGGCATCATTTTCTGACTTAATATATGTCCATCATTGCTGACATGAGTTACCAATAAGCAAGTCAGATAAGAGTCTACAACTAACTGCCCCTCGTACTCCATATACTCTATTTCTAAAGTCGTGACACAATCGATCCTCTCTGCTATAATCAATGTATATTTTATCCAAATATGCTTAGATGAGAACTTTAGATAGAAGATGTTAGAGAACTTTTTCCTCCTGCAATAAGGTAAAATAAACAGGGCTCCATCACCTACCCATCTTCTCACTAAACGATTTTAGAGAATGGCTGTGTTAAGGGCTGTGTTTCATCTTAAATGACTTCAGTCACGAAACTTGCAAATCACAGCCCAACACGTGCCTAGAATACCCTGTGATAAGAGTCTTGGTAAATCTACTTTGAGAATCGAAAATTTAGTTTGGTCATTGCTGGTCCTGACACACTCTGAACTAAGCCTTTTCTGCGGCACTTTTTTTTTTTTTTTGCAATACACACCTTTATTATAGCAATATATAAAGCAAGTTACTTTAAATGTTCATAGCCACAATTGTACATTAAGAATGCTGGTGTTACTCAGCTTGCTCAAATTTGGGGTGAACAGCTGATGTGTAATTCTTGAAATTCACAGACCTTCATAAAAACGGATTGAAATGCATGTACATGTTTTAAGTGTATTTCAGTGTTCACTTTCCTAACTTTATTCCCAAACTCGGCACTTTCACACCTTAGTGAGTCAACCAAACTCAAAGCTTTTTGTTTTATCCTAAGCTTATACCTACCCTATTCCTGGATGTACCTTTAAGAAGGGTCAGTAAGCAGCTTAGGCTCAGAGTGGGTGAAGTTCAGAGACCTGGGGAAGGAGAGAAGCTCAACCGACATTTACTTAACAACCTTTCTGTTCAATTTGGTCACAGGGACAAAACAGTTCAGCCAATCATTTAGTAGGCCAAAAAAATGGGAATTTGAAGAGTTTGTGTTTGACCTTGCCATATGGGAACCAGGGTGGTACCCATGGGTCTTATCTAAGTCATATGTTTAAGAGTGGTTTCTTGCACTAAGCCAACTCCTGAACACCAAGGGATTCCTGAACACACATATTCACTATTTTCCAGGATCACAGGACTCATGTTCAATATTGTCCTCAGTCTATTCCTTCTCAGCTTTAGTTTATCCACCCACAAAACAAACGCTGCATCTGACTGGTAGTTTACTAACTTCCTTTACCAATAAACTCTTCTTAAAATAAAGTTTACTTGGAAATCCTATATGCAAAACAGATTAAATTGCAAATGCTCTGTTATGATGGTAGAGGGAGGTGGGAGCTTCTCCACTGGACACAACAATGTACCCCCAGCCCTGCACCCTGGCTCCCTGTAAGGGCTCTAGAACTTGGTCAGTTAGCTTGGCTCAACTTGAGACAGGCCCCCTCCTGACTCTCAGCCTTGACCTCCCTTTTCTTTAACCATTGACGTTAGACATCTTAGAATTGTGTGGGGTTTTTTTTTCTTTTCCTTTTTAAAGTGTAGACAGATCTTCTTCCAGCCTTTTTACCAAGTTTTCAAGCCAGTGATGTCTTTCTCAAGGAACTGGGATACATCCCTTTGAAATGTAATTATTGAAGGAGACATTGCCCCTATCTGGCAGGCTCTGGTAGGGTAGGAATCTAACTTCAATAAATGTCAATTAGCAAACACAGATGGTCTGCTGCATTAACTAACCACACCAGTACTGTCCTCCATTAGTTTTCCACCAGCTCACCCCAGCATGAAAAAGCCCTTTCACCTCTCCTTTCAAAGCAGTTGAGTTAACTCTCTCTCCACTACTACAACAATCTTGAGTAAAGTCTTCTTTATGTATGTAACTGTTTGGTTCAATTTTTCTTTGACACAACTCCTAAATTAATTTATTGCCACATTTCTTTGTTGTTCTAACATTCTGCAAACATGAGAAATCAGTAATAGGTCTGAGTTCCAGATTCAGGAAAACCTGGAAATAAAGATTGTAAATTAGTGTTGCTCATGAAAAAAAGAAAGAACAGGGTTGCCTGGGTGGTTCAATGTTTGAGCATCTGCCTTTGGCTCAGGTCATGGTCCCTCGTCCTGGGATCCAGTCCCACATCAGACTCCCCACAGGAAGCCTGCTTCTCCCTTTTACCTGTCTCTGCCTCTCTTTCTGTGTTTCTCATGAATAAATAAGTAAAATCAGAAAGAAAGAAAGAAAGAAAGAAAGAAAGAAAGAAAGAAAGAAAGAAAGAAAGAAGAAAGAAAGAAAGAAAGAAAAAGAAAGAAAAGAAAAGAAAGAAAAAAGAAAAGAAAAGAAAGAAAAAAAAGAGAAAAGAAAGAAAAGAAGAAAAGAAAAAAAGAAAAGAAAAGAAAAGAAAAGAAAAAAGAAAAGAAAGAAAAGAAAAGAAGAAAATAGAAGAAAAAGAAAAGAAAAAGAAAAAAGAAAAGAAAAGAAAAAAGAAAAGAAAGAAAAGAAAAGAAAAGAAAAGAAAAGAAAAGAAAAGAAAAGAAAAGAAACATGGTAACTAGAATCTCAGGTGAAGAAATCTTCAAGTGACTAGAGAATCAAAATGATAATCTCTTGCCCTCTCTTATTTCTTAAATTCCTAGAAGCCCATAAATCCATGTGAATTTGTTGCAATCTCTGCAGATAAGCCTCATGATTCCTTTTGTGTCTTGCTACCCTGAGTTGAAACAGGGAGGCTGAGATGCTCACCGTTGTGTTCTGTCTCCACATGCAGGATAAAGGTTAGAAAACTCCTCCTGAAGGTTACTTTAAAAATAGGAACATTTGCTAAGCAGGTTCTATGTCATACACATCCCTCTTTTAACACCCATATTTGGGGCTGCAAGTCCAGTCCTCAGGCACTAAAAATGAATGCATACATAAATAAAGCAAAACAAGCAAACCAAGTCAACCTGCGGCTCCAGCAAAAGGCCCACTCAATTCCCAGAAGAAAAAAAAATCATCTTTCCAAGTCTATTTAAAACAATGCTATTTCTTTATTATTCATTCCCCTTCTGCCCACTGCCTCTCAACTCCCCTTCACCACCTTTGAGATTTGCATATAAATGGCACTCTTTTTATTTCTCCAGAGTTCATCAACCCCTGGTTGCTTATTCTCCACCTGAAGTCTAATCCTTGCTTTGCAACTTCACAATTGGTTGCTGTGGAAATGATTATGTTGTCACAAACAGAGGATTAGGACTTCGGGAGGAGAAGCAGCAGCAGAGAGCAGATGAACTCCTAATAAATAAAGGTTCTGGTATCATGTAAATGCACCTAAATAACAAAAAGAACTGTCACAGGTGGGAAGGGGAGAAAAATGGGGAAAAAAATCAAAATAGGATTGGTAAGCATTTCTAAACTAGAAAATTGTTAGCATCTACTAGCAAGCAATCATTTTGCCATGAAATCACAAGTCCAGGGTTAAAATAAAAACACCCCGTACATCAGCAGGGAAAGATTGAGTTCCTTTGGATTCAGGGACTCTAAACAGAAGTGAAAGATGCAGAGGAAAAATAAAGGAAAGAAATTGGGACTGACATATAAAAATAATAGCAATTCTGATCCCCAAAATAATTTGCACACTAGCGAAATGTCAACATTAGCATCAAAACTGCCACTGTCATTTAACAATATTATCTGAAAAAGTCATTGCCAAGGTCAGACAACAACTGATCAGACAATAATTGCAGCACAGTTATGTAGGTTTAGAGTCTCACCCTCGAACAGTGAAAATATAGAAGGCAAGTATTTCTTCACTCTACTGACCAGACCAACCAACCAGAGAAGCTCAAAAGGAAAGCATTTGGGGAACTTGATTGGCTGGTGAAGGGGATAAGGTCAAGCCAACAAGTGGGGTTGGGAATTGTAAGCCTGCAGGTGCCCTCAATCTCTGCTGGAGGTCACAGAGAAGTTCTTGAACAGATTGAGGGCAGCATATAGCATGTGGAGTTGCTTTTCTTTTCCCTATTACTTCCCTTAACAGTGGTGGCCTTCCCCCATTTGCCACTAAGTTTGTAAAGAGGATAAATACCCGCATTGTATAATTTCTTTGTACCTTTATGCAGGAGCCCTTCCCAGGGACCAGCGCTGTTTGCAAACTTGATCCACAGGGGATAGGAACCCACTTCCCCTCCCATCTCCCCATAACCGGAACTGTTTGCCTGGAATATTCATCCCTTTCCAAGTGTAAAATAGCTCTTGTTTTCTTCTATTTGAATAAGACTACAACACTACCGTCCATTCAAAGAAAATTTTTCCATATTTATTGGAATATTCAAAAGCATCAGGGAAGCTGTATCTGAAGCCATAAAATGACATTGGAAGCCATCCGAAGATACCAGCAATCACAGATCCAAGGAAGAGACAATTACAGTTAATTATTGGCCCTTGTGCTTGAAATCATCAATTCTCTTTTTCTTGCCTGAAATTGTATGATCTAGTTACATGTGCGATTGGTAGGATGCATTAAAGAGAGGAGCTCTTTGTTAGTAATCAGATAATGTTCCTTTTAAAAATCGGGAGAAGGGACAGAGAAAGAGAGACTGAGGAAATGAGCCCTTACCTTGAGCAGCCTTAAAAGAAATTGCCTCTGCTCAATGTGGCGCCCTCCAAGTGGTCCTCTCTCTGACCTGAGACCTGGACAGAGACAAAGCTATGAGCTTTGACCTTTGGTTCTGGGCAGCAGAAGCTATCATCTCCAGGTCTGGGCTTGTGGCACCTTCTGCAGGATCAGGCCTGAGCCTCAGGGAGAAGAGACTGTCCATCACAGACCCCTTGTCTGGGACAAGAGAAGGAAGGCAGGCAGAGGGCAGAAGCACCCCACTTGGTATCGGCACTTGACCTTGGGACTGTAACCCACTGCAGCTGATGTCTTGCCTTTACAGAGGTGTTTCTTTTTTTTTTAAGATTTTATTTATTTATTCATGAGAGACACAAAGAGAGAGAGAGGCAGAGACATAGGCAGAGGGAGAAGCAGGCTCCATGCAGGGAGCCCGATGTGGGACTCAATCCCAGGACCCTGGGATCACAACCTGAGCCAAAGACAGATGCTCAACCACTGAGCCACCCATGTGCTCCACAGAGGTGTTCTGTGTGGTTCTTCAACAGATTTGGATACGTGATTGTCCCCCCAGTCCAGGTGGCCTCTTCTGAGAACTCTGAGTATAGTTCTACGCCGAACAATGACAAATGTAGATGGGAGGCAGGCTCAGGCTTCCCATTTCTTGGGGAAATTAAAGGCATTTAAGACAAAGCAAGGAGAAGACAAGGACCTTGGCAGCGAGCTGAAGGCAAAAAGGGGAAGAAGGAGCCAGGTTCTGTGTCCATCACAGCAGCGTCTTTCTAAGGAAATTAGAAAGGCTGTATGAAATCAGAAAAAAAAAAACACAACTGTGTCACCTGACACAGAACAGGGAGAGCCTCTCAGGGCAGCTTAGATGACAGAAAACTGACAGTTTCTATCCATGTGAAAAAGCAAGTTAAACTAATTTCCAAGGGTCATTCCACTCCTTTTCAAACCAATTCAGGAGCTGCAGTGGGGATGGAGTCACCGCACAGGCTTATTAGCATTTATAGCAGGAACGTCCGTGGCAGGTGGAGGTGGAGTGGGGCTTTGTCTTCCTGCTTTCCTCTTTGTATCCTCTCTGACAAATGTGAGCAGGAAACCGATTAGAAACTTCAAAAAGTCTGGTGAGAGTGTTGCTCCAAAATTCGGTTCTTCTCTAAGACATTTAGGACACAAGACCTTTCACTGGGGACATCAGTCAGCAACAGGTGTCACTACCCTTCATTCATGTGGCAAATATTTACAGGGGCCCACCAGGCTGGGGGAGCACAGAGCAAGAAAACCAAGCCAGCCTGGGTGTGCCTTCATCTAAGTACAGGACGCTGATGGTAACATGTCGGTGCACAGGAAGTTAGCAGGCAAGAGTTGAATCAAGTCATATGAAAACTCCACGTACCAGCTAGGACCCACAGTTGGCATTGCTCAAGCCCCAGGCACTCACGAAGGTGAGGGTTCACCCAACTAGAGCGGATCAGGAACCCACTGGCCCAGGTGCCACAATTTCAGCAGCACAATGTGAATGAAAAGTGCTCATACCTTGGAGCCAGACTCCAGGGTCCAAGTCCCAATTCTGTTACTCAGTCGCTATGGGATATTGGATGATGTGTGTAGATTTGGGGGCCTCTGTTTCCTCATCTGGAAAACAGGTCTAATAATAGCTCCACTCTCTCCCCAGTGGATTGAAAGACTTATTATGAGAACTTTGTCCAATGTGTGATAGATCCCACGAGTATTCATTATTGTTATGAGGACCTACAAAGTTCAAAGTTCAAAACATAGACATTCTGATTCTTTCTGTGGAACATGAGAAAATCAGCATCCCATAAGATCAAGATGAAACATATTTCTTGGGGGTACCTGGGTGGCTCCATGGTTGAGCGTCTGCCTTTGGCTCAGGTTGTGATCCTAGGATTCTGGGATCTAGTCCCACATCAGGTCCCACTCAGGGAACCTGCTTCTCCCTCTGCCTATGTCTCTGCCTCTCTCTGTGTGTCTCTCATGAATAAATAAAATCTTAAAAAAAAAAAAAAGAAACATTTCTTATGCCTCCAGTCACCTCATGCTCTCATCCTGTGTCTCTATAATCATCCCACATCTTCGGGTCATTACTCATTTCAGGAACTGCTTGCGGGTGCTTTTCTGAGACAGTAAAGAAAACAAAAGGACCAGTAAGTTAATGTGACTTTAAAATTCCTTGTAAGCTATGAGATGCAGCGTAGAATGTTGGATAATTAATGCTCACTGCTTTAAACTTCACTTACATCAAGTCCTGTGCACTCTACAGCACAGGAAGTTTTGCAGATGACCGTGTCCCACATTATTTATAATCCAAGGATAGCTGTGATTACAGTGGGAATGGAAGGCAGGAGAAACACAGTAGGAGAAAATAAAGCATTTCTTGAGTGATTTCATAGTTTCGTGTTCTGTTTTGTTTCCCTCTGTCAGTAAGGACTGACTGTGCCCTCCCAGAGCTTCTCACCTGCATCATAAGGGATTTGTCCCTCAGATGGAACAAAATGATGCTCCCTAGTTTTAAAGGAGATAGAGATAGATATTTCTGCTGGTAGTGGACCCTTCCTCCTGCTTCCACAAATAAATGGCAAGGAGTTTGCCAACTTTCTCTGGAGATCCCAAGGGAACCAATTCCTTTGCTGAGACTCCTACCACCATCTGCACCATCCACACCCTGCTACAGATTAATCTACTAATATTAGGATGTACTCTTGGCAGTCCGGGTTTCCCTCTTCAAGTCAAAAAGAAATAATTTCATTATGCACTATCGTTATTCTTCCTACCCAAGGAATTAAAGTGATTTCTTCTTCCCCATCATCTCTGTGGTGTGATGTCCTTCTGTAAGGCAAGACAGGACATTCTTGTTGCTGCAGGATGGTGTTGAAGATGGATGTGTGTGTGAGTGTGTGTGTGTGTGATCCTGCACATTCACATATTGCGAAGATTTCATGTGTAAGTATCTCTTTACAAAGAGCTTAAGAAACAAAGACAAGAGATAGCCAGAAAAAAAAAATGTTCCATTTGGGTGAAAAAAAATCTTATTATAAGCAACACTTTCTATTGCTCTTCTTTTGTTCTTCATAATTGAAGTCATTAACAGGAAAACCAGATCTTTCTTTCTTTCACAGTTAATCTGCTCTGGCTGTAGTTCCCTGGTGGATGGCTGTCTCTTTGTCGCCTCACATCCCTGACTAGAATCTGTGTGGATGGCCCTTTTTCCAACACCCTTTCGGCAGGTTGACCCCAGAGCACTAGCCACTCAGAACTCTGCACACTCAAGGGACGTACATGCCAGGTAGGAATGAGAGGGGTCAGCAGGCTTGCTCATTCAGAGTTACCACAGAACTCTGCAAATCTTTGAGCAAACCCAAGCTTGGAATGAGACTTGTTGGTTACTTGCTCCATGCTGACAGGGCAGGTACCAGCCCAGTCCTAAAAAGTGAAAGTTAGCTTCTGTGACATTATTTGCTGCACAAGTCTGGGGTACCATTCATGTAGACTAGGAGGTACACACAGTCTATGGGAGTCCTGCGAGCCCAATGTCCTCTTTTTCACAAATGGTGTCACATATATCCCATATCCCTTTGCTCTCTTTCCTCGACTTACAATGCCGCCTGTCCTTAAGGAAGGATCTGATACTAGAATTTTACTACACTGAAAATGGAAGCTGATGCCAAATTATTCAGAGACATTTCTAAAGCCTTGTGATTGTAGACTGGAAGTTGTCATTCTCTCAATAAACATCACTGCATTCTTCCTAAATGTCATTCACTGAGCTCCATTCTGGACTTAGCAAAAACTACCTTTGTAGAGTGCTTTACAAATTTACAAAAACCTTTTCATAGTTCAGTCCAGAACCAAGAGTCATGAGCTACTATGTGATGTCCTTGCTTTGTTCCTTTTATAATTTGAGTGCAGTGATCATTGTTGTGTATTTCATAAGGAAGTTCAAAATCACAAGATTGCTTCAATCAGATCTCCAATGCAAAGAGACTTGAAATGGACAAAAATAAATATCTCAACTTAATAGTGACTCTGTGAACTAGAAACAACTATCAAACCAACTGGTGTCCAATGAGTGAATTGAGGAAGGAAAAAGATTAGTGTTTTCCATCAGTACAAAAAAGCTGAATTTTATGTGAAAGGTTTTTTTGTTGTTTGTTTTTTGTTTTGTTTTTGTTTTTGTTTTTCAAATGGGAATCCTATACACAACATTATCACACTGGAAAGTAGGTTTTCAAGAACAAATTGTGTTTGCTATTTCTGAGCATTGAGATCAGAGCCATGAATGTCAACTTAAACACATCATCTCAGATTATGAGAAATTTAGTATGTATTGTTATGTGATTTTGCAATAACATATAACATAGATTGACTGAAACATTTATAGAGTAGATCAAACTAACTCCCTAAATATCACCAAATAGTGAGGGAAACACCATTGGCCATCTTAGGAGTGTCTCAGAAGAGAGGATTCAGAAGTGGGATAGTTACTGAGCCTTAGTTTCTGATCTCAGGTCATTTTAAGGCAGATCTTTTAACACAGGAAATGAATGGGGAGTGGGCACAATTTCCGACATAATTTAGGGTTAGTGGACACAAGACCATAGCCATTTGCCCAAGTGAAGAATATTGTCTCCAATAAGTTGATCCATAGGCATTTCCTGAAGCAAACACTGAAAATATTTACTGGTTCATGGTCTTCTCTTTCCCAGGAAAATATTCCTGAAGCACACAACAAAGTATGTTTATCTAGGTGTACTATAGTCTCAAAGTTATATTTATCTAGGTGTGCTATAGTCTCATTGACATTTTATTAACAGGTAATCTCAGTTCATAGGTATCTTTTGGTTTGCAAAAATACAGCCGTTAACGTAATAGACATTCTTTCTTGTAACATATTTATTTGTACCCTCAAAAATTATTAAGTTTTCCTACATGAGAGTCATTGTCTGTAACTTGGAATGCCAAGATGAATTATGAGTCAGAACACTGAGAAGGTTAAGCAATAAATATAAAATCAGAAAAAAAAAAACACAGATAAGAATTTGGTGCCTTTAAAGGGGGACAAAAAGATGAATTCCTGAAGGAGAGTTCTGAAGAGCAAAAGATTTTATCATCTGAGAGATTTGGAGATAGTTGTGCAGAAGAGGTGATAACCTCTGCAGGAAGTGAGAATGGGGCATGCAGAGATGAGAGAGACACCCAAGTGGATGGATGAGCCTGAGCAAGGAGAATAGAGAAATTTGTGAGAAAATTAACAAAATTAATTTGTGAGAAATTTTTAAAAATTTGCCTAATGCTAAAATGTGTGGAACATAAAATCTTAGACAAATGTGGCAATTATATACTGGAGGAACTTGAAAGCTAGTCTACATTATTTTTTATGCTTTTATTTGATAGCAAATAACAAACAAGTGACGGTGGGATAATAATGCATAATTTTATACAGGCCTGTGTTCCAAAGAGACTCATCTATGAATGAAATATGTATGAAATATGTATAGATGAAATATGATACTGCCTTCTCTTTCTGGAAAAGTGTATGTCTGATAATCCACCAACTTTTTGTCTGCAAAATGTCTGAACATGCTGAATAAAATATAACAAACTTTCTTTCATATATCCAGCTTGCAAGAAAGTAAGGGAAATCTACAGGGTTCAAAGGTAGATAAAGCTGAATCAGCAACCATTTACCCCTCAAGGGGGCTTGATTCACCACGGGTGTTCAGAGGCCAGCAGGAAACTTTGCCATCCTTGCTAGCTGGTGACTTACACACTTGTATGGAAAGCCTGAAGAAATGAGGGCTAATCTTTCAGTAAAAGAGCAGCCTAACAAAGAAAACCATTGGCCAGTGAAGGAAGACAGTAAGAAACAGAACTAAAAATCCAGAAAGTGTAACCACACCTACATAAACCCTTATTTATAAAATTGCACCCCAAGATCTTCACTGATATGTGTAAAGTACTTGTTAAGCTAGGTGATGTGTATATGGTTGAGCATGAAATTATTACTCCTACCTGCTTGTATGCCTGAGTTCTTCAATTACAGAAAATTCTAAACATATAAAAATAGATGAAATAGATTAATAAGCCCCCATAAAGCCATTACCAAGTTTCAATAATAATTAATACAGAGTAAGTCTTGCTTCTTCTAAAATTCCTCTCACTCTCTTTAGTCCTAGATTATTCTGAGGCAAATCTCAGATACTCTTTAATTCCATGAAAACTTCACTATGTGCATCTAGAAGATGGAGACTTTTAAACTGTTGACATTATGATTGCAAAACACAATAAAAACTAAAGATTATTTCTTGGTATTATCAAGTCAATGGTCAAAGTTCCATAATTTTGTCTGGTTTTGGTTTTGCTTGGAGTTTGCTTGATAGTGCCAGAATGCATTTGATTGATATGCCTCTCAAGTTTTTAATCTATGATTTCTGCTCTTTTTTTTTTCCCTGGAAATTCATTTGTTGAAGTGAGATATTTGTCCTTCAGAGTTTCTAACATTCTAAATTTTGCTGATTGCATTTGATTGATGTTTGAGGTTAGCTTGTTTGTTTCAAAAAGAATATTCCATAGGTGGTGGTGTATACTTTCTATTGAACCACATCAAGAGCGGCATTAGTGTCTGTCTTCCGTTAAGATTAATCAGTTGATTTAGGAGTTGTCAGTGTGATTTATGCATTATAAAAACTCTACTGGCTTTTTAGCTTGTTGATCATTGCTTGGTTCCAATTTCCCATTAATATTCTAATAGCTGGCCTTTCTATTAAAAAAAAAAGGACTTTTCCATCAATGGTTTTTCATTACTCTGAGATACAGTACATACAGTAAGATCAAATTATTTCTTGGTTACTTCTCTTTATTTACCAGTTTTTAAAATAATAAATTGATTTTCTATGATCCTCCATAGGTCACCAAAGAGATGATTTTGACACGTCATCTATCCCACTTGAGTATGTAAGAGTGGATGTGTTTTAATCCAGTAGCAGTGGAATCCTTTTGATTTTATTGATAACTTTCTTACTTTTTGGCACAACAAGATGTTCTAGGCTCATCTGGTCCTTTTCTTTTGCAATATCTAAAATCAGTAACTTCTCCAGAAAATTTAGAGACTGTAATCTAGACAATATGTATGCCCATTGCTACTGGACTCACCACTGTTCTTCTCCCCCACCCCGCCCTGTTTCACTCATTCCCACTCCCACCATCTGTTTGTTCTCTATAGTTGAGAGTCTATTTCTTGGTTTGACTTTCTTTTTCCTTTGTTCATTTGTTTTGTTACTTAAATTCCACATATGAGTGAAATCATATATTTGTCTTTCTCGACTTAGTTTATTAGCATTATACTCTCTAGTTCCATCAATATTGTTGCAAATGGCAGATTTTATTATTTTTTATGGTGGAATAATATTTAATTATATATATCAAAAAAAGTATATATATCACCTCTTTATCCATTCATCTATCAGTGGACACTCGGGCTGCTTCCATGATTTGGCTATTATAAATAATGCTGCTATAAACATAAGAATGCATGTATCCCTTTGAATTAGTATTTTTGTATTTTTGAGTAAATACCCAGTAGCGTGATTACAGGATCATAGGGTAATTCTATTTTAAACTTTCTGAGGAACCTCCACACTGTTTTCCACAGTGATTGCACCAGTTTGCATTTCCACCAACAGTGCACGAAGGTTTATTTTTCTCCACATCCTTGCCAACACTTGTTATTTCTAGTGTTTTTTATTTTAGCCATGTTGACAGATGTGAAATACTATCTCATTTTGGTTTTGATTTGCAGTTCCCTGATGATGAGTGATGTTGAACATCTTTTCATGTGTCTGTTGGCCATCTGGATGTCTTCTTTGGAAAAATGTCTGTTCATGGACATGCTGTTTTTAGGCCCATTTAATGGCCCAAGTTAAAAAATACATTTTTTTAAAAGAAAAGGTATTATGAGTTTATACTAATATTCTTAATTCAAATTTAGAATTTAAGGTTTCTACTTAACCTCTTTGATTTTTGTGTGTGTTGTATTTTCTGTAATGCTAAAACTCTTCATTACTCGTATGTTTGAAATTTCACAAAACACAATCACACACAAATAGAGAACTAAACAGAAGAGGAAGACTACAGACAGAAAACCCGTTGAGAATACTGTTTCTTAAATGTTTCTCAAAGTTTTTTATCCCAGGCCCCAGTTTGAGAAGGAGAATATTTTCTTCTTTTTCTTTTATTAGAACTTTTAAAATAACTTGTTTTGGCCAAACAGCAAGCAAAAGATATTGTTTAAGAAAAAATTACATCATTTGAAATGTAACATAATATAAGTTTTAATCATGGGCACTAATCTGAGTGATGAATTTGCTTACTTGGGTCAAGATTTTCTGTCTTAGTTGGTAAAGGACATTTGTCTCCAGACATTTTCTTCACGCATAGTTTTGGTAGAAAAGTTAAAGTCTACCTTTATAAATGTATTTAATATATACTATACTATTTTTTCAAATATAGAAATTAAAAAGTGAAATAAACAATATTTAAAAGATGTATTTATAAAATTTTTGATGGTTTAATAAATCCTTCTGCTCTCACTACAATACACACATACATATATATAATTGAATGTGTTATTTAGGCTTAGCTGTGTTTCTGTCTTACTGATCATGACAGCTACATGTCATCTTTAGCTAGTACCTCAAGGTACAATATACACTTAGGCAAGTTTCATCCCCAACTAAAGAGGAGCTATAGCCAAATATCAAATAGTCTTTTTGTTCATTTAGAGAGTTTGAGGCCTATTTCTTGTCTATCTGGCTAGATTATCATTATGTTGTATTATAATACAGGTGACAAAGAGCTTATATTAAGAAGAGGATAAGCATTGTTTCTGCCATTGGTTTTTGGTTTGCTTCTATTTAATTACTCATATTTTGTTGTAATTTTCCTGGCATTTTTAAGCACTTTATTTTGTGAGGGCTTGTTTAGTTAGAGCTAGATAAAATAATCTGTGAAGCCATTATCTGCATATACCTGAGACACAATGCATTTTGTTGCAAAAAAGGAATAAATGAGGCCACCGTGTGCATCCCTGCAGGGGTGCTCCCACTAGTCGGCCTTGCCAGGTAGCAGGTGGCTCCCCCCAGAGAGGAAGGGAGGGGCCAGCATAGAGATACACATTAGGCACTAGTAAAGCCTATCTTCTCTTTCTATTTTGTTTTGGAACACAGAATCAGTATCAATAGAAAGTGGAATATCTAAAGCTTTTTTCCTCCTTCTGTGTGGATCTTTTGTGTCCCCTTAGGATATACGAATTCCAAGATACAGATGAAGGAGAACACCACACGAAGCATTTTCATGTCCAAGTCTCATAAAGCACCTTGTCTGCGCACTGCAAACATCTCCTTTTCTCAGCCAACCATGTCTTGACAGGACTTCCTAGCAGGATGTGCTCTGTCCCCCACCCTACATTCTGGCAAAACTCACACTTGCAAATCCCTGAATGGAAGGATACCTGCAGAATTCCAGGTGAGAAATAAAAAAACTAGAAGCTTGTAAAAGGGAGGAGAGGAAAAAAGAAAGTAACTGGCAGCATATCTGACTTAACTTGGCAAATGATTCCTTGTGGGATCAAAGGGGGAAAAAATTTAAAGTATCAAGTTTTCATGTCCAGGTACCTAGAGGTTTAGGGCAGGAGGCAATGGCAATGGTTGTGGCCCAGATAGAAATAGAAGGCACAAGGACACCTGGATGGCTCAGCGGTTGGGCATCTTCCTTGGGCTCAGGTTGTGATCCCTGGGCGCTGGGACTGAGTCCCTCATCGGGCTCCCTACAGGGAACCTGCTTTTTCTTCTGCCTGTGTCTCTGCCTCTCTCTCTCTGTGTCTCTCATGAATAAATAAATAAAATCTTTAAAAAAAAGAAATAGAAGGCACATAGTAGGAGTGATTAAAGGGAAAAAAGTGTCAATCCACTTTTGAATGCCAAGCCTTTATGCTGAGTGAAGTAAGTCAATCGGAAAAGGACCAACAGTGTATGTTCTCATTCATTTGGGGAATATAAATAATAGTGAAAGGGAATATAAGGGAAGGGAGAAGAAATGTGTGGGAAATATCAGAAAGGGAGACAGAACATAAAGACTCCTAACTCTGGGAAACGAACTAGGGGTGGTGGAAGGGGAGGAGGGCGGGGGGTGGCAGTGAGTGGGTGACGGGCAATGAGGGGGACACTTGACGGGATGAGCACTGGGTGTTATTCCGTATGTTGGTAAATTGAACATCAATAAAAAATTAATTTATTAAAAAAAAAGAATACCAAGCCTTATATCTGGGGATCCTCTGAGTATCTAATTGGGGAAGTAAAACTGGAATTTAGTGGATGGTCAAATTTGGAAATCAAGATGTTAGAGTTTGTTCACAGATTTGCAATAACTGAAACATATGGTAACTAAGATACACAATATTGAAAATGAAGAAAAGAATGAAAACAAAGAAAAAATTACTGCTAGGGAATTTTATTTTATAGGTTGGAAGAAGGGTGGAGATAAACAGTTCTAAAAGGAGAATCAGGAAAATCGTATCCTCAAAGCAAAAAAAAGGGAGTTTCCACAAGAGGGTGCCCAATGTAAGAGGGAAATTTAAAAATATCAGAACTAATAATCCATTATAATTACTACCTTCAATACCATTGCTTTATATATTTTTCTTTGCGGGAGAAAGAAACTTCCAGATAATGGTGTGATTTTCAAGGTAGTAAGCAGGAAGGGAGAAGGCACATGCAGATTTTTCTTTAAAGCAGTTTGGCAATCATAAGAAGAAATGAAATGTAGACAGGTTTGATTTTCAGTTGAAATTGGATGGAAACAGGATGAGATATCAAGTTTTTAGACAAGAAAGACTCAGCAGGATGCACAAATTAAAAATATAAAAAAATATACAAATTGTTCATTGCTAGTGGAAATGCAAAATGGCACAGCCACTTTGGAAAACAGTCTGGTGGGTTCTTACAAAGCTAAATATATTCTTACCATATGATCCAGCAGTTGTGCTCCCTGGTATTTACCCAAAGGAGTTATCTGATACTTATGCCCACACAGAACCCCGCACACAGATGTTTAAAGCAGCTCTATTGACGATTGCCAAAACATGGCAGCAACGAAGATGTCCTCAGTAGGTGAAAGGAAAAACTGTGGTACTTCCAGATAAGGAATATTATTTAGCACTAAAAAGAAATGAATGATCAAGCTATGAGGACATTTAAGTGCATATCACTAAATGAAAGGCGCCAATTTGAAAAACTTACATACTGTATGATCCCAACTATATGACATCCTGGAGAGGGTAAAACTATAGAAATAGTAAAAAAAAAAAGTAGTGGTTGCCAGGAGTTACAAAGGGAGAGATGAATAGATGGAGCACAGAGGATGTATAGGGCAGTAAAATTACTTTGTATGAAGCCATAATGGCGGATACACGTCATTCATACATTCATCTGAACCAGTAGAACCAAAAAGAGCAAGAATGAAAATTAACATAAACTATAAACTCTGAATGATAGTGACACATCAATGCAGGTTCATCCAACCTACAAAAGTACCACTCTGGAGGACAGTGGTGATGATGGAGCAGGGTATGCATATGTGACGGTACAGGATATATGGGAAATCTCTAACCTCCTGCTCAATTTTACAAACCCAAAACTGCTCTGAAGAATCAAATCTATTTTTATAAAGCAGAAGGAACTGTTGGTAGGGCACTGACATAATACACATATATGATCTATCAAATTCTTATTCGCATAAGCCTAAAAAGGGAAAGTGTGCTGCTAATCCTGGGATTTTAATACCCTGTAGGTGCTTTAAGGGCATGACAGAGCTATACATGGACCTTAAACTTAATCTATAACCATTGGAATAGTACACAAGCTGAGAAGGGGGTTTCTTTGCTTTCAAGGGAAGGCACCCAGGTTTGAGTTCCTCATGACAGATCTACTCCTCTTTTGTCTGATAATCAATGGCTCGAATCAAGAGTAGCCAACATTAGGAGACTTGAGATGTAGGTTAGGAAGGGGATTTGCCTCAGTGCTGAATGGACTGGCCAGGAACACCTTAGTCCACCTTTGGCTCACTGTTGCTCACTCTGACGTAAGCCTCTAGCCCTGGACCAGATCTTTGAACAAGATTGTTTATTCCTCACCAAATCTATGCTTGACAATCTACAGGTACATTGTGGACCTAGCAGATTGTACATAGAAATCTTACTGTAAGATTTCTAAAATAATTGAGCCATAGAGACATTAGAGGTGTTTGTTAACTAAATGTACTCTATTTTCTTGTTCTCACTTTCTAGTGCTTAAAATCTAAGCACTGACATCAGCTCAGGAGAAGCATATTCTTTTATCTTAAATGCAAGGCCAAAAAAGAGAGGTCTCATGGATACAGGCTTGGAGATTTGAAGAGCAGAAGAGAGACATTAATTAGATCATTGGCATTTTGGTCCCAAAGTAAGAAACAGACCTTAATCATAGAAGTTATTCCTATAATTTCAGAAAACACTAATGTAGAGTGTGCTGGAATACACGATGCCAGGAATTATGACTAGGACCTGATACTTTGTGAGATACAGAGAAATAAACAAATGTAGGTGTTTAGAAAACGGAATATATAATAGGCTGGTGATAAGACAACTTAATTAGGAATAAATTAAATCTAAGAGTAATAAACCAACACACTTGCATATTTTAAAGCAGGTGATAATTTTGTGTGCATGAACCTGTGTCTTAGACAACTGAAACTAGAGTCTTTCTAATTATTTTCCCAGAGCTACACATTCAGGCAACATGTGTCTGCAACTAGCCTCCCCCATTTACAAAACATAAAACCTTAAAAGGAAAAAAATCCTAAGGCTAAGCCACACCGGCTTAAACAAAAGGAGACTATTAGAGCTCTCAGTGTGATATACCAGGAAGTAAAGTGCTCTCAGGGACTCACAGGACAGTCTCAGCTCTTTCTCCCTCTCCTGCTCTCTTGTTCTCTCAAACACTCCCCTTCTCTCTGCCCTTGACACTGTTCCTCTCCATAGAATGAGTTCACTCAGTTCCCCTGTTAAGAAGTTCCTGCTTTCCTCTCTGATGGAGGCAAGGAGAGAAACCCAGATAGCCCGCTTGTATACCCAGTCCACTCCTGGAGAACACACATAGACCAATTTGAGACTCATGACCTTTCATGAATCAATCAATGAGATCAGTGGATAGTATCTACACTGACCAGAGCTAAAAAATAGATGACTACTAAATATATATTATTTTTCTAATACGTTAAGCTCCTATTAGTAATTTAGAATTAGCAATTCATCATCACTGGGTGGTGGAATTTTTCATTGTTTCTTGGTGGCCTGATAACGTCGAGTACTTCTGATGTGTTTTACGGTATTATTTACCTTCGTGGTAGTGAAACTTGCTTTCTCAGCCTCCCTGGTAACTGAAGTACAGTAAGGCAGCCAACCATCTCTACTTGCCCTGAACTGAGGAGCTTCCTGGAACGTGAGACTTTCAGTCTTGAAATCAGTATAGTCCTGAGCAAACTGGGATGATTGGTCACCCCAGGAGCAGAATGACCCAGTTTCTATTACTCAAACATACATATAGGACACTGAATCTGAGAGGGTCTGATTTGCAGAAGTGGGTGAGGCACTGGCTTAATTAATGTTCAGGCTGCTGTAACAGAATGGCATAAACTAGGTGGCTTAGAAACAATTATTTCCCATAGTTCTGGAGGCTGAGAAGTCCAAGATCATGGTGCCAACAATTAGTGTCTGATGAGAACCCAATCCCTGGTTCATAGATGCTTTCTTCTCACTCTGTCCTCACAGGGCTAAAAGGTGAGGGACCTCTCTGGGTTCTCTTTCATAGGACACTAACCCCATTTATGGAGGCTCCATTCTCTTGACCTAATCACCTCCTAGAGGCCTCACTCCTAATACCATCACCTTGGGGGTTAGGTTTTCAGCATCTGAATTTGGGGGCAACATGAACATTCAGTCCATTATAAGCACAGAATCTATCCTGGTGCAAATGATGTTGAAGACATTCAGCATCCCAAAGCGACACTGTTCAGAACCGACAGGGTCCATCCATGTCTGCCATAATTCAGGCATAAGAGGTGCTATTTGCGTCCTGAAGTTGTAATCATGCCATTGTCCTCACTGGAGTGGGTCTGTTGGTGTAATTTGGGCAATGTTTTGGCTATCTAGCCATCAAAACTGGGTATTTAGCCACTTCAGAGACTCCATGAATTATGAAATGTCCTTAACACATTCCTTTCCTTCCTAAGAGTGAAAAGAGTAACTTGGTAAGCATCAAGCTTGATACCCTCTGAAAGTTGGAAAATCAGTTCATTTGACCCTCTATGTCATCATCTCCAAGATGAGAACAATAATGCCCTCTCGGACTACCTCAACAAGTTGCTGTGGATCTCAGAAGGGATGATAAATGTGAAAATACAATACTGTAAAACTCAGCAAACATATTAGATAATTATTAAAGAATCCAATTAGACGGGATGGAGATATCTTTAAGTACTCTGAAAAATAAATGTTTTAACTTCTCCACAAAATGGATCATGAATGTGTTCTTAGATTTTCTGGGTAATACATTTTATCCTGATAAATGGGTTTTGGTGTTTTGATTGTATCATCCCTTATAAACTTAGCCTCAAAGAACAACATATCCAGCAGCGCCCCCATTTCCATGGTTTCATTTTCCATGGTCTCAGTTACCTGCAGTCAACCATGGCCGGACAGCAGACGATCCTCTTGACTTAGCATCAGAAGGTCAATAGTAACCTAGCGCTACGTCACAATGCCTACATCATTCTCCTAGCTTCATCTCATCACGCAGGCATTTTATCATCTCATATCATCACGGGAAGAAAGGTGAGTACAATAGAGTAAGATATTTCAAAAGGGGCAGAGCACATTCACAGAACATTTATTATAGTACATTATCATAATTGTTCTATTTTCTTAGTTTTGTGCTTAATTTATGTGTTAAACTTTATCATTGGTGTATATATGTATAGGAAAAACATATATATAGGGTTTGTTACTATCGGCATCCTCTGGAGGCCTTGGAACATATCCCTCATAGATTAGGAGGCTACTGTACTTAGGAACAAAAAAAAAAGTTTATTGCTTTCTGTCAAAGCTTCTAGAAAAATCTTCATCTCTGATAGAGAAGATGCAATGTGGCCATCATTTTTTAATGGAATGGTAATATGTGGATAGTTGATCCTCATATTAAAAAATTCACTGATTTTACATCTGTTGCTTTTATAAGATAACATCATGACATAAAGATAAAAACAGTAGAGAGGGATGCCTGGGTGGCTCAGGGGTTGAACAGCTAGCTGCCTATCCTTCAAGGCAAACCCAAAGATCAACAAATATGTAAAGCAATTACCTGATACCTGGTAGGACCATCTCTCCTCTGAACTGTCATGGTGCTTAGGTTGTTTTCCTTCTTCTATACAATTATGTGTGTACATGTTGAACATGTCGAGATTCAATTTTAGGCAGTATAATGTAGCAATTGATATTAGTAGCCTTGGAGTCAGGCAGCTCAAGGTTTCAATCCTGGTTTTGTTAGTTCTTACCTGAATGATGTTAGGAAAAAACTGGGGGGGGGGGGGGGGGGGGCTAGATTTTATTTATTTATTTATTTATTTATTTATTTATTTATTTATTTATTTAAGAGAGAGAGAGAGCAAGCATGAGCAGGGAGAGAGGCAGAGGGAGACAGAAATGAAGAAGCAGACTCCCTGCTGAGCAGGGATCTCAATGCAGGGCTCATAGGACTCCATCCCAGGATCCCAGGATCATGACCTGAGCTGAAGGCAGAGGCTTAATCAACTGAACCACCCAAGCATCCTGAAAAAAATGTTTTAATTACCATAAGTCTCACCTTGCTCAGCTCTGTAATGGAACAATAGTTTCTGTATTATAGGCTTTCTTTTTTTTCTTTTTTTTTTTTTTCTTTTGTTTCTTGTTGAAAGAACAAGTTAATTTTTAAAAGACATTTTATTGAATAATTAGCTTCTCTTCTGGTTACTAGAGCATGGTGACTACTGGGAAGGTTTGTGTGAGTGATTGGCCACCGACAGAGCTGGGTGCCTGAGGGGCGTTGTGTGTGGCTAGCTTTCAACAGCCACTTGTTTTTGGAAACTAGGAGTAAGCTGGCATTATGGTAGAAGCTAGTCACAACAGCACCTGAAAAAATCTAAAACTTTTTGCCATAATTCAGAAATTGGTTCTTCTGCAATGTGGCTCATTTCTTCGGGTCTAGTGGAAACGATTAGACAGATAAAGACAACATAGTAAAAGTTACCATTATCAACAGGTAGATGTTGATTGCTTGATGTTCATTATTTCTGTGAATTTTCATAACAGATCCACAGGTCAATATAAATATCTTTATTTTACCAATGAGGACACTAGAGATCAGAGTTTCAATAACTTGTCCAATGTCGTCGAGTTAACCACCCAGTTGACATTTGATGACAGCTCTGTTGGCTCCAGACTTCTTCCTCTCTGCCATGTGGCCTTTAACTTTGTGACAGTTTCACAGAATCAAAAAGATAAGGGATCTAAATGTACCACTTCCTCATTTTATATGATGAGAAAAATAAGCTCCAGTGGAGTCAACAGGGTTGCCAGCTAGCCAGCAAAACTCTAAAATGACGCTGCCACACCATATGGAGTAATAACATCGTCATTAATATCTGAGGAATGGTCTTGATCTCTGTTTCAGCTTTTACTTTCCCTAATAAACCTCATCTGCTGACCTCACGGTCTGTATTTACACATGAGCCATTGTCAGCAGTCTTCGTGGTCCCCAGGGAAGAAGCAAAGGAGAAGGAGCTTCCACTTGCCTAAAACTCAAGAGCCCATTGACTTCACTCTGCCCTGAAGACACCATACCTGCCAGGCCCCCTGAAAGGGGAGCCCAGGACCCATCTGCACCTGACAAAGCTTTAAGTGGCTTGACCTTTGTAAAATGGAGCTTAAACTTTCTCTTTCAACCTTTCTCTAAGAGGCCTCTCCTCTGCACTGGGAAAAATTATTCATTTGAAGGCTTAATACTCCTACGGCCTCAATAGTAGTTAGGTTTTAAAATGTTTAAATATGAGCGATAGGGACTAAGTGCTACTGCAATTGCTAGTCATTTGATGTTTTAAAAGGACACCAGAAGTTGTTCTGGTCACGCTCCCAGCTGCTCGTGTAACACTAGGCCAGCTCATCAGAACATCTCTCCACTTAACTGGGTAATGACAGGGAGCCACTTTACCAGTAGGAGTCATTTCATTGCGGCTTTCTTCCCTTCTGCCCTAACCTGAGGATCGCCACTCAGGAACTGGTTCTCCTGCAATGCCGACCATTTCCCTGGGTCTAGATAGAAAATGTCCTATAATTTCAAAAAAAAAAAAAAAAAGGTAAGAATTCCTAGCAAAGCAATCGACACAGTTTCCCAAACCGGGATGCTCATGAACAGACACTTTGACCAAAGATAGAGAGGTCCACTAATGCTCACTGGAGTATTTACTATTTTCAAAAAGGAAACTTTGTCACTCAATTGCAACAAGTTGTTGTTGTTGTTGTTGTTGTTGTTGTTGTTGTTGTTGTTTTAAGAAAAAAGAAATAGACATTTTTTTTAAAGATTTTATTTATTTGTGAAACACACAAGGAGAGAGGCAGAGACATAGGCAGAGGGAGAAGCAGGCTCCCTGCAGGGAGCCTGATGCAGGACTCGATCCCAGGACCCCAGGGATCACAACCTGAGCCAAATGCAGATGCTCAACCACTGAACCACCCAGGTGCCCCTGAAATAGACTTTTTTAGAGGTGCACAGGTTCTAAAAGCTCTGACAGTACCATTTTCTACATTTCTACACATAAAGGTTTGAAAAAAATTAGATGCAAGACATCCTATTAGTATTGAACAAGAGCTAATCATCTAATTAGCAATTAATTGGTAGGAAGTGGGGTGTAGGGTACAGTGGTCATGAAACCCACTACAGGAGGTTTTGCTGTTTTATTTAAAATATGATTTAGCATGTGCACACTTTGGCAGTACATATTCTAGCACAATATATTGAGAATAAATCATTTTGCCTGTGCCCGTGCACTATAGAGCAATACTACACATCCAGGCACTATTTCACTTGACCAGCAAACATTTTGTAATATTCATGGGTCCTGGAGTCACACTGCCTGTGACCTGCCAACGTGGCCCTGCCACTGTGACCCTCAGCATGTTACTCTGCCTTAAGGACTCAATTTCTTTATCAGTTATATGATTAAATGTGAGCCCCTGAACCACGTAGGACATAGTGAGGATTAAGTTTGTGTATTAGTTTCCTGGTGCTGCTGTAACCAAGTACCACCAACTATGTGGCTTAAAACAGAGCACAGATGAGATTTGTGCTCTCATAGTTCTGAAGGCTAGAAGTCTGAAATCAAAAAGTCAGTAGGGCTATGCTCCTCTGAAGCCAGTAGAGGAGGATCCTTCCTTGCTCTTCTAGTGCCAGTGGCTCAAGACCTTCCTTGGCTTGTAGACCTATCACTCCAGTCTTTGTATTTTCAGGGCTCACCCCATGCCTCTGAATTCACATGGCCATCTTCCTTCTGTGGCTGCCTTCTTATAAGGACACTAGTCATGTAGGATTAAGGGCCTTCTTTTATTCTAGTGGAACTTTATCTGAACTAATTATAGCTGCACTGGCTTTATTGTCTTTCTTTCTTTTTGTTTGTTTATTTGTTTTTTGTTTCACCAGCTCTGTTTTTAAATAAGCTCACATTCTGAGGTACTAGGGTTTAGAATGTAAATGAATCTTTTTTGGGGGACCCAATCCAACCCATAACAGTAATAGTTTGCTAATATATTTACCACACCATGAAGGTAATTAGTATGGTAAGTAGTCAGTGATTACTAGATCCAACTTCTCTTGATATGCCTTGGACCTTATGTCGGGGAGTAAAGATGTAGAAAGAGATCATCTGCAGCCTCTGCCCTCAAGAAGTTGACACTGTAGTACATATAGTTTGGCTTAATCTGCTTATTTTGCAAAGGGAGGGGAGAAAACCATAAAACAAGTAAATTATCATCTCTCTGCATTCATTATCAAGCATTACAAAACCGAGATGCGTGGTTTTGAACTCCAAGTACAAATATTCTGAGCTCCTTTCCTTTCAGTTCTTTTGGCAGAGCTAGGGCTGGTTTTGACTCTGGCAAATTCCTTCCATAAATGAGTCTGGGTCCTTATCTCTGGTGTCCTTTTTCAATTCTAACTTCCTGTGATTCTGGTATAACTTATAGTGTGCATGTATATATTTCTAAACTTTCCAAGTCATGTTTAATGTTTTGGCCTGATCTTGTTTTGCTTGCTATTCCTGTTCAAACTTCCCTAAACTGCATTTGAGCAGCTATATTCTGACTATATTTTCAATCCCAATAAAATTATGCCAGTACTAGTGTTTGTTTCCTAGTGACTTTTATGAAAAATAAGTACCCTTTGAAAATAATCGCTTTTCTCTTTCACTACATAAACTAGCAGAGCAATTATAAGGCTGTTTCTGGTTTTAAAAAAATAGATATGAAACTAGAAACCTCAAGTTTGATTTTTTTCTGCACTCTTATATCATAGGATAGATGCTATCTAAAGAACTGTGATTTCTACTTAATGTGAATAAAATAATGCATTCTCTTAGAGATATATTCTTGAATTTTATCTCTCAGCTCATAGGATGCAATATTTCCATTTGAAATTCCTTAAGATGAAAACATAAATTTAGGCATCCAGCAAGATTGTTCTAAAGGCAAAATTGAAATGATATGACTGAATTATTGTAGAAAGGGGAGTTTCTATAATTCTCCAAATGGCAATTTAAAGTGTATGTTATTTAGTTTTGCATCCAGGCATTTACTTCTACCTTATTCCTCCACCCCCAGCTGCCCTTTTTATCCCTTTTTAAAGCACACTAGAAAAGAGGAATGCGCTCAGTATGTCATTCTTTTTCTAAAAGCCTATCAAATCTTCTGTATTATTCAAACTGCTCTGGAAATTCACCTTTTCCACAAAAGTGTCCTAATTGAGTTAAATTCAATGAATATTATTGACCACTTGCTATTTTCTAGGCAGCATGCTGGGACACTGAAGACACAAAGATGCCCTAGTCTGTCCAGGCTGAGAAAAAACGAAAGAAGGAAAGAAGGAAAGAAAGAAGGAAAGAAAAGTAAGAAAAGAAAGAAAGAAAGAAAGAAAGAAAGAAGAAAGAAAGAAAGAAAGAAAGAAAGAAAGAAAGAAAGAAAGAAAGAAAGAAAGAAAGAAAGAAAAGAAATTGTAGCTGGCCTTCCCCTGCCACCATGGGCTCACCACTGTCCAAGGTCCTAAACTCTAATTAATCATGCTTTGGGGGGAGGCCTTTGAGATACCAATATATTAATAATACTCCCACTGTAATTAAGAGTCACATGCTCCTATATTTTTTTAAAAATGAATAATTAAATGAAAAAGCCACTTTTCAAGTCCCAGGTAGGCAGTTCATGCAGAAAATATGATGGGAAAAAAATAAATAAATAAAAAATAAATTAAAAAAAAAAAAAAGAAAATATGATGGGATTTTAGAAACTTGAGAGGAGGTATCTGCAGCGGACCAGGCAACTTAAAAAGTAGAGCTTTGAAGTTCAAATTCTGTCTGAGTGACACAAAAATTAGGAATTTGATGAGTCTTGGGGCAGAACCATTTAGTAAGGTGCAGTGGGGTAGCAAAGGGACAGAGCGGGGTGGCCATGGGAGCTGGAGATTGCAGTTTGGCTCAGCCTGTAAGTTCACATACAAAAGACAAGTTGGGCAAAATGATGGGTTTGAACCCCTTGTGGCAGAAAACATAGATAAATGTTTGAAAAGACAGTCTAGTGATATCAGAATATTCATCATCTCTTTATTTCAGAGTGAATACAAGTACACCCATCTATTAAATATTCATTGGATATATTATATACACATTATTTAAAGTCAGTGTAAATTCTGTACTTCCTTAAAACTTGCTGCTGAATGAAGAGGGCATGCTAAATGGAAATAAATGGACTTTGGGGACTGACAGAGCTTGTTCCAAGTCCTAATTCCACTGCTACCTAGCTGTGTGAGATTTGTTAAAATTACATAGTCTTTCAAAATTTCCTTTCATATTCTGTTAAATGGGGATAATAGTGCAACATCCAAGTTGTTGACAGTTTATTTTTTTATTTTTATTTTTTTTTTTAGTTGTTGACAGTTTAAATTAAACACCATCAACTCACCAATAAATTGGATGGGACAGAGTTAGGTCTCGGTAAGTTATTTTCATTTATGTGACATGATCGAAACAGGTACGTTGATGTGTTGTTCTGGGACTGGACATTATGCAGCTGCAACCAGATGATAGAAATCATACTTTAAAAGATTTGTGAAAGAAAGAGTTGAAATCTACCACAATCTCACCTTTAGAATCTAAACACAGTCAACACTGTAATGTTTTCTTTGCCTAGATTTTTTTTTCAAATATCTAACAAGATACTTTTTAAATGCTGCAATGCAAGTTGATGGGTTGATTTAACATCCATGCATGCACTGTGAATTCCCAAGGGGGTGTAAGGTAGTAGGGGATCTGTGTGTCTGTGTCAGCAAAATAGGCTGCAACTAGAGCCTAAGTAATGCTGAGAAGGCTGGGGGAGGAAAAAAACAACATGAAGAAAACAAGTAAAGCAAAGTCCACAGTTTGAAATCACACCAGTGTAAAACAGTGGAGGAAAAGCAAGGTGGTGTAGAAATGAGGAAAACAAGCAACGATTGGGGCGATAAAGGAAGTGACTTCATAAATAGTAATTTAGTTTGATGTTTAAAGTCTAGCTGTGTGTCACTGAGACCCAGACAGAGTCTGATCTGGGATCCTGAAGTGTACAAAAAATGTACAGTAGCAGAAAGAATAATAACCCACAGAAAAGGATCCATGACCAAAAGTAAGAGTAATAGCAACCAGAAACAATATATAGTGTTTTAAGCTATATGTAGATTGCCTGATGTAGATTCATGCATTCAGAACATCTCAACACATAGTTAAAATCCCTGCATTTCCTCACTCTATACTTCTTACACACAGCAGGTGATGTAGGTGGACAGATTGGGAGCAGATTGGGAGCAAGTGTTCTATGCAGTCCATCAGTCCGTCAGTCAGCAATATTTATTGAACAATTACTACAGTCGAGGCACCTGACATAGTGCTTACCACACAGCAGTGCATGGTTGAATTATGTCCCTGCGAAACCTATGTTTAGGTCCTAACCCTCGATACCTGTGATTAGGACCTTGTTTGGAAATAGAATCTTTGTAGCTGTAATCAAGTTGAGATGAGGTCATACTGGATTGGGGTGAGTCCTAAATCCACTGACTGGTGTGCTTATAAAGAGAGAGAGATTTGGAGACAAACACAGAGGGAAGATGCCCATAGGAAGACAGGCAGAAGCTACAGCCAAGGATTGCCAGCCACCAGCCAAAGCAGAAGGGGCAAGGAAGGATTCTTCCCTGGAGCCTCCAGAGGGAGCATGGCCTTATAGACATGTTGATTTCAGGGTTCTAATCTCCAGAACGGTGAAAGAATGGATTTCTGCTGTTTTAAGCCACTCATTTTGTGATGCTTTGTTACTGTAGCCCTAGGAAACTAACACAGTTGGTAGAGCTTATATTTTGTCAATAGGGGGAGCAGCAGATAATAATATATAATTAATATAATGTAATATAAAGTGATATAATTAATTAGGTATAAATAATAAGAGACTATGAATAATAAATATGCTGCATAACTTATTTCTGATATTGATGATTTTCTTGACTAAATAAAGAAGAGTGGTATCACAGAGGGTACTTGGACTATGAATCCAGTCTTTGATGGATTGTCCTGGGATGGCATTTCTGACCAGTCAGGCATATAAAAGCCAGAGGGGAGAGTTTCCAAAAAAGGAACAAATTCAAAGTCCCAGGGACTTTGCAAAGGAAGAGGAAAGAAAGAGTGTGAAATGGTAATATAATAATAAATATATATCTAGTCTTTGTCTCCAGTACCTGGCACAGAGATCCTAAAACCCTTAGAATTTCCTCAGTGATAGGGGTCAGAAGCACATCTGTTATTACTCATAATAAGTTGCTTTCGACCATACCAGCATTTATGTTAAAGACCTGACTCTTTGAGCATGGGTCTAGTTGCCAGAGGAACCAATCCTGTGATGAGGGTGCTGCAACTCTCAGCCCTGAGCTCCAGGGAGGGGAGAGGAGTCGAAGGTTGAGTTCAACCCCAGTGGCCAATGAATTAACCAATTATGCCTACATCACATAACCACCATAAAAACCCAGAACAAAGGGGTTCAGGGAGCTTCCAGGTAGGTGGACCCATCATGGTGCTGGGAGGGTGCTGTACCCTGAGAGGCTATGGAAACTCTGTACCCCTTCCCACATGCCCATTTGGCTGCTCCTGAGTCATATCCCTTATAATAAACTAGTAATACTAAAGTGTTTTCCTGAGTTCAGTGAGCCATTTTAGCAAATTATCCAACAGGAAGAAGGCATTGTGGGAACCCCTGATTAACAGTCTATCAGTCAGAAGTCCAGGAGACCTGGACTTACTATTATTTCTGAACTGGGGACAGCCTTGTGGTACTGAGCCTTAAAATGTGAGGTCTGCACACACTCTAAGTAGTTTGTATTAGATTTGCTTTATGTGGAAAGCCCACACATATGGTATCAGAAGTGTTGTCAGTATTAGAGGAAATAGAGCTGTCTTTTTAATGAACTTAGTGTATTTGTGAATCAGAAGGAATGTCGGTTGGCTGGAGTGTGTCAAGGGGATGTGATGGAGGTGGAGTCAGAGAGGACTTTGGGGTCAGGCCACTGATATCATGGGATAGAGTTTGGAATCTGTATTGATTGCAATGGGGCAGCACAGACATGTTTAAGAAGGGGAGATTAACACACTTGAAGATGATGAGGCTGAAATGTGGAAACGAATTGAGAGGGACAAAGATACATTGTGCTGGTGCTTGGCCTCATGCCAGCTCAGCTGCATGGCTTCGTACAACGCTCAGTGGAGATGTCCATGGGTGCTTAGGCATATGGTTCAAGCTTGAGGGGAACAGAGGCGATGGTGGTAAAATCTGAGACTCAACATAGAGTTTGCATCCAAAAGCCATGAGACTGGATGAGATTGAAAAGACAGCATGCAGCAGGGCTAAAGAAGGGTAGAGGCTGAGTCTAGGGTTCTCCATCATGGCCAGGTGGATCAAGTAGAGGCAAAAAATATGATGGAGAGAGTGTCCAGGGAGATAAAGGCAGCACACGGAGAGTGCAGTATCATAGTATGGGAGATAAACATTTCAAATAGAAGATAGTGGTAAAGAAAATAGTGCTCATAAGCTGAGTAAGATTTCTGACCTTGAGAAAAGTGGTTTCAATGGTGCACGTTTGTGAACACCTGACTGGAGGGCTTGGAGCACAGAAAGGGAGGTGAGGAAGGTGAAGAGGGCAAGTACAATCTACTATTCTTTCCATAGAGGAAAGATTAGAAAAGCCTAAACCCAGAGGCTTTATTTTAAAAATAAATTGGGAAGGGGCTCCAGGGTGGCTCAGTCAGTTGAGTGTCCAACTCTTGGTTTCAGCTGGGATCATGATCTCGGAGTCAGGAAGATCAAGCCCTGTGTTGGCCTCTGAGCTTGGCCTGGAGCCTGCTTGGGATTCTGGCCCTTGCCCACTGCCCCACCCCCACTAATATAAATAAATATATCTTTAAAAAATAAAAATAAATTTTGGGAAAGCTTAGATAGGGCAATAATCAGTCACAATTGAGAAATCCGTGCTGGAGCTACTGATTTCATAGATGGAACCTGACACAGAAATTAACCTATTGACTATTCCCCTACCTTGACTCTCTGAGTATGAGCAATACTACAGACATCTCCCAGCCTGTCTGTCCCTGTTGATTAAGCAAAACCGCTCAGGAATAGCCTAACATTTCAGAATGTTTTAACTTTATTTTATCCTATTTGATTGTAGGATCTATGTAATTGTGGCCTTTGTTTGTTCTATTAATACCGGTTAGGAGGACAAATTCCTTTATGCAATAAGTATCCAGATCAGTGGCCTTGGGCAAATGCCATCCTTTAAAAAGGAATTGTAAATGCCAGCAGTTCATAAAGAAGATGAAGATTCTCATGAATACAAAAGTATTTGAATTAGGGGCAAATTTTGCAGTGGTGCTTCTGACACCTGCCCTACATCCTCCTATTATCAGGAACATGGTTGGCTCTTGGACTGCTCAGAGCTTATGCCAGGGGAGGATCATGAAACATTGCAGTGAGAGAGACAAGTCTCATGACTCCTATAAGCCTTGGTTAAATGTGCATATTTGGGGATCCCTGGGTGGCTCAGTCGTTTGGTGCCTGCCTTTGGCCCAGGGCGCGATCCTGGAGACCCGGGATCAAATCCCACATCGGGCTCCTGGTGCATGGAGCCTGCTTCTCCCTCTGCCTGTGTCTCTGCCTCTCTCTCTCTCTGTGACTATCATAAACAAAAAAAAATTTTTAAAAAGTGCATATTTGTGATACTGTATTGCTTGTTCCCAAGTTTCTCTTAGGTCCAAATCATTGCAAACTAAATTTTCCACCCAAACTTCAAGAACCGTAAACATTGAAGAAAGTCCCAACACTGCCACCAAAAGCATTTATTTTCTGATTGCAAAAGGTATTCTTCATTACAGAATAACAATAGCTACTCACGACTTCAAATTTTTATGGAGCTATTGAGTCCTTATTCTAAGTGCTCTATATTTAATATTTCATCTAATAATGTTAACAGCTTTGAGAGATTAGTGTTACTATGATCACAATTCTACAGGTGAGGGATGGAAGAAACAGAGAATTTAAGTAATTTGCCTGTGATTGTTAATTTTATGGATCAACCTGGTTGAGTCATGGTGCCCAGATGTGTGATTATCCCTTCTGTTTCTGTGAGGGTGTTTTGGGGTGTGGTTAATATTTAAATGAGTGACCTCTGAATAAAGCAGATTGCCCTGAATGATGTGTATGGGCCTCATCATCCAATTGGTTGAAAGCCTGAATAGAACAAAAGACTGACCTCTCCTGAGCAAGGAGGAATTCCACCTGTGAGTGGGCTTGGGACTTGAACTGCAACATTGACTCCTGGCTGGGCCTTCAGTCTGTTGGCCCACTGCAGATTTTAGACTTGCCAGCCCTCATAATCGCTTGAGCTGGCCTCATTCTCTCTCTCTCTCTCTCTCTCTCTCTCTCTCTCTCTCTATATATATATATATATATATATATATATATATATATATATACACATACTATTTCTTGGGAGAACCCTGAATAATACATTGCAAAGGTCACATAGCTAGGCCAGTAGCAATGGCATTTTAACCAGGAAAACTGATAAAACACACATGAACACACTTCCTTCTATGATCAGTGCCCCAATTTTCTTTTGAGAATTGACCCTTCTACTTTTCCTCTTGTATACAGCTTTAGAAGATCCTGTCTTCCTCTAGCTAAGAATTTGCCTGGGATAGGAATTAAGGAAAGAAATACTATTCCTGGAACAAATGAGATTGTAAAGGGGTTAAAAATGAATTCTTGTGACAGTAACAGATTGAAAAGAAGTTCACTGGTTTCTAGTCTTGAGAGCCCTTCAGCATCCCTGCTTTCTGCTCTTCCTAAAGTTTTCCTTGAATTACATAGGCTTCTCCATATTTTACCAATAAATGTCCTTTTTCACTTAAGTTTTCTTAGAATCTTTATTCTATTCTATTCTTTATTTATTCTATTCTTTTGTCATTGTTACTGGTGTTGCTGTAACCAGAGAGCCATAAATGACAGAGAAATGTGTTAAGAATATGTTAAGAACATTCTACATAATAAAAGAATCCCAACAGAACACACTTGAGGCTGCATAAATTATCATGGATACATAACATATTTAACCAGTTCTCTAGGATGGGTCATTCATGTTGTCTCCATTTTTTCCATTCTTAAACACACATTACCTCTCCCCAGATATTGCCAGTTTGAGCATACAAGTGAAGAATGGGGAGGATTACATTAATTTACATTTTCCTGCCCTTATCTTTCTATGCAGAGTCAGAGCCACCTGCTCACTGAAATCAACCTCCCTCCTCGTTCTCTGTGAATACAAGTGTTGTCTCACATGCTTTCTCAGCAATTAGCCCCTCTTGTGACACAGCACAGTGTTTTCAGCATCCACCCCAGGGCTCTAGCTCTGACTTGTGACGACTCTCCCCTCAGGAGTGATCCTCCCCAGTGAGGTACCCCCGCCATCCCCACCGCAGATAGTGGCCATGCTCAGAAGGCCCTTGTGCATTGCAAAGGTGCCAAGTGCTTGTGTTCTCAAAGCCATCAGATGGCACTCCGTTTGCCGAAGTGACGCTGGTGCCCATGGTAGAGTAGACACTACAAAACTCTTGAATGAAGTTGCCCTTCTTGTAATGCTTGGATCTAGAGTTTCCCAAAGCTGACTATGGGCAGGATTCTTTTGGGTTTTGCCTATGACTCAGTTATTCTTAAAATGAGGTAGGGGTACAGGGGGATGGTGAACAATATACACATGGAAGACAGGTCATTTCGGTATTGGGAGCGTTGGGAGGAGAGATACCTGCACTTTGAAAAGTATATTTAATATTACAGTACAATTTTATATTTGGGAATTAACACAAATCACCTATCATTTTTTTTTAAATGCACCCATGGAGGATAAAGCTGGAAAAAAATTACCTTGATTATTAGCTACAAAGAAAATATACGGATTCCAAGCTGGAGGTATAATTTTAATAGTATGGCTGATTGGAATCTCCAGTTGGAACCTGAGCTGTTTGGTTTATTAAAAACACTGTGTTTCTCCCACCCTATCTCCATCAAACTCAACCCCAGCCAAGGGAAGTGACAGCCAATAGATGTCATACCATTCCCCCAACCCAACTCCTACTTCTTCTTCAAAGTAAAAGTTTTATATATATCAATACATTTGAATAGATTCCAAAAGCAGATCAGGTCTAAATAACTAAATTTTGAGAGTTAAAGAACACAAACTTTAACATTAATGAAAGAAATCGAAGAAGACACAAATAAATGAAAAGATACTCCATGCTTATGAATTGGAAGAATTACTGTTGTTAAAATGTCAATTTAAAATATCCAAGGTAATTGACAGACTTCATGCAATTCCTGTCAAAACTCCAATGGTATATTTTTCAAAGAAATTGAAATATTAACCCTAAAATTTGAATACAACCACAAAACACCCTGAATAGCCAAAGCAACCTTGAGAAAGAAGAATAAAACTGGAGATATCACTCTCCCTTAGATAAACTATATTACAAAGCTATAGTTATTATGATATTAGCATAAAAATAGACATTTAGATCAATAGATCAGAATAGAGAGCCCAGAAATAAAATAGAATAGAGAGCCCACACACATATGGTCAATTAATTTATGACAATGAGGAAAGGACAGTCTCTTCAATAAATGCTATTGGAAAAACTGGACAGCCACATGCAAATAAATGAAACTCAACAACTATCTTATACATACACAAAAATTAACTCGAAGTGGATTAAAGTCTTGAATGTAAGATCTGAAACCACAAAACTCCCAGAAGAAAATACAGAAGGTAAGATCCTCGGCATAGGTCATAATGATGATTTATTGAATCTGATACCAAAAGCAAATCGACAAAAGCAAAAATAAATAAGTGGGGCTATATGATACAAGATAGCTTCTGCACAGCAAAGGAAACCACTAGAAAAATTAAATGACAACCAACTGAATAGGAGAAAATATTTGCAAATTATATATCTAATAAGGGGCTAGTATCCCCACCCTTTTTTGGCCATGAAAAATAATGAAATCTTGTCACTTGCAATAACATGAGTGGACCCAAAGGGCATTATGCTAAGTGAAATAAGCCAAATAAAGACAGACAAATACGCTTGATCTCTCGTATGTGCAATCAAAAAGAGAAAAAAAACTCCTGGATTCAGAGAATAGATTGGTGGTCACCCAAGGTAGTAGGTGGCATAAATTTATTTATAATAAAAAGAAAATATTGAACAAATAGGTTGCTTTTATAATCAGGAAAAGACTGTTGAAAAAAAACACTAACTTTTAAATTTTGCTTTATTGTATTCCAAAAGTACTTTCAAACAATTTAAATGACCAAAGGTTACAAAAACATTTGCAAACAATAAGCAAAAAACCCTCACTGACCTAGGAAGTTAGTCACTTTTAATAGCTCCGTATATATTTTTGCAGTTAATGTAAATGCAAACATTAGTTTATCTTTTATTTTCTTTTTTAATACAAAAGAGAACACATTGCACAGGTGTCTGCTCCTTGATTATTCAGGGATAATTTAATCTTGAAGACGTTTCCATATAAGCACACATTGTTTTGGTGGCTGTATAGTATTCCATTTAACGGCAATAATGTATTTATTTACTCATAACTTATGCTTCAATTTTTTGCTCATTTTTTGTGGTTCCAAACTGTGAACCAGTATGCAAATATATCTGTAGGTTATATTGCCATTGAACCAATGAGTACTGTACCATCATGTATATTCATATATAATTTTGATACTGTTGTCCCTCTATAAATGTTGTACCAATTATACACCAATCAAAGCTCCCTCAAACTTTTCCAAGTTGAGTTGTAAAGTTTTTCTGTTTGCTAACCTGCTAGATTTTAAAAAGATCTCATTTTAATTTTAATTTGCATCTCTTCCTATGAATGAAGTTGAGCCTTTCTTCATATTGTAAGTAGTATTTTGCATTTTCGTTTCTGTCCTCTTTCTGTTTAGACATTGATCATTTTTGTATTATAGTATAGTTGGGCTTTTTCTTTTTGACTTTTAAGAGCTCTTCATATATTAAGAATATTAACTCTTTGCGGTATGAATTGCAAATACTTTCTTTCTGGTTTGTCCATTACTTTTTGAGTGGGCTTGCAGTGCTTTTGTATTGCAAAGTCTGTTTCTTCATGTGTTTGCTTTTACTGTTACTGTCTTGGGGTGTTTTTTTTTTTTTTTTTTTTTTTTGAGGATCATTGTTTCTCTGCATATTTTTAAGTTTCATGATGAACACTGGTGCGTTTTATTTTCATTTATCTTACTGGCATCTGGAGAGGCCTCTCTACCAGAGAGTGAGCACCCATCAGTTCCAAGGAATCTGCTTGCATTATGTGCTTAAAGTTTTCATTTCTGCTGTTTGCTCTGCTGTCTTTCTGAAATTCCTATAATCAAAAAGAACATTTACTGAGGCGTCTAGGGGGGCGCCAACCACTCAGTGGGAGTGGGATCCCAGGGAATAGAAGATTCCTTAGACCTACACTGCAACAAGCAGTGTTGGCAATCTCTCCTTCCCTACAGGCTCTAATCTAGTGCCTCTGATTCCAGAAGCCTTTCAGCATTCCATAGGGTAAATAGACTAGCTGCCCATCAGTGTCTCCCTCTGCAGACATTTAGGGTTGGCCTTCATCCATCTCCCTCAGTCATTTCCTCTTTCTTTATCATCAGTTTTCTCTCCTTGCATACTGTGAATTGGGGTTACAGATGTCTCCAAGGTTCATAGAACATGGAATCTTTGTTTCAATTTCTTATTCTGTGTATTATTCCTGGGTGAGTTTCAAGAGAAGAAGGGAGAAGCCAGGAACCTTACTAATCTCTTTAGGGACACTTTCGGCTAATAGAAACGATACTTAAACCAAGATCCATTCATCAAACAAAAAGAAATCATACATTTGTTTTCTGCATGTCTTGTTAAAGAGACTCTCCCACTCCCTGAGAAAATTATATCAACTCTGGAACAATTTTCTTTTATAAGAAATCAGTTTTAATCTCAGCTATTAATATCCAGAGCTCTTAAGAAAGCTTGTGTTAAAAATAGTAGTAGCACATTTTAGGCAGAAGCTAATTTCCTGAAAGGAAAGTTGTCTCAATAATATTGCATTTTTTTTTACAACTGGCCTTGGAAAAATGGCCAGTGCTATTCCAACTAGGGATAGTATAATTGCAACACAATAGCACTGAAGTGGGAAAAAAAAGTCACATGTACATTATAGAAATTTGCCTCCTGTTGCCACTGATGGAGAAAATAAAAAAAGAAAATAGTGTCTTTTTTTTCTTAGAGTTTAGAAATCTTGATCATAATTTTCTTGGTGGACCCAAGTAGTTTGTTACTAAGAAATTATGCCTGCCTTGTAATAAGTCTCACGCAAAGTAACTTATATGAATATCTACCATGCTTCATTGGATAGGATATAAAAATTAAAACCAAGCTCCATAAACCACAAAATTAGCAGCAATAATCACTAATATGTGGCCTCGTTGTTGCTTCTTATACAAACTGCCTTCCGTTGTAAAAATTAATACTGCACATCTAAACTTGGTTTTTTTCCAGCTGTCCCTCTCAGTTCCATTAATAAAGAGAATTCCATCATTTCTGTTTGGAATTGTTTTGAAGATGACTACAGAGACATTTCTGAGGTGGACATGGACAGAATACTTGACGTCATTTCCCAAACACCACTAATCGGTAATTGGTTTTGCTTGAGGGTGCTCACGCTGAGACTTAATTATTTATTGGCACAAAGCATAAAATAAGTAGTCCATTAAGAGGTTTGATTCAGGTAGATTCAGAACCTAGCACATACATTAACCAATTCACCCTTCTCTAATAGGTTTTACAGTACTTCACAAACCGTAAGGTTTATTCACCCATTAATGTTGATGAGCTATCTGTGCGTCACTCCACTCAGCATTGATGGGGGTTGCCCAGGATAATCCCCTGCCAGGGGAAGTGAGAGGAATAGACTTTAAAAGATGCCAAACTTGAAAATTTACATCAGCATTTAAACTGCATTATTACTCCTCCACATTCATTGGGCTTTCCTTTCTTCAGTCAAGAGGTCTTGGGACTGCAGAAGATCAGTATGATCCATAAAGGTAAGAGAGGTTGGAAATGTGTAAGAACGGAGTTCAAACCACACTTCCCAATTTAAAGAAAGTAAAGCTTAAAAACAGAGCAGCTCATTGCTATGTGCAATGTGAACATTCCTTGATCTGTACCTCTACTTTTCGGGGAAGGCTCAAACATCAGAACTAAGGACCCTTTCTGCATGAGTTTTCAGAGTGCTTGTTGCTGGCTGACTGCACCTGTGTTCTTCAAGCCCTGACTTGGTTGGTTTGGGGGCCGGAATGGAATCAGAATGGAAAACCCAGGAGCTGGGAACCATCAAAGAAACTAACAAGACTTACAAGAAAAATGAAGCATAGCATTCTGACCTAATGACCTAGATCACATTGGGGTCAGATGCTTCTCCCTGTTTGATTGGTTTTTCCCCCCAGTAGGAAGACAATAGGCCAGTACCATGAGTTAACTGGTGTCAAACGGAGAGTTTGAATTTTTAAAAATATTTTATTGATTTACTTGAAAGAAAGGAGAGTGACAGGAAGAAGCAGACTCCCCACTGAGCAGGGAGCCCAATATGGGGCTGGATCCCAGCACCCCAGGAACATGACCCCAGCCAAAGGCAGACGCTCAGCTGACTGAGCCACCCAGGTACCCCTGGAAAGTCTGAATTCTAATTTGTAATTTTTTAGTTGTTTTCTGGTGGTCCTTATAACAGTGGTAATCATCATATTTTAGGGATTGAATTTGATTGGATTTTGGAGAGGATAAGTTTTTCTGCCTAAGCTAAGTTCTTGCTCTAATAATGACAAAGCTTCCGGAGTGCAAGGCAGACAGGAAGGTAATAAGAAAAGTAGAAACTTTACTAGAAACAGTCTGATAGGAATACAGACAGGCAGCAGCAACCAGTAATTGTCCTAGTGGTCAAGACCTTATCAAAACGTGTAACAGTAAGCAAAGGAAGGTTTAAAAATAACATTTATGGTCAGAGCAGGGGCTGTCAGCTCTGTTAGAAGAAAGGGCAGCTAAATCTGGAAAGACATCTCTATCTGGAAAGGACACTGCTTGGGGGAAGATGAGAGAGAGAGGGAGCTTCAGTTGCCGTTAGAACTTTGTCAGCCCAGACTGAAAATAACACTAATTATATTAAAGGATTACAGCCCCTTGTACATGGATATAACATCATCCAGGATTTTGTACAAATGGTAGACATGCAATAATGCTCTACAAAATGGTCAAACAAATTTAAAAAGGTCACCTCAACTTCTAAACCAACCAAATATCTGGATATCTAATTAGCTAATTGATGCCATAACAATCTCTCAAACTTCAGCAACAGAATCTTACTTATTAAAGACCCGAATGCTTTAATGTGGGGCACCTGGGTGGCTCTATGTCTCTGCCTCTCTCTGTGTATCCCTCATGAATAAATAAATAAAATATTTTTTAAAAATGCTTTAATGTATATGTAGAAGCATATGCATATGCATAAATACACATCTATCCATGTAGGTGTCTATCTGTGCATGCATGTGTGCATCCCTATATCTCCTCTTCTTCCAGTCTCAGGAAGACAGAGATAACTAATAATTTTCCCACATAAAATAACACTTTGGACAGTTCTTAATACTTACAAAATAGAATTTTTTTTCAAAACAAATCTGATTTCTTTTTTTCCCAATTGCTGTTACAATAAAAAACAAATTTGCAAGGAAAACATTGCTGTTATGTTTTATTCTGTAAAGTATCTTCAGAGTTTTCTCTATTCATACATTCTTCCAATTTTTCCTAAGGACCGCCTGGGCCACAAGGTAGTAATTTTAAAATAATAAATATGATTATTATTTTATTAATACTAAACACAAAAATAATAATTCTTTAAAAAATAAAATGATAACATATCATGAAATTTAAAATAATCTGACCCCCTCATCTGCCTGAGAATAGATATTTGAAAATGTACAGATAAAAATAATCCCTGGTAAACAGTTTCTTTTGAAGGGATAAATTGTTAAATAATTGTTCAGTATTTGAACTCCATGTAAGGTGTAAAAAGGGACATGCTAGTCTCATATACAAATATATATTATATTAATAATATATTAACATTATACATTTACATATCACAGTATTTTCCTTTCAGTTTTCAATATTTTGCCAGCTTCAATATTCAGAACAGCCCCATTCCTCAGGTAGGAGAAGCATTACATCTCTAATCTGACCCATGTGAAAGAATAGGTTAGAGAGGTTAAATAATTTGCTAAAGATTAATAAGTGAATCTTTGGAAAGAATGAATATAATAATTACTGTCTCATGAGTTCCTGCTTTCTAAATGTGAATGTCACTCTCTCATTTAAAAAAAAAATCTCATGTTCTGAAATGCAGTATTTTTATGCAGAGTACACTTATTTCTCTTGGGAAGAAATTTATATTCATCTAGCATCTTTACCTGCATATCTTACTTGATTTATATTTGTGAGGAACTCATTATTTCCATTTTATAGTTCAGGAAACTGAGGTCCAGGGAAATTGAATATTTTCCTAAGATCCTGCAAGTAGATCAAATAGCATACCATATTTATTGATTTTTTTTTTAGATTTAAAAAAAACACTCTCTTTAGGTGTAGGAAAATGATCGTCAGAGTTAAGCTATTATTACTGAATAGTAGCTTAACATGATCCAGATTCTTCACATCCTCCTGTTTATCATCTTTAGTAATTTTTTTTATTTCTTAAACATGTTACCTCATGATTTTGCAGTGGCTGCTATAGGTCCAAGTACCATGACCACATCTGAAGAGAGGAAAAGGGAAAAGGGGTAGGAGAAAGAAGCTGGCTGGAGAGTCAAGATTAGAGCTTTCTCCTTCTTGTTAGGGAGAAAATAAATATTTTCTAGAAACCTCCCTAAAACATCCTCTTACATTTCTGTAGCAGAAAACCATTTCAAGACCTGCTCCTGATTCAGGGGGATGTCCCCAGTTCCCTACTGGCAGATGGGAAAGACAGAATGGGACCAGAACTGGTGTCTTCTGGGATCCCTGGGTGGTGCAGCAGTTTGGCGCCTGCCTTTGGCCCAGGGCGTGATCCGGGAGACCCTGGATCGAGTCCCACGTCGGGCTCCCGGTGCATGGAGCCTGCTTCTCCCTCTGCCTGTGTTTCTGCCTCTCTCTCTCTCTCTGTGTGTGACTATCATAAATAAATAAATAAATAATTTAAAAAAATAAAAATAAAAAATAAAAAAAAGAACTGGTGTCTTCTTTTTCTTATTCCTGCCTCATCCCTTCTATTTGACCTGAGTGATTTCCTTCCAAGACTCTTTATTGAAGATTTCATCTCTCTACAGTGTCTCAGAATTCATTTGCTAAATTTTTCCCAATTTAACAGACTCCAGAACTCCCTGTCAGTGGGACTCCACTTGACCCACCAAGGGCAATAGCTTCCCAGGTTCTCTCACAGACATGTCACCAAAGGCTTAGAGGCGCTTGTCAAAATTAAATTCCTGGAGTCTGCAATACTTGCTACTATTGGAGATTTCTAGTGGGATTATAAGGAAGCCTTTGAACTCCATAAAGAATTCAGATACAGCCATCATCCATTCTGGCTGGTCATGGACCTAAGGCACTGTGGCAAACATATCACAGGAGTGCCAAGGAACACGGCTTGTTTTCCTGAAGCCAGTGGATGTCTTGATGTTCCAAAATAGAAAATAAGCAATAATGTCTTCCCATTTGGGGACACCTTTTTTCCCCAAATTGACACTCATTCTGTAAGTTATTTCCTTCTAGTCATAGAATAGACTAGAAATGTCTCTGTACAGCACCACGGATCAGTGACCCATGTAAAAGAGAAAAAGAGAGAGTCAAGGAGGTAGAGGGGAAAAGATTAGTGAGAGCCATAGCAGACTTATAAAAGTGGACATTTATACATTTCCAGAATAATAAACAGTGGATATTTGCCAAAGCACTTAGAAGTCAATAGACCTCTTCAGTGTCATTATTCCATCAACATTTATTTAGTGCCTTCTATCTGCCAGACACTGATTCACAGCTGAATTATATATAATCTCAGCACTCAAAAAACTTAATCTGGTAAGGCAGATATATACACACATAAAAAACACACTTATTCCTCATAATGATCTTACACTCAAAATTGACAAATGGACTGAGAGAAAGCAGAGAATACGGGATCTTTCGTCCTCCCTTGGCAGTAGAAGCTGCCCTCCTGAGTTTTAAAAACACCAGTACCTTCTTAAAGACAACATTGCAACCCCTCTTGGAGCAGTTGTCTTCCACGTAGATGCTTACTCTTCTCAAGACTCACTCTAGGCACCCCATTTTCCCACAGCTAGGATCAGATATCAGTATGCTTCAGGGTGAGAAGTTCAAAGACAAATATGGAGAGAAATAGTTTATGCACCAAGAGAATTGCAAACCTTTGTTAACCTCTATTGTTTATTTATCTCATTAATTATTTTTGGCATGAACCCAGGAAATACGTATGGGAATGGATTCTAAGGAAGTTTGATCTAGGAGGACAGAATATTTAGTCATCAGATTTATTGATATGTGAAAAAGAATTTAGTGATATGTGAGCACTTACTAGAGGTTCTGGATTTAACATGTTGGACTGTGTCACTAGTTGTAATACTTTTTTTCTCGGTTTGTTGACCAAAACCTGGACTTAACAGTAGGTTAAATTTAATTTGATTGAGAGGCCAGATCGTCCCTATATAGAGATAGAAGAGGAAAGCCAAACTTAGGAAGATAAAAATATAGGAGTGGATATGTCCTGCTAAATCATCCCTACACACACACACACACACACACACACACACATTACTGGAGGGTCCAAAGAACATTCTCTTCATTAATTCACCTAGAAATATCTTAGGGAAGAAACACAAGTGGCTCCACAAAGCTCCATGCATCACCCCTATGAAGGTCAGGTATGATGACGGTGGGGGTTAGACGCCGAGTAATTCCTGGTGAGATTGACTCCCTGAATAGCAGAGAGCAAAAGACAGTAATTATCCAAAGACAAGAGGGTCCAGCAGGGACAAAATCTTGTTCATAATATTTTAACAAGCAGGGATCTTTGATGGACTATTTAACTGATTGGATAGTCCTAGGAAGAAGTGGACAAGGAACATACTAAAATGTAGACCCATAAAACAGGTCTGGTGACCACAAACCTGATTAATATCTACGAAATAATAATCACACTGAGTAGGAAAACACTGAGAAGGAAAGCCACACATTATGTTGAAAAGATGACTGAATTTCAGGACTAGAGTTTTCCTTTCAACTCTACCAGTTGCTAGTAGTATTACCTTGGACAAGTCTCTTAGCTTCTCATGCCTTAGACACTTGACTTGTAAGTTGAAAAATCAGAGTTGACCTTGATACGACCCAGCTTTAACTATTCTGCACTAAATGCATAATGAGAAATTAAGCGCTTCTCATTCTTGTGCTTTGTACCCACACACTCAGTTGGCTCTTCTTAAGAGACACCTAGTCACTTACTGTTTCGTTTGTGTCACTCTAGCAATCTGCTCTCCGCATCTCAATCATGTTCTTTCCAGGCATATTCAGTTCACCACTTCTGGAGTCTGAATCTTGGGTCGGGTATCTGTGGTGGTTTGTTCTTTTTGTAAATCTCAGCGTGGCCCTCAACATCTCATTCCTGGGTGACCTCTCCTGCAGGCCAGTTTGCTTTGGGACTAACCCACATTCACTGCGTCCATCTGTCCTCCCCAAACTCCTGTCCGTCACGGTTCCCCTTGAAACTGCAGTGACCTGTGTGTTCTCTGACTAGAATTTCCATTTGGCATCTAAAGCTATTCCCCACACTATAACAGTATGTTCTACTTGTGTTACACAGGTTGGTATTAGAATAATTTACAATTTTGCCCTGCTTTCAAATGATGTATGGAGGATTTCCTGAATGAACAGTGACTGTAATTGCTGAGGATATTGAGCTTTATCAGCCAATTACTGAGCACAGATGATTGCTTTCAAGTATTCCTCACAGCATACTTGAAATAAAAAGCAACTGGCCCAGTTATGTCAGTGAATTTCATTGCTTCCACCCATGGGCTTGAGGGGGAGAGGAAGCAGAAAGCCTTTGCACCGGAGAAGATAAATTCGGCACGAACAGTCTTTGCTTTCCAATTCCTATTCCCCATGACCAGTATTTTCACAGAACCTCCAGGGCTGGCGTTTTCTGCTCTTTTATAATCCATTTCTTTAATGGCAATGTCAGGTCGAGGTCTTAGTAAGGGGCCTTTAGCTTATACTCTTTAAAAGGGCAAAAACAACAATACGGTTTTTCAGAGGAAAAAGAAAATAATTTCCACATGCTTATCCTGTCTGGACTCTCTGGTTTGTTTCATTCCCTTGATTTTTTTATAGCCAGAATAATTTGAAGGTATTTCTCCTCCTGTTCACTATCAGTGTTTGACTGTTGAATTATTCCTCATGTTTGCCATAGAGTCTCTCCATGTACTGGTGATAGTAGCTTAATCACTCATCTAGAGCCTGGTTGTAAGTACTGTAAGCAAAGTGGCTGAAATCAGTAGATCTTGTATTTTACGACTGCCTAGCCATGCCTCTTGCTCAGTCAGTTCATCATCTCATCTTAAAACTTCCTGCAAAATATGAAACCAGAGGATTTGCTAACAGGGTAGATGAATAAAGGAGTATGTGTTTAACAAAGAGTTAATCAACCAAAATCCAACAATCTAAAGTTTGGAGATTGTGAGCAAAACTGCATTGGGGGTGAGGGGCATATGTTGGGGGGCAGGAGCTGGTCAGATACTCAGAAAGCTAATTTAGAGGAGGGAGCTAAAATTCACAGGTAGTTTAATGAGATGGGAAAAATGTATCTGCCAGGAAGTCTCTAAGGAACATGACTCTGTTTTTGGAAGGACTGCTCTGTAGGCACTTGGGGTGAAGGTGGAACCCTTAAGACACATGCTCAAGGTAGAACAATTGAGAGTTAGTCAAGAAGGTATGGAGTTAGCTGCAACTCTGCCCTTCTTGGCCCAAGTGCAAAATTGTGGGCCAGAGACAAAATGCTTCTAAAGAAAAGTGCTGTTACCAGCAGACCCCCTCTTATTTGGATTCCTTCAACTGTGTTATTTCTCTTTATAAATGACATGTTGAAAAATAATTAAAGAATGAATATAAGTTTGAAGATTGCTTGGTCTTGCCTTAGTTTCCAAGACACTTCTAACCTTAGGTTAGCTTCCACCGTTTAAAGACAAATCTACATTTTCTACATCTACAAAATTCTAAAGGGCCAAAAGGAACAACTGTTCAACTTACACAAATATTTAAAGTTAATGTGAGGGATCCCTGGGTGGTGCAGCAGTTTAGCGCCTGCCTTTGGCCCAGGGCGCGATCCTGGAGACCCGGGATCGAATCCCACATCGGGCTCCCGGTGCATGGAGCCTGCTTCTCCCTCTGCCTATGTCTCTGACTCTCTCTCTCTCTCTCTGTGTGACTATCATAAATAAAATAAAATTAAATTAAAAAAATTTTTGATAAAATTAATGTGAGAAATACATACCTGATGTGGAAGTCTTTTAACTCTTTCCATGTGTACATGCAAAAAAAAAAAATACACACTTGCACATTCCCTTAATGAAGAGATATCCCTTAGTCCCTTTGAAGTGAAGCCTCTTAAAAGAGCTGTGCACACTAGTTTTTTCCTATATCCTCTCCTCAGATTTACTCCTCAGCCAACCTATCAAAGTGGCTTCCATCACATTAATCTTCTGAAACTCTTCTGGAGACAGTGACCAATTGTCCTTAAATTGCCAAATGCAGAGGACATTTTCCTGATCATGGTGTGTCCTCGTGTTAGCGATTGTTCAAGGTCTGTTGGATTATTTAAAAAATACATTCATAAATTCAAGTAATATGAATAGATTTATCCGAGAATCAATAGATGCCAATTTCAGAATCAAATATACTGCCCTGTATTGGACAGTGGGATCCATCTTCTTTGCATCAAGACGTGGCCCTCACCTCAACTTCAGGCTGCCAGTATCAGTACACAGCTTCTACCTTGGGTATGACAGAAAGAGCCACTCCTTCTGCCACCAAGAAAAGAATCGGTATCAAATCTCGTCTTATAAATTCAAGTGACATTTGCATCACCCTCTGTCATATCCAGGTATCACCATCCTGAAACCAATCTGTCTTACAATCACTTATGTAGCTTTTCCTCTAAGTATATAGCACTTTATACGATTACCTGTTTTATCTCTTGGAGCTAGAAACATGTGTGTACACTTATACATTCCTTAATAATACTGAGGTTACAGCCCAGACCAGCTTCTTTCATAGGCTTATCTGCTTAGGATAACAGCTCAGTACATTTCACCTTCTACACAATATAATCTCTGTCCACCACTGCAGCCCCATTTGCATGGCCACCGTTTTCTTTTTATCTCTGCTTCTTCACATCTGTGAATCACTTCTTTACATTTACCACTCCTCCCCTCTCACAGGAGCCAAGCCATACCCAGCAAAGCTGGGCCAGCAGTCCCAAATCCACTTCCTAGTTTCCTCCCCCATGGCACTTAGGAATTCTTCTGCAAATTAGTTTTTTTCTCTTAAAATTTTCTCCACAAATATCTTCCACATTTCCTTCCCTGGTAAATCTTCTCCAGCCCTGTGTCCATTGTCTTTCCATCTCCGTGCCCTCATCTTCCTTATCCCTTTCATTAAGGCCTAATGTTGTACAGAGGACTGCCAAACTCTGGCCCCCGCATTTGCTTTTAGTTGTAGAATCAAAATTAACATTTTTATTATTGCAAAGGCAATAAATGTTCATTATGAAAAATAGAAAATGCAGAAAAAGACAAAGCATAAATGAAAACATAATTCTATTGCCTATATCTGTCTATAAATATATAGATTATATATATATATTTTATAAATGTACACACACACTTTCTTTCTTATAAATAGAGTATCACCTATAGTCTGATGTAGCAGTATATCACATGCTTACCCATGGATATTCCCAAGCCTCTTGCAGGTAGGTATGTGAGGACATTCGAGTGTTCCTGTGATGCATCTCACTTCTGGAATGAAGCATAAGATGTGGTGCACGACCTTCTGACTTCCTCATTTACAGATGGTGGAACTTCTATCAGTCTGTACCTTTGAACAATTACGTGAAATACAGATGCTCCATGTCACCTCTTCCACCATTGACCTAAATTGGATAGAGGAGACTGGCGTGCAGTAGGATGTTCAGTTGGAGTGTAAGCTTTGGAGACATGTCAGAACATAGATGGTATCTTGAGCCACAAAACTGGATGAAGTTGGGAATAATAAATAGAAATAGTGGAGAGAAGAGGACCAAGGGCTGTGGGGCATACCAACATTAAGAGATAGGAAAAGGTTGTAGGAACCAGAAAAGAAGAATGGGAAGGGGTGATGAAGTGGTGGGAAGGGAACACAGTGTCCTGAAAGCCAAATGAAGAACATGTAGCAGGACAGCAGGAATGAACATTGCAGTATAAAATGTTACTGGATGCCCCGGGTCAAATGAAAGCCAAGAAGAGGTCATTGGATTTTGCAATGCAGAAGTCATGTTCCCCCGTGCTGAGGCCCGGTGCAGCAAAACCCTGACTGGAGGGAGAGTGATCAAGCTGTGCCCATCCTACTAATGATCCCATTAGAGATGGAATTCTTCATTTCTGTCAGTGTTGTTGATCTCTAGCATTCTTTTTCTTTCTTTCTTAAGATTCTTATCTCTCTCCTCACACTGCCCATCTGTTCTTGCACACTACTTTACCCATTAGAGCCCTTGGCATATTAATCATAGTTGTTTTAAATTCCCAGTCTCATAATCCCAATGTCCCTGCCAAGTCTGGTTCTGATGTCTCATTTTGCTATTTGCCTTACCATCTTTTCTTGATAACCAGATAGGATGTACTGGGTAAAAATGAACTGCTTAGGATAGTCCTTTAGTGATATGGTAGTGAGGTGCAGGGGAGGTCAAGAGTTGTCCAGGGATATGAAAGGTTTTCTAGTGAGCCTGTACCTCTGGACTATGGACAACACAAGTGTTTCTCAGTTTTTTCTTTTTCCCTTAGGTGGGACAGGATGGTGAGAGTAAGCTAGAGTTGGGTATTTTCCTTCCCCAGGTCAGCCAGGCTCTGAAAACACCCCAGCAGGTTAGGCTCTGGTCAACTAGTCTGCCCTACAGGCAGGACTTAAGAACAGAGTGCTCTGCTGTATTTCAAAATTCCTTTTACCCCTTCCTCTGCTAGAAACAGAATTTTTTTCCTGGATATTTACTCTGGGAACCTGGTCGAGTTCCTGGAGGTAAATCTCACAATATTGTGAGGGCCCACCGGTGACAGGATCCCCCCTTGAGTTTCTGACTCCCAGGAGTATCTACACTGAGCCTCTAGCAATCACCAATTACAGTTCAGGCTTTCTACCCAGGTCTTGGTTTCCAAGGTGGCTTCTGCTTGTGAGTCTCTGCTCTAGTAAGCCATGACACCCATATTCACCTGTTTGTCTCTCCAGTCATGGATGACAGTGGATTACCCTTAGTCTGCACCTTTCTTTTATGAATCTAGAAGTTGTTGACTTTTTAGTCTTTTTGGCTTTTAACTTGTTTTTAGGATGGAGTTATGAATTCCAGTGTGGAACAAGAAAACACCTAGGTTGAGTTTTTAATCCTTTTTCTATGCCTTCATGGATATTTTTGCAAACAGCTAGGGTAGGCTGCCTCTGGGTCAGCTAACCAGACAACATTTTGAATCAGAACCTCATCATTATTAATTCTAAATTATTTGTTCAAACTTCTGTTGCATCCCAAACAGATTAATAATCTCAAGACATGAATTATGTTTTATATATGTGTTGGTGTCATTAGCACATAGAGGCACTTCATTCTTTTTAAGGAACTAAATTATTTTTTCCAATGCCAGACAAGAGTATAATAAGCAATATAGACAGGTTGAAACACTGGAGCCAATTGAAACTGAAAAGCCCAACTAAAAAACAAAATAAAAAGAATTTAATTCCCTAAAAATTGGCAGAAAGCATAAAACTCATCTATTTCTCATGGCTTGAAATAAAACCAAAAAGCCTGACTGTGATATTTGACCAAGAGCAAATATGACCCTTTGGTAGGAGAAAACTAAGAGCCCCCCAGAGTGATTTTGACCATATTTCTGTGGCCTTGCCCACCACATTGGTGACAGATTGACCACATAGCTCAGTAACTCAACCATGGGTTGGCCAGTTGAGTGATCATTTAGCCAATAATCAAAATGCATGGGGGAAGGATCTCTGTGACATTCTCTGCTGCATCGGAAGTGAGGCCATAGCTAATTAGCAAAAACAATACCCATGCTGCTGGATTCAGAGCACTAGCCTAGGGCAGACAAGGGAAAAATGAGTTTATTTCCTAATGCAGCTAAGTCTTACCTTTACAGGCATAAACCAAAGAGGAATAGAAAATAAATGGCACATAATTTTGCATTTTTATAATAAGTTTGAAACTAAACACTAGGAAACCTTGTCAGCCCCTGCTAAGCTGATTCCAATTAAGGCTTCTGGCAGCATTCCAGCTGTTTTACTCCCTCAAATAGCACAGAGCATAACAAGGTTTATGAAGCATTCAAAAGTCAAATACCCTATTAACATAAACATGTAGTGAAATCAACTCTTCTAACAATTTTCAGCTTGCTTTCTTTCTTTCATTTAGGGTGGGATGATAGAAGATGATGTCTGCCTCCTTTGTGGGATATTTTTGTGTTTGCTAGAATGCAAAGCAAGATTTCCTTTTGGAACAGTATTGGACTAACCCTATGTACCTACTCACGAGGGCACTTTTCTTACAATGAATTCCTTCTAATACTAATTTTGGTACCAAGGGCCTGGGCTTTTATTTGCCATAACAGTGTTGAATCTAAAAACAAGAAAAATAAGAGTCAGTGTTTAAGGCTCAAATGTTTATTGTTGTGATTCATGTGTCCCTCCTGAAGTGCTTGGAAATGCATTTGTTAACTTACATTGCCAACCTCAGGATTTAATGTAAGAAAGGGTCATTTTCTTTGCCATAGAAGTCAAATAAACCCCAAATTGAAGAACATGAGCAGGTAAAGTGTTTAAAATGAAAGAAAAACAAGGAAAAGTTGAGGTAATAATTTTTTGTAGAGATTGAGTGTAACAAATAAGGAAGAAGGCTATTTTGTCAAAAGACAACATCTTTTTTGGCAACCCCTTTAAAAGGTGATAAGTTAAATGCTGAGTAGGTCTGCCTTGAACAGTATCTCAGATACATCTTCGTTTTACATTCAATGCAATTCAATAATTTAAAACAGGAACTAACTAGGTAAAAGTTGTATGTTTTCTTTCTCCAGTGATCTATAGTGGACATTTTCTTAGAGAATGTGAAAATAGCTTTGCAAATGGGAAAAATAAAAAAAAAAAAAGGAAGGAAAGAAGGAAGACACATAGAAATGTGTTTGTATGGACTGTGTTTATAAAGTAAACAGAAATAAGCAAGTGCATGTGAGTCCTTAATATGTATTATAGATTATTATAATCAAAATACTATCTAATATTTATTCATTTGGTTAAAAATGTAATAAAAACGTAACACTGGATTTTTAATTTATAGCTTCCACTTCCACATTGAAATGCTAATATATTTCCATGAAAATATCTGGTGACTACCCAAATAAATAAACAACTAGTAGCTTATACATTTGACTGAATCATTTGGTGTTCTCATTAAAATACAATAAAATGAAGGTATCTGAAGGCTTAACCACCCACCCCCATCAGCATTTCTCACTGTGATTTCCTATACACTACTTTTTTTAAAGACTGAATTATATACCTCAAGGAAATAGTAAAATCTATAGTCTTATAAGTAATTTATTAAATAAATGTCTTTAACCCCTACTATATACTTGGCACTTCACTAGGGTATTAGGATTCCATAAGACCTCAAGGAACATATCGCTTGGTAAAGGAGACAGCCACAGATCATTCCATAATGTGACAAATGCAACCATAAAGTTATATACAAGGCACAATAGAAGCATAAAAATTGCTAGAGATAAGGGGGGCTGTGAATCACAGCAGAGCTTTATGGTTACACAGGCACATCTTGCACTCATACAGCCTTGTCCCTTGCCTCATGCTCCATTTAGGAATCGTGTGACCTTGGCTAAGTTTCCTTCACTGATGAGATGGGTGCGTTGTGAGGATGGAAGGGTTTAGTGCCTGTGAAGCCCCCAGCATGCTCCCTGCCACTCAGTAGAGACTAGAAGTTATTACTGTGGTGGTGGTGATGGAACCCCTTACAGACATGGTCGTGTCTACCCAGTCTAAACCAGCTTAAGGAATAAACTCCATTTCACCTTGAAGCCCTTGTATCCTCTGCTGATCCCAGCCCTGTCCTACCTTTCTAGAAGTACGGGAGAAGGCATTAACCCAGCAGAAGTGGTGTTGCTCAAATTCTGCACAGTTCCAAGGAAGACTTGTCTTTGGGATTGGCCCTCAGCTGATTCCTAGGAGAGTCTTGGAATAGTCTATTTGATAAGAGTGGTTTTATGTTGCTGAAGTCTTTCATCAGGTGGCACCAATTTGATCGGTAGGGACTTTTTTTTTTTTCCCCCCTCTGGAGGCTCAAGTCTAAGCAGCTGAGGGCTAGAGTCTCATGCAGACACTCAGGCACCTAATAAGACTCAGGTGAACTTTTCTGATTGGCAATGCTTCACATGTGTTGTCACCCAAGGGAGAAGACACAGGGACACTTGCCCCTGGATTCTCCTGGACTTCTCTCCATGTGTCTTGCCCCTTTGCTGATTTGAATCTGGATCCTTTCTCTGTGAAATAAACCACAACCATGAGTATAAAAGCTTTTCTTGGTCTGAGTCATTCTAGCAGACCCTCAAGTCTGAGGATGGTTTTGGGATCATCCAACACAAGTAGAAACCACTATTCTGAATTTAGGTTTATGGTTACCAAACATTTATAGTAAAAATGTTGCAGTTCATGTAAATACAGTACAACAGAGCATATTTGAAATACATAAATTTTACCCTTTTATTTTTATATAGTCAGCTTCTATCATCCAGGCTTATTTCGTGAGATTTACTTACAGTGATGCAAGTATCTGATTTTAACTTCTATATAATATTCCTTTGTTCAATATGTCATGATTTAATTATTTATCCTATTGATAGACTTTTAGCTTCTTTCTCACATTTTGATTTGGCAATGATGCAAAAAGTGTTTTTGTATATGTCTACTCAAATATATATGCAAGAACATCTCTAATATTATATTTTGCCAAATTGCTCCTCAAGTGTGATTTACATTTCCACCAGCAATATATGAGAACTCACATTCTAATGAGTACCTGTACTATGAAACTAGTTTTACCAAACTGATAGCTATGTAATAGCATCTCTATATTTGGCCAGTAGGGAAGTTGAGCATTTTTAATTTTTTAGGGATTTATTGCATTTTGATGGATTTGTTGATATTAATCACCTGCTCATATACTTTTTCCATTAATATGTATTGTTCATTGTGTTTTTTTTTTTAATTTGAAGAAATCTATATATTGTTGACTTTTTAAAAGCCCTTGTTGGCTACACAAAGTGAAAGTGTTGGTCTTTCTTTTTGCATTTGATTATTGGATATATAAAGATTTCTTTGTCATTACTTTAATGCTGACAATTTTTTATCCTTTGCTGTAGAGTGTGTGTTTTCCTGTATTGTTTAAGACATCTTCCATAGCTCAAGGTTACTTGATATATTCTCCTCTAAATTAAAACGTTAAATTTTTCATTTGGCAACTAGCTTTCTAATATCATTATGGTTGATTTCTACCATACCAGGATTTCTACCATAGTGTGAAGTAAGGACAAATTTATTGTTTTCTATGTCCTGATACCATCTATTATATAGACCATCTTTTCTACACACTTCATAATTTCACTTCTTTATTTTCTTATGAAACTTTTGTTTCCTATTTGTATCTGTGTATACCAAGACTTGATATAAAATACATTTCTTACTGTGGGTTCTGTTAAGGAAAAGTTGAAAGCCATCACATCACAGTATCTGACTGAGAAAAAAAGATCCATGTGAAGAATTTATATTAATGTTTATTTCTATGATGGACTCATTCAAGAGACATTGCCATCTAGATTCTATCTTCCACTATTTTTAACTTTATTTTAATGGACATATGTACTAATTAGCTGCCTTTATATGTATACAGAGTGAAAGATAAATTAATCATAAAAAGTTTTATCAGAACCATATTTTGGGGGCGCCTGGGTGGCTTAGTCAATTAAGTGTCTATCTTCCACTCAGGTCATGATCTCAGGGTCCTAGGATTGAGTCCTGCATCGGTTCCCTGCTCAGCAGGGAATCTGCTTCTCCCTTCTCTGTGCACTCTCTCTTTCTCAAATAAATAAATCTCAATAAACCAACATAAAAGGTGTTTCTTTTTTGAGAGAGATTGAAAATGCAGGGAGAGGGCAGGGAGTGGGGTGGGCAGAAGTAACTGAGATCATGACCTAAGGTAAAAGACTTAGCCATCCAGGCACCCCTATCAGAACCATATTCTTTTTTTTTTTTTTTTTCAAGATTTTGTTTATTTATTCATGAGAGACACAAATAGAGAGAGAGAGAGAGGCAGAGGGAGAAGCAGGCTCCATGCAGGGAGCCTGACGTGGGACTCAATCCGGGAGTCCAGGATCATGAGCTGGGCTGCAGGCGGTGCTAAACCGCAGGGCCACCAGGACTTCCCTAGAACCATATTCTTAATAGTTTTATAGGAGTGAAGAACTATGTCCGATGTGTTTACTACTGTCACACCAGCGCACTGCATACTTCCTGGGACATGGCAGGCATTCATAATATGTTTAATGAATAAATAAAACATAACCACAGCAAATATGCCATCTTAGAGTCAACTATTTACATTCCTTTTTATCCTGGCATTCGTTTTTCCTATCTCTCCATTCAACAGTCCAAGAGAAGATTATGCTTTGTCTACAGTAAATTTGAAGTTTTCCACACATACAGCCCCATAATACTAAACTAAAATATAATTGAAACTTAAAATATTGCCCCTTTAACATGACCTATTCCTTTTTTTGGACTGACCTTTGCCCCTCTGTTCTCTATCCTGAAATCCAGCTCATCAGAACTGCTTCCATGTGCTTTCTTAGCCATTTGCTAAGTACCTATACCAGCAATCTGGATGTGTAAGAACATATATCTCTGTATTGTTACTTAACATTTCATGCAGATGTCTTCGTTCCAGATTGTTTCCAAACTCCATGATGACCATGACCATGACCATAATGTTAATCCCCCTCCAGGACCTAAAACCCTACTGTGAGAGTACATTCCATATATTTCAGGCAGTCCATACATGCTTGGTGAATGACTCACAAAAAAGCAAATGAATTGAAGCTTGATTCCCATCAAGTTCACTAGACTCAGGGCCAGAGAGGCACTGCATCCTTTTATGACAAGGTTGGGGCATGATTAGATTTATAAATTACAGCTGTGTGCCATTAAAATCATTTTTGGGCCCCACTGAGAGTTGGAAGAAAAGTTGAAATTTTAAAATATTCCTTCTACTCATCTCTTTTATGAAATTTTATTTTTCGTTATGAGGCAGTGTAAGGCATATTACCATTTTATTTGAACATTTATTTTGACCAGATTGCAAATTTTCTGTTAATTGAGTCTTGAATTGGCCAATATGCCATTGTAGATTTGCTCCATAGCTTCTGCACATGGAATTTATCATAGACGTTTCATCCACATCTGCTCATTTAGTTTGCTTCATCTAGTAGAATATTTCCCTTACATACAGTGGTGGAGAGTGGGGGAGTGAATGTTGAGTGAAGAGTGAGGAAAACTGATCTTAAGAATATTCACACTTCAAGTTGTATCTTATCCAGGTCTTATTTTTATTAAATGAACTCTGCTCTTCTTTTGGTTGTTATGCTATATATGTCCCATATTTTGTATTATAGAAATCACACATGTTAATTGAAAAAGCTGAGAAAATGCAGATAAGCAAATAGAAACAAGCGACTTAAAAATCCTATTATCCAGAGATAACAACTATTGACATTCTGTTGTATATGCTTGCAAATTTTTCTCAGTGAAATATATATAAATAATTTTTAACAACTCATGCTTGTAATTTCTGTTACAAATATTTTTCAATCGACAGCTTTCCCAATGAACATTGTAAACCTCTATCTATGACAATAAGTATGTGCCCATAAATATATGATATACAAATACATACATATATCCTATTTAAGGATTGTAGGGTCTTTTACATGGACCCTTGTAATACCTGTAGTAGATCAACCCTATTTTAGGAAATTTAGTTTTCAATTTTTCAATATGATACACATTTAACAATGACCATTTTTGTCCTGATGTATTCAGAAAGGTGTAATACTTCCTAAAGATACATTCAAAAAAGAGGAATTGCTAAGCCCATATTATGACTTTTTTCTTCAAGTTTTGGCACAATATATGAAATTACCCTCCAGAAAACATACCAATTTGTACTCTTTCTTTTATCCTCCCTTACGAGTGCTGGTATTACCCTTCATTTTTCAGATTTGAAATTTAAGTGAAGATAAGGGCATTTCCTTCTTTATATTTTTTTACTGTCTACAATTACTGGTGAGGTTGAATATCTTTTCATGTGGTATGGGCCAACTTCATTTTTCTACTAAATTAATACTCTTAGCTTATTGATTTTTAAGAATAAGTTTTCTGGCAGTCTAGGTTTTTAATCCAATAAATAAAATATTACTTTAATAAAATTCTCCATTCCTTGAGTAAGATCCACGCCCCAAAATATTTGCTGAAAGATTCCAACAAGAAATCGTTCACTGAATTCCCTTCTCACTCACTCCACTTTTCTATTGTATTAACAGCACATAATGAGAACCATGTAACTTGTGTTATTTTCAAGATTAATAGGCTCAGGGTGCAAGAGATGCAACATTCCGAGCATGAAGAATTATTAACAAGCAAAAACGTTTTGAGAAATGTTCTTGCATTTCAAATGCTTCATTGCTTCATTGAATAGTGAACACAGGAGCTCACTTGGAGGCAGATGTTGGGCTTGCACATATTACAAATGCAAACAATTATCCCCAAAGTGAACAGAGAGGAATAAAAAAAAAAACACATAAAATTCTCTCATGGAAAGAAATGATGCACTGCATTTGAAAAATGATTTCTGTCTGAGAGGTGCTCTCAGATCTAAGGCTGCTGTGCAGTAAACAGAAATGCATCGGCATGGTCTTTGGGAGCAAAGTCACTGTGCCCACCACATCCTGCAAAATGTTATCTTGATAGAAATGGTAAATCTAATTTAAGAAAAGACTATAATGCCTCTGAAATTATATGGTAAACTTTGGGTAGACATAGACATGTGCATTTTTCTGGGGACAAATATCTGTTTTTTTAATCAGATTCTCAAGAGGGACAAAGATGCTGTTTCTTGTCATTACTCTAATAATTTCACATTTTTTTTTACTTCCTGTCTGGAGTGATCTTTATTTTCTTTTCTCTGTTTCTTCTTATGTCAAAATAATATTCTTCCTGAAAATCCAAGTCAAATGTAATCCTGGTTTTTGTTTTTTAAGATTTTATTTATTTATTTGACAGAGAGAGAGAGAGTACCTGTAGGGGGAGCGGCAGGCAGAGGGAGAGGGAGAAGCAGGCTCCCCACAAAGCAGGGAGCTCCATGTGGGGCTCAATCCCAGGACTCTGTAGATGAGATTCTTGGCATTGTTCATCATTCTCTGTTTCCTTGATCTTACAAAGCAAAGGCTAGTTGGATGGCCCATTGAATCTGTTTTCTCCACCAGGGCATACCAGTAAGCCCAAGTCGCTGAGAGAGAATCCTTTGAATTTGATATACAAATAGTGTCCAGTCTGCAAATATATATTGTCACTTACCGCCTCAAATTAACATTTATTCCAAGGTAGTATTCCTTGAAAAATTAAATATTGCATTTGAAACATTTAGAGATGGCCAAATGAATTGTTATCACCCTTCCAGTTTGGATAGAACCTATGATTTTTTTTTCCCATTCATTTATTAAGTCAGCAATAAAACAAGACCAAGTCCCATCCTCAAGGATTTAAATTGACATCTTAGAATCAGCTTGGACAGGGAAGCTTGGGTGGCTCAGTTATACTAAGTGTTGGACTCTTGGTTTCAGCTCAGCTCATGATCTCATGGGTCGGGAAATTGAGCCCTGCAATGGGCTTGGGATTCTCTCCCTCTGTGTCTGCTCCACCCCCTCTCAAATAAACAAATAAAATCTTTTAAAAAAAGAAATCAACTTGGATATAAAAAGAAATTCTATGTCAATGGCTAGATGATACCATTATATCTTGAAACATTTCTCAATTCCAACGGTGGTATGTGAGTGAGGAAAAGGCATTGACTACGAAAGGATAAAGTGGATATCATATTGCACTCTGCTATAGCATACTCTTCTTGCAAAGGGCCATAAAGAGATTTTTTCCTCAGTGTTTTATGGTGATGATATTATTTCGTAGCAAGTACAACAAGAGTCAAGGTTCAAATAGCGTTAAGATTCTTCCATTTATTGCCTTGACAATTTCAGCCAAGTTCCTTAACACACTGTCCTCTCTTTCCTCATCTTTATAACAGGGTTACTCTATCACCTCCAAGTGTCATTAGGAGGATGACATGTGAACACGTGATATAATTAAAAAGAACAGACTAGTGTTGACAATCGTCAGTGATGACTATGGTGATCCACTTTTTTGTCTCTAGATACTCACTAATCTTTTCTATCAGGGTCAAGGGGGTCTACCTGGACCCTAAATATTTGAAATGAGTCTTAAAAATGGAGTCAGGAGGTAAGGCGTTAGAAAGCAGCTGTTTCCCTACTGTTCTTACCACCCCAGTCAATAATGAATCACCTTGGCTTCTTGAGGGGGCCTGACTCAGGGGAAGATTAACCTCTGACTTCACAACTCTGCACGGTTTCTGAAATCAAATTTGCCACACTAAATGGAATCATCACAATGGTGATAGCCCTTTTGTATATCCTAGGCTGTTTAATTTACTCTGTATAACTAGCCACGTTCTCCCTCAGGGGAAATTCATAAAAGATCTCAAGCCTCTGATCTTTCCTGTTAAAGTGGACAGAGCACAGAAGTCTCGCTTAAGGGTCCCAATGGGGCGACAGGAGGTGGCACCTGCAGAAAACCCGATTTAAGGATTAACACAGCACAGCATCTGTGTTTCGCATTGCTAAACTGTAATGAAAAAAATGCATCATGCATCCCTTTAAAAATTTATTTTGGCGTGAAACCTTGGTCTTTCTTGTTTTATTTGTCTTTTTTTTTTTTCATCCCCGAGCTGCCCTGGGTCACATCGTGCTTTAAGAAAATAAAAAGGCTTCGTTAGTCAGGCAATATCTGTAACAGATGTCAGTTTAAACTGAGCACCCTACAGAGAAGCAAACTACACCCTTGGCAGCCAGAAATGAATACATCCTGAATCCAACAAGACAAACATGTCCAAAGGGCTATTCTAACAGATTTGACTCCACATTGTGAAGTGCTTGAGTGGATGTGGCAATAAAGAGTAGATGTATATTTCAACACCCTAGGAGTTCATTTCTGTCAATCAATGGCCAGAATTTACTTTGAGGATATTACCTAAAGGTGTTTTTGAATCACTGGACATTTGGAAGCCTGGTTTGAAACATGCATTTAAATGGAAGCAGAATGTTTTAAAAGGTTTCGAACCATTCAAAGCTGTTCTTCTGAAAATAACATTTCAGAGTAATATAGCAATGCCATTGGACTTTCAGAGGGGGACCCTGAAGCTGAGTGAGGTTGAATGAATTGTTCCACCAATATAGCAAGGAAGCAACAGAATAGAAGCCAGACCGGCTATTTTGTGTTCCGCCACTATGTGATACCTAATCATGAAGGAATAGCATTAAGAAGGAAGGCTACTTTCAAGTTTTAGAAAGGTTTCCAAGAGAAAAAAAAAAAAAAAAAAACGCTGGAAGGAAAAAAATTTTTCTAACTCACTAAAAGAACATCTTTTGTTAGGACTTAGGGTTGGGATAGCAAGACGAAAGGAAGACAGAGTCTGTGGTCTTTGTCTCTGAATTTTTATCTTTGCCATAAAAAGAAAAGGTGCCAACGAAAAGGAAGCTATAGACCAGGCTTTCATGGCAAGCAGGAACAGCGGAAGACTGATAGAAGTGGGTAGAAGATCTTGATTGCAGAATCCAAAGATAGGATCTCAGATTCCGTTCTTATTCCTTTTGCACCTGTAGAAGATGGGTCAAGTTATCTGGAAACCAGGGTTCTTTCATGTGTACTACAGGGAATTTTTTAGTTATATTTACAATTTTAAATTCTCTATATACATTTCTAACTTACACCGATTACCTTCTGAGTTTTAAATTTGATAATGCCCATTGAGTAGCTTTATAAACCATATTATGTATGTTTTAAGCCATTATTCCTTTTGTAAATATGGCCCATGTTTTCAGGCCAGGGAACTCTACTACCAGGCTCAGAAGCACACAGTAACTGTGAAGAGGCAGTGTATTGGTGTATTCCTCAACTACCAATGCACAGCATACACTATCTCTAATATTTTCTACAAACTTCAAGGAAGGCATTTGTATGAGTTTCCTACTGCTGCTACAACAAATCATTACAGACTTAGTGGCTTAAAACAACACAAATTTTATTATCTAAGTCTATGGAGATCAGGAGTCTTAAAACCAGAGTGTCAACAGGGCTACATTCTTTTCTGGAGGCTCTAGGAGAATCCAATTCCTTGCCTTTTCTGGCTCCTAGATGTCACCTGCATTCCTTGACTCATGGCCTCTTCCTTACATAGTTCTGACCTCAGCTTCCCTCAACACATCTCCTTCTCTTTCCCTTTTAAAGACCTCGTGATTACAACGGGGCTCACTCAGATAATTCAGGATAATCTCTCCATTTCAGGATTTTTAATTTAACCATATCATAGTAACATATTCACAGGCTCTGGGGATTGGTTGTGGACACCTTTGGGAGACCCAGCATTCTGCCTACTACAACATTATTAACCGCATTTTGAGGTAAGGAAACCAAAAGTCACAGTAGTGAAAAAATTTGACCAAGAGTTGAGGCACACATAAAGGAACACCACCACATACATTGGTGGTAAGTCTTACCTAGACTCATCTTAACAAAGTTTAACAATAAGCCCTGAAAGAATTGAGCTGATCTGCATGAAATTGTCTGCCAGAAAAACAATTAACATTCTTTAAAAGAAGAAAACAAAACCCAGCCTGGGCTCCAGAGTCCAGCACACAATCAAAAATTACAAACAAGCAACAAAACAATATGATCCATTAGTTGAGGAGGGAGAAAAAGTCAATAGAAATAAACCAGACATGTTAGAGATGTTGAAATTAGCATACACAGACTTTAAAACAGCAGAATGAATACTTTTTTAAAAAATAAAACATCCAGGGCAGCCCGGGTGGCTCAGCAGTTTGGCGCCACCTTCAGCCCAGGGCCTGATCCTGGAGACCTGGGATCAAGTCCTATGTCCGGCTCCCTGCATGGAGCCTGCTTCTCCCTCTGCCTGTGTCTCTGCCTCTCTCTCTCTTTCTGTCTCTAATAAATAATAAAATAAAATCTTAAAAAAAAACACATCTAGTTCTAATAGTCTATGAGAAAGAGTGCTTGCTTCCATGAGATTCAGGAAATTATTTACTGACCACTTTAAAATGTGCTGGATATAGTATCTGAGAATAATAAACAAGAAAAACAGCATCCTCTCTGCCTTCATAGACCTTGGAATACAGTAGGGGTCAAGATTCAATATGCACTTTTCTCTGAATGCTGTGAATGCCAAGATCGAGTGAAGATGGGACTAACACAGAAGCAATATGACTTGCTTGGAGAAAAAAAGAAAATTGTAAGGAGAAAAATAAACTTAGATTTTTCTAGAAACTGCTCCCAAATTCCCATATTCCATACCTGTAACTTGCCTTGAATTTGCACTCTGAAGTTCCTTCAGAGAAGGAAACAAATTCCTTCTCCCTGAGATGGCTATCTCAACGGACCATTTCTTAATGCAAAGTGGTAATGGAAACAATTCAAAGGGGCAGGATATGCATTCCAGACGGTCACCTGAAGACCCCCCAAACTCTGAAGAGGATGCGCTGTAAGCCATCATGGGTTAATTTGGGAATAGAATAGTGTAAGCCACCTCTCTGAGACAGAAAATATGAAATCGGAAGCATAAGTCTCCTCTGAAAAAGAAAACTAATTAAAAGAAAATTGTCTTTGCACGGGCTGCTATACAAAACTACCGTAGACCGGGTGGCTTATAAATAAAAGAAATGTATTTCTCTCAGTTCTGGAAGCTGGAAAATCCCAGCACGCTGGCAGATTCAGTGTCTGGTGAGAACCCACTTCCTGAGCTGTGAAGAAGGCTGTAACCTGTCTTCTCACTATGTCCTCACATGATGGAAGGAGCAAGGGAGCTTTCTGAGGTCCCTTTTATTGGGGTGCTAATCTCATTCATGGAGGCTCCACCTCCATGACCTGATCACCAACCAAAAGCCCCATGTCCATATACCAGCACATTGGGGATTAGGTTTCGACATAAGAAATTGGAGAGGACACATATATTCAGTCTAGATCAGAAACTATGAAGGAATCACTTGAGTCTAAGATACTTGATTTATTCAGGTAATGCTCTGTAAATTGCCTTCTCTGTGCTGATGAGAAAGCTGAAGCATGTAGCATGTCTATGACCCAAGGCGCTAAACAAATTGCCTATTCTCTGACTAATCAATTTGAGGCAAAGATAACAAGTGAGATTAAATTTGAGGGTGTTCCATCATTTATCACAAGTTACAGAACTCCTCGGTTGAGTTTTCTGAAGTCAATGGAAGGAAGGAAGGGCCTTTGTTTCACATTAGTGGACTACAGCACTTCTCTTTTCCTACCTGAAAAATGACTCTTTAAAAAATCATCTTTATATGCACTTAAAAATGTTATGAAACTTTAAAAAATTATTGAAGTAGAACATAAATAAGGAAATTGGATAATCTACAGCTGTAAACATGCCTACTCTAGAGGGTAGTGATGCTTTGCAATTGCATCTGGGTTCGTGAAACTTTTCACCTGCCTTCCGGGTTGGCAGGTACTGAATGAACCAACATGTAGAGTCATTTGTCCTCCCCCCTCCCTTCCTTTTTCTTATCACATCTAGAACTGGCCCCTTTGTTTCACCCACCATATCGACCCCATGTTGCTTCTGGTATATAAGCTTGATTTTTTTGGTTTCACTCTGCCACGGATCAAGTGTTGCGATCGCTCCAACACCAAAATCTTTATTCCTTGCAGAGATTCCTGTGAACCTATGGAGTTCAACCCCGCCAAGCCCTGTGATGATTTTACGAAGCATCATTTCTTAATGTGAAGAGACAGGCGAGCATCATCTAGACCCTTCATAGCACAGATTTCTGTTTTCTAGTCTCTTCTGCCCAATGCTCCCAGAGACACTTCTGCTCTACAAAATGTTCTGTTCTTTCTTTGCCCTGCACACTATTGTGTGGGCTGCTTGGGTGGTTAGTCATTACAGGAGTCTTTTTTTTTTTTTTCTTCACAGAAAAGGAGACATTTCAGAGGTTTATCTTTGTCCCCTGTTCACTTTTCTGACAGGGGAAGTATAGGTACACACGTGGCAGAAAGAAAGAAGTGTTCCTGGAAGCCCTGGGATGTGGGTCTGCACTTGCTCCTGTGAAAGCTGGGGTATAATTACAGATGCCCTGCCCTGCGGTGCTCTCAGCAGAGCTCCTGGGAAAGGAAGAGGTTTGTAAACAGACAGCACCTATGGAACTCTGTGCTTTCGATTATTCAGGATCTCCACCAGCTTTGCTTGCAAGTGATGGCTAAAAGACAAAACCTCCAGAGGGCTCAGATGCTCAGGAAAAAAGAAGAGAGAAAAGCCATATGTTAGTAGTATCTTTTCCTCGGTCTCTGCCTCATGCACCCTTCTTATGAGGGATAAAAATATTACCTGGCGTAAGATGTCCACCCCCACTTACCCCCAGACTTCTGTACTTAGAACAAGATTTGAGGAAAAGCGAGCATGAGCGTCACCCCCTTCTGAGGCCTTCTTAACAGACTTGCAAAATGGTACCTTAAGGTCTAGGGAGATAAATGATTTTAAAGCATATTAAAACCCACAAATGCCATGCAAATAGATGTTACAGGAAAACAGAGCACTGTGAGAGCTAATGACCTCAGAGCTTGCAGGTCTCAAGTAGCCTCTGTGAAAGGTCAATTAATACAGGAGGGAGGATTATGGCCAGGAGCTGCCTCTGCATCTGCACAGGTGAGCAGGAGAAACAGCAGCCACCGGCGCTCACCTTCTCTCCCGGTGCCAACGCCAGCTCATTCGTGATGCAGCCCAAGCAGCTGGTGTCAGAGGCATGTCTTTGTAAACATCTCTACTTTCTAAAAGAGAACATAATTCTGCTCCCCTGGTGTATTTCTTCACTTATAGCTGTCTGAATTGAAAAGGCAGATGTTTTATTTGGGGAATTGACTGCAAGGGTGATTGCTTTCAGGTGAAACAGTTAATAAATTAAAATTTAGGGCGCAAGAGAAGTCTACTTAGGGAATAGGACTCCACCAGCTGAATGTGGGGAGAAAAGAGCTCAGCCCCCGTTCTTGGAAGAGCTCTGTGGATAATTACATCATCAGAAGAGGAGGGGGTGGAGCAGTCCTATTGATTAGCTGTCTAAATACTGCCCTCCTGCTAACCTGAAGCCAGACATGGTGTTACTGAAATAGAACGTGTTGTACCAGGCTTGAGCCCCCCTCTGAGGGCAAGTACTACATGCGATGCATTGTTCCGCCCTTGGACCCCAACCACTGGGGTCTTGGCTTCTTTGGAATACAGTCACATCTCCCCCATTTAAAGCCTGTCTGCTCTTATCCTACCTCTGCCCCAGCCACTTCACCACGGTCCCATCACCCTTCACAGAAAACAATCCTCAAAGGAACCTGTTCACCCCATTTGCCAGGCCTCATTCCCACTGACTTTCTCTGCTGCATCTGCCACTTCTCTTGGGAAAGCCCCAGTGACCCCCCTGGGCACCTTTTGGTCTTCACACTCTGAAACTCAGTGGCAGAGTCCTACTGCCCACGTCCTCCTCCTGGAAAGCCAGCTTCCCCTGGCCTCCGGGAGCCTGCGTCTTCCCAGCCTTGTTCCTTGTACTGCTGTGGATTCTCCCTCCATTCCAGCCAGCAGCACCCCAGAGTGGTTCTGAAGAAATAACAAACGAAAGAAGGGAGTCAGTGAATGAAAGGTTAGACTCAACGTCTTTAAGGAAGTAAGGGGCAGGGGCCTGTGGCCCACAGACAGGTTTTGTGATTCAGCTTTGGGTGCTGTGTCTGGATAATGCCCACCTCTAACATTTGCAGAAGCTGGGGAAGGGTGTGGATATGATGAAAGCCTCAGACCAGTAGATGTCCCACCTTCTTTTCTCATTGCCAGCCGGGACCTACACCAGGAAGGGACCTCACAATGTAATGCTACATGTTCCTCACACACAGACAGACAGACAGACAGACACACACACACAGCCCACTGGATGCTGCCCCCAAGCTGCCTGTCTGGCCAGGGGGTGGACAAATAGCAGCAGAGTCCACCACCACCTGGAGGACAAGCAGGGAGAGGGCTGAACAGGCTATGGAATCCAGCTTAGAGACTTTGGGGCCGGAGTTCAGAGGTCTGGGGTATAATCTAAAAAGGAAAAATGGAGCAGGTTCTGGAGGGCATGTCCCTTGTCCTGTGAGGGGGGACAGCAGGAGGAGAGCTAGAGAGGGTCCCCACATGCCCAGCCTAGGGCAAGGGCCTGGCAGGGCTTCTGAAGTTCATGGGATGGGTCTTTCTCGTCTTTTGCTGTTCTTAGTTGAGGAAACTGAGATGCCCCTTTGGCTGAACTTCAGAAACATCAGAATCAGGTTCAGAAGCCCAGCAAAACTTTCTCACCCATTGCCAGGCTGTGTTAGAGAACTCGGGGTGCTCTGGGAAGGCACATGCCCTCTGCGAGGTCCTGGCCCAACACAGTTTCTATACTTTCTATGTATGCTATACATTCTCTTCTTCTATTGAATTGCTTTTCTGATCATTTTTTACAGTATATTTTAACTAAAATAATAGATGATGTGCACAAGAAAGTTACCAGACAGTAATTAAACAATATTGCTTTTCACCCTGCTTAGAGGTTGCTAAAGGCCCAAATGAAGGAAATTTTACAAGCAAAGGTTGTGGAAAAGAGATGGAGAACTTAATCAGACAGAGGTTTAATTAAAAACTAATGAAGTGAAGAAGCTAGGCTTACCCAGGATGAAAATTATTTCATTGTACATTAGCCTGTTTGCTCATTATCTAAGCTAGTATTTTCAACTTACTCATATGCATCTAGAGAAAAATAATACTTTATTTAGCAAAATTGATCATGTATACGGCCAACCTGTATCTGTTTACACACATGCACTCATTCATTTCACATCACAGAATGGCAACATTTGCAAACATTGTATATGCTGCCTCTGATTTGATGCTACCAAATATGAATATTTATGATGGAAATGCAAAAAAGTCAATGCGTTAGACTTGAAAGGATCCACAGACTTTGGAAATCATGCCATTGTTGGCCTGGAGAAAAACAAAAACTCTTGAAATGACACTCAGTTTTCCATCTTTTCCTCCATCTCCAACCATGCAGCAATTGAGTTACACACTCTCCCTTGAATCATGGATCACTTCTACACCTCTTTGCGTTTGCTCATGCTCATCTGTGTAATTCTAGAATGTTCTTCTCCCTTTAACATTGAATGAGATTATACTCATTCTTCAAAGCACAGATCTAATCCACCTGACTTGTGAATTCTCCCCCAACTCCCTGCTCCTGGTTAGAATCAATCGCTGCCTGTTGTGTGGACAGAGCATGAAGTAACTTACAACGCTGCATTCAAGTACCATATCTGCCACTTGCTGGCTGTATGATTTTGGCTAATTTTGGTCCCTCAGTTACTTTATCTATAAAATGGGAATAACAATAAGATATACCTCATGGGATCCTTCTGGGGGCTAGAATTAGTTACAAAAAAAATAGATGAAGGATTTAGAAATAATAACCAAGTCATTTCAAGTGCTCATAAAATCCTAGTCATTATAACATTGCTTTGTTTTAACATGTCATATAAATTATTACAAAATCTGTCTACTCATTAATTTATCAGAATTTTGCCTAGGGAAACCTGGGTGGCTCAGTCTGTTAAGCATCTGACTCTTGATTTTGGCTCAGGTCGTGGTCTCAGGGTGGTGAGATCAAGTACCACATCAAGCTCCACGGTCAGGGAGTCTGCTTGAGATTCTCTCCTCCTTCTCCCTCTGCTCCTCCCCATGCTGTCTCTCTCTCTCAAACAAACAAACAAATCTTTAAGAAAAAAAGACCTTTGTCTTTTTATTCCCAATTGTCCAGTGTTTATGACAAAATAAGCTTTCCACAAATTTTTGTTGGACTTCACTACAGTGACCCTAAACTTCACTGTATTAAATATGTTAAATTTTATAATGCAGGGAGTCTTTTTATGTGAGTTGTTTCTTTTATCAAGCAAACAGAGATAGATAATTTTACCAAAATCAAAAACTATTTACAACTCAAGAGCCTGGGAAAATGGCCTGAATTCACAAAGTTTTCATTATACAGTAGCTTTGTGAAAGATTAGTAGTGTATCTGCTCAACCAGGGCTTAACACTGGTTCTGAATAATGCACTTACTGGTTTGTATAAACCAATATTGCCCTAGCGCATTTCTCTAGCATTTTCTATAGTCATATTTTATATTAGTCATACTTCACAATATTTTGAAAGAAATGTATATATGTATATATCCAAGAATGATTTGGTTGAAATAATTTATAAATATGCACACATGTATTATGAAAGTTTTCTTTTTAATAAAATAAATGAAAGGCCTGATCTGAGAGTCTCTCAGCTAGCAAACTGAGGAGTCAGAAGACATACTATCATCTGTTGGTGGGCAGTTTGTTATTTTGCAATAATAGAGTGAAGATGTGAATGCCTCATTTGAAGATTTTCTAGGTAATTTAGCAGTGGATAATTTAGGTACTGGAAACCTTGGTTATGCGGAAAGTTCTGCTCCATGTCAGGACAGAACACTAAAACAGCCATTTATACATATAATACATAGACATAAAAACAGCCTTCATCTGTATATAGCAGAATGAATGGCAATGAGGTCTCTATATTTTAATGGAAGGGAAGAGAAGAGAAGGACTCTATCCAGAGTTATATCTCTAGAGAGGAGGAGCAGGAGCAGAGTCCAGAATTTAAAATCAAATAACAGCATCATGAAAAAAAATAGTTTGCATCATAAGCACAACTGCACTGTCCCCTGAGATGCTTCCATGTTAATCCTGGTCCAAAATGTGTTACCAGAGAAGGAATGGCTGAGAACACCAATGGCTTCCTCCCTTCCCCACCCAGTATCTGCGAGTGTACTTCAGAGAAGAGGAGTTTTGTACTTGAACTCATTGTGAAGCCCTCAAATTTATATCTGCTGAGATGATGGCATTTTCTTTTCCATCAGGGAAAGACCCAGTTTAACCGAAATGTGTGTGTCCATATCTGACTAAGGCATAAAATGAGAGGCTTCTCCACTGAGGTCATTAACATGTTGTTTAAACATTCTGGATGCAATCAGAAAAAAAAAAAGGATAGTTGCTTAATCTCCCTGGTTTTCCTCTTCAACTATAGGTAGGAAGTCATAAGTCTTTTCCCTCTGAGCCAGTATTTCTACTTTCAAATATGAAAACTCCACTGCTTCCCACCACCTAAAGTGATACTATGAGAACTAAAGAAATCGTATTTGTAGATACTTTTGAGATATAAAGAAACGGAGAAAGCTGTATTGTCCCCATAGCAAGTAGAGACTTCTTCTGTGAGAAAATCCTCAGATGATGGAAGTCCTGGATGGAATCACAGAGATGGAGGTTCTGTGGACTCTGAATCTTTGGAGGACTCAGCTAATCCTGTGTAATATGGAAATTTCTTTTGTGATCCTGTCTTCACACCATTTCTCTGTCCTTGTGCCTCTTTCTAAAGGATAAAAAGAGAGAAAAGAGGAGAAAGTAAGTGACATGAATCCCCTGCAACATCACTAATCCCCAGGGAAGTGTGAACCCTAATAAACAGTGTGAGAGAGTTTGTAAGGCATATGTGTGCGAACAGTGAGGAAGCGGAGTGTCACCTCCTGGGGACATGGAAAATAAAACACAGATAATGGATACAGGTTCAGGATGCGGTGACAGAAATGATCTTAAGAAAGTAGCTCCTCCAGAATTTGTGGGAGTTGTGGGGGTGATTTGGGGTGTCCTAAACATGGATCTGGATCTTCAGTCAACTTGATGGAGATCTCTGACCTGAGAGTCATTGAGTTCTATTGATGGGGAAGTGGGTCGGGATTTCAGGCAGCAATGCTTTCTCAGCAAAGTTGACTAACATGGTCACAATCTGGGAATAGGTTGTCTAAAATTCTAGTCTTCAAGTTGTACAACTGTAGTTCTCACTGAAGAGCAGAGCAAGTGATTCTTGAAAGGTTTGGCTTATATCTATTTTGTCCTCCAGGTTTTTCTACACTTAGATGTTATGATTGAAACTAGAGTTACAAACATCCTTTTTTTATGAAATCCACTTTGAAAACTGTCTATCTCTAAAACTACTACAAAGAAAATTGGCTTTCCCCCATATTCATTCCTTAATGGCCTTAAAACAATTATCTACTGCTATTAAAATGCATGTCAACATCAAAGATTTTATACTTTGGTACATGGTTTCTATTATAAGCTATCACTATAAGCAAAGTATTCACTACCATATGATATTGAACTTCACATTTCTTTTAGCAGCATTAAAAAAATAATGCAATTCATTGAAGAAAATGCCTGGATTTTAGATCGACATGAGGAAATAAGAAAACTTTACATTAAACCCCTTCTTAAAATAAGGCATCATAACTTTCATTGTCTTACTCGGCTTACTATAAGCTACAAATCAGGTACAGAATGGTCTGTAATATTTTATTTTATTTTATTTTTTTATTTTTTTAAGATTTTATTTATTTATCCATGACAGACACAGAGAGATGCAGCGAGAGAGGCAAAGACACAGGGAGAGGGAGAAGCAGGCTCCATGCAGGGAGCCCGACGTGGGACTCGATCCTGGGTCTCCAGGATCATGCTGGGCTGAAGGCGGTGCCAAGCCGCTGAGCCACCCGGGCTGCCCTGGTCTGTAATATTTTAAAATGGACTCTCTAGCTTCAATCATTACATCAAAATAAGCAGTGAAAAGTGCCCAATAACCCCAGTGATGAGGAGTCAGTCTGAAAGGCATATTTTTGGCTTATTTTGACTTCTGGTTCATTTCTGCTAAGTGAAGGCTTTGTTGTCCAGGGTGCCTCACACGTCCTGGAGGATGTACTGCAGCAGGGACGAGTCACCGCCTAGAGGCTCCCAGGAGTAGAGATTTCCCAGCCAAAGGTATAGAAGCCACAGAGTGTGAGTGGGTGCCATTTACAATAAAAGCCATCCTCCAGGGCCTTCTTCAGCAAAAGGCTTTCCTGGGGGCTCTGGCTTCACTCTGAATCACCCTCTCCAGCTTCCTCTGGGCCACTCTTTCCACATCAGTAGAAACTATCCTGCTTCTCTCCATGACCCCAGTCCCCACTATGGGACACATGCTGAACTGTTTGTTTTTACAAATTACACTCTGCCTTGATCCTGGGGGTGAATAAAAGATGTTTTAATTAAGATAATTATAAAAATAAATCAGAAGTTAACAATAAGTCAAACAAAGCACAGGAAACAAAACACGATAGAGGCAAAGTATGCTGCTTAGGAGTCCCAGAATGACTCAATTAATAGCGAACTGGAGGCATTCCTTTTCAACTGTATTTACATGCTACCTGACAGTTTTTTTCTTCACTGATGAACAGCTTGTTTGATGTAGACTCCCCATTAGAATTCCTCTGATTCCTTCTTCAAATCGCATTCTTATTTCTTAAGCAGGCCATATTTGTTTAAAAAGTTATTTTCTTTCTTCTCTGAGAAACTATCAACTAATAATGCATCCAAAATGTCTTATAACCTTGATAATAGTAAATTGTTCTCTCTAACCTGAAACAAATATTTAATTTTAGAGATTATGGTTGTACTCCTCTAATTCATCTATTTATAGCTCTCTTTAGCATTTGAAATTGTTGAGCACTCTTCTCACTGAAACTTTCTTCTTGGCCTACATAATTATTTTCTTTTCCTTGTTCTCCTTCTAAGTCTGGCTGCTCTGGTTTAACTGCAGGGAATATGCATGTCAAAGATTCTTGAGGACAAGGCAGCCAGCCAGAGGATGTATGTAGCATACAGATGGACAATAACTGCTTCAGAGAAAGAATGAATGAATGATAGTGTGAATTAATGAATGAATGAACAAATGAATTAGGGCACTCACCTATTCCAGAGCCTGGAAGTATTTACATAAATCCAGGTGATAAAGCACCAAGGAGTTTAAATCTTGATTTATGAGACTTGGACAGACTTGGATTTATTTGGCCTTATCTGTAGTTTATGATTTTGTCATACGTGTAGGTTATTAAGACATTGCCTGGCATTCTGAACTCTCCCTTCTGAACTTTGCTTTTGATGCCGGTGTTGGGACTCTACAAAACCCATTTCTCCTTTGCCTGTGGTCCCCAGTAAGTGGCAAGAAGACAGCCAGAAGGCTGTTGAAGGAAGGGGCACACTCCTTCCAGATTGCTCACTATCTTGCCAGCATCACTGTAGCAAAGATCTTCTGTCCTGGAAGCTCTGTTGGCTTATTTACAGATTTTTTTCCTCCACATTCTCAAATCCCACCTCACACATATCAGCACTGGCCCAGCAGCATTTTCCTCAGAGAGCTGAGTCCCAGCAACACCGTGCCTTCTGTGGCAGAGAACACTTCACCATTCATGAAGCTTCTCTCTTTAGCACATTGCTATGCTCCAATAGACAGAGGTGGGAACATGGGACATCAAGTGATCATCCAAGGAGAGGTGCTCCAAGGTGGAGTAGGTGCATTGTTAGGTGATAAACAATAGACAATTCTGCATTCAGGCCAAGCAGATCCACAAAGCACCAAAAACTTAAACCAAGTGTTCCAAATCCCATGTCCCCCACCTCTTTTAAACTATCGTCACTTCTTTAGCTTTCCTTTATGGCCTAGTAGGTGAAGTGGGAAGAGGGGTAGACTCCTTGCACTGGAGCTTACCAGTAGAAAAAATGTAAAAATAATTTGATCTTATCCATAGATGGGTCAACTCAAACTATTGGTACAGACTGAAAGTGGACAGTTGGGAAAGTACAAGTTGACTCAGGAGAAACCCTGAAAATCACTATCATGGGGAAACTAGCCTGATGGGCACAGCTTTGAGGAATTATTTTAGTCATCAGCTTTGGGTAAGGAAGATATGCTCTGCAGTAAGTATACATACAAATTCCTGGCCAAAATCAAATGTCTTGGAAGGTGAGAGGCTTTAAAGGAGTAGTATCATAGGAGCAAAGTCAAGGACATCTGAGCAAGAGGCCTTTGGATGGACCTATGGGATTGAGCACCAAGTGTGTGGATCTTCATGTCTCCCATCAATGCCGACCACAGCATATGCCACAGACGAACACTGACTATTGAGCACACAAAATTACCCATCCAGGAAGATCAGATAGTTTCTACCTCGCCACACCAGGGCCTGTGCAAGGGCCCAGGGATGAAGTAGTTATGGGGACAGGGATGGAATAAAAACAAAGCTCAATCAAGATGAGCTGTCTCTCTCCAAAGTTTCTGGTGCTGAAGAATATTGTACCTGTCAGCAGCAGAGATAACCTCTTGAGTCCTCAATATGATATCATCTCTGGAGGAGACCAATCAGCTACTTGGTAGCAAGGTGATTGCAACAGCCCCTTTCAGCCTAGAGGGAATGCTGATGCACTCTTACTAGGATTGATACATATTCTGGCTAGGATTTTGCATCCCTGTCTGCCACACCACTGCAACGGCTCGCAAACCACCTGATTTATTTTTACCAGATCCTGCATAATAGATCCAAATACTAAGATAAGAGACCCACTTCATGTCAAAGAAGTGACACTGGACCCGTGAATGACATACAATCCTCTGGTTTTCTTATACGCTGCATCCTGCAGAAACTGTCAGTTGATTTAATAGTGGAATTACCTCTTGTGTCTCAGTTCAGACAACCTTAAGGGTTAGTTTGCTTCCCTTTAAGACACAGAACACATTGAACAAAAGGTTGTTATACTGACTCTGTATCGGTCAAAAAGCAGAATAGAGAGCAAGAAGTGGGGGAGAATTAGGAGTGGGCTCCCCACCAGAAACAGCAAACAAGGATCAGAATAAGCCTAGGATTCCTTTCCAGGCTGAAATGAATGTGCTCTCTCCCCTTTTAAAATCTTATTTCACACAATTATGGGCTGAATGTGTTCTCCCAAAGTTTATGTGTTGAAATCCTTACTCTCAGTGTGATGGAATTAGGTGGAAGGGTGCTTGAGAGGTGAATTGGTCGTGAAGATGGAGTCTTCATGAATGGGATTAGTGCCCTGATAATAGGGACCCCAGAGAGCTCTCTCCTTCCCTCTGCCATATGAGGATATGATAATGATAAGAAAATAGCTGTCCACAATCCAGAAGATGGTCTCCCAAGAATTTGACTGTGCTGGCACCCTGAACTCATACTCCCAGTCTTCAGAACTGCAAAAAATAAGTTTCTGTGGTTTATGAGCCATCCAGCCTGTGGTTTTTCTGGTATAGCTGCCCAAACTAAGACAAATGCTTTAGTATATTTACATGGTTGTGTGTCTATCTCATGAGCACATGTTTGCACGCACACATGTCAAATACAGTGAAGTCCATAGATATGAAGCTCTGTAGATAATGTCTACTGTTCAGGAAACTTTCATTTTGCCTCAGAGTCATTATGACTGTGCTTTGACGTCACAGCCCCATAGCAAATGTGCATTGAACTGAATTTCCCTTTTCTTAAACTGAGCAACCTTTTAATTGAACAGTGGGCTTCCACAGGAGGGGGAAGACAGAGGACAAAGAGAAGGAAGGCTTTTTCCAGCATGTGACACATGGGAACTGAGCTGCTTTGACGTCCCTCTCGAGGGTTCTTGATTTTTCCACTCAGTCCCTTGACAATTCTTTCCAACAAACAGTACGCTTTCCTTAATTGTGCTTCCTCAGCTGTGCTGCTCATCTGTCACCTGTAAAGAAGGGGATCATTTGGCTTACAATAAAGTAGAATAGACACCTTTGAAATGATGTTCAACAATTCATGTGCAATTTAAGCAAAATAACCCCACCCTGAAATGGAAACAATGCCCAAGACATTTGAGCATGAATTTTCTTACAACAAACTTTTTTTTTCTTTGAAAAACATAATTTCACCAAAGAAAAGAAGTCCATACATAAAAGGATGCTCCATATGGTTGTCAGCTCCCTGTGCATCCAAGTTTCAAGCAATCTTAGCCCGTCTTGTTGTTTTGATACCTGAAATTCAAAGGGATTAGTGTATTTACCCAAAAAGGGCAGGGCTCAGTAGATTGATTAAAGCAACGTGACTCTGAGATCTTTTTCCTTTATAGCCTTCTTTCCTGTCTTTCAGAGACTCCTTGTTGATTTTGAATGTGACTTTGGAATGAAACCATGATGCTAGTGATTTGAACATCCCAGTAAATTCTCAGAATTTCCAAATACAGAATCAGACCAGGCATAATGTGACACAAAATATTGCAAAGTTTGAATTCCTGCTCTCCTTTTTGGCCACCAAAGAAAGGCTGTCGACAATCACTTAAAATATCTAAAGATTATAGGGGCATTTGAAAGATAAGCATAGACACAATCTGTTACCAGTATGAAATAGATCCTCCTTAGCAGACATAATGCTAAATGGAATGGTTTGACAAGCAGAAAGTAGGACACACTGAACAATGAAATCACTTGGTCAGGTAATGTCAGGTGGTGTGTGGGGAAGTTTACATGCTACAGTGAGCAGGTGATGGTGTATCTGACATATTTAAAGTATATATTTAAGATTGAGGAACACTTTGATCATACACTGAAATGTCAGCTGTGTACAGTTCTTCCTAACCTTTTAAAAAATGTAGGTATAGAGGTCTTAAATTCTCCCCAGTGCAATAGAAATAGGAGTTGTAATTTTGCCTTGTCTGGAAATAATAAAAATTTAACACACTAGGGGTTCCTTACTCCAGCCTCTTTTACCTTTAATACAAAAGAAGAACTACTTTGGGTATAAAGTTACAACTTTGGGGAGAGTAATTCAGATTCGTTCTTTCATTAGGTATACATGACACTGAACTATTAAATGCTAAAGAAACGCCCATTCATTCTTAACACACAGCCTCCTTTCTACCAAGGCAATCACGTTGGCAGAATGAAAGCCACATATGCACGGGGTGGGGGGAGGGAGAGAGAGGGAAGGAAGGAAGGAAGGAAGGAAGGAAGGAAGGAAGGAAGGAAGGAAGGAAGGAAGGAAGGGAAAGAAAAGAAAGAGAAAGAAAGAAAGAAGAAAGAAAGAAAGAAAGAAAGAAAGAAAGAAAGAAAGAAAGAAAGAAAGAAAGAAAGAAAGAAAAAAGGAAGGAAGGAAGGAAGGAAGGAAGGAAGGAAGGAAGGAAGGAAGGAAGGAAGGAAGGAAGGAAGGAAGGAAGGAAATGTGGAAAATAAATAAAAGGAAATGTGAATATTTGAAAAGCAAATATAATCAGTTTCCATATTGGGCTGACACAAATGTTTCTTAGCTTGCCAAAGAGAGTGCAGGTCATGGTATTAAGATATTAAAATATATTAAAACTTTCTATTAACTCCATATAAGGTCTTCAATGACCCTTTCAAAAATTACCAAAACTAGCTAAAGCTACTGAAAACTAATTAGATCTATATGTTTTTAAGTTCACCTTATTCATAGCCCCATATGTTCTTCTTTGGGCCCCTGTTTGACAAATTCTACTCTTACCCACCTTCTGCCCTACCTGATATCTTCAGCTGGCCTCTTCACTCCCAGGTCCAGTGGGCCCCAGGATACTTGGGCATCAGGCATGCACATACTGACTGAGAGTGAAAAGTCTTGTGGATTGGCTGCCCATCACCACATACCTCTTCCTCCTCTCACCTTTGGGAAAGGATGCTCAGGGAACATCCCTCTGCAGGATCTGAAGGGGGCTGGGCAGCAAGGGGCTGGGGAAGTTCCAGTTGGGTTCCCCCAACACCACTTTCTGCATATTCTGGGGAAAATGCTGGTCTTGACTGCCAGAGGGCCAGCTTCATAGGTTCTTGACATCCTCAGTTTCTTTCTCTTTCTTGCTTCTCCTTTCTGCCTTTTTGTTGCCTCCCTTTTCCCTCCTAAGGGGGCTTCCCCTTTTCTTCTGTGGGTCTGGAGGGAGCAAGGAACTGTCAGCCTCTATCAGCCCTCTGTCATTCTCCCTTAGCTCCCACGGGGTTTAGAAGCTGTCTGGAAAAGATCCACTTTGCCTGAGGCTTCTGGGCATGATATTAGGTCTGAGGGGAATTCAGATGATTACCTTTATCCACCACTGAAACTAAACATAAAAGAGTCAGAAAGCCACAGCAACACAAGCTGTATGATAAGACTAGAAAACATGAGCACACGTCACACAAGGGGAGACATACATTAGGTAATAGAAGAAATGTCTGACTGGACCAGCCCTGAGGAAGGTTTTGGGGCCTCCATTATATGGGGACAAAAACAAGAGCAAGTTTAATTTAGGCTGCAATTGGTCTAAATTTAAGTACTTGGAAGCTGGGGACTAGTCTAGATGACTTCTGACATTTTCTCTCCTTGGTATTCTATTTTTAGGAGCAGTCAATCAATCTCTTGCAGAAAAACAAGAAATGTTCATATGTATAGTCCTCCAAGTTCACTTTGAAACTCATCCAGGTTGTCAAAAATACATCACGGGAGTGTGCAGGAAGTAATGTCTTAAAGTGGCAAAATTAAAAGTAAGTTATGTGTTTACAGCAATGATGCACCTATTAATATAAAATTATTATACACCAGCCCTTACACATATCAGAGTTATAATCATGAAAACATAGACTGTCATCAAAGTAGAAAAAGTTAAATTTTCTGAATGTAGCAAATTAATATAGGTAGGGACTATATATATATATATACACATATATTTATGCATTTCTAATAATTGTCAACAGGACATCACAGTCGATAATAAAAGGTGTAGTTGCTAAATATTCCATATTCCAAATTCATCAAAACAGATTCTGGAAGGTGCAAACTTTTAGCAAAATAAGCACTGCTATCCTGCTGCTACAGCCCCCTGCACTCCCACCTCTGGGATACAAGAAAAATAGAAAAATAGAAAAGCATTATAAGGTAATGAGAAAAGACTGTCTTCTAAGCGAATGGAGTTTGTGGAGCACCAGATAAGGATGTTTCCCCTTTTCCATAAGCAGAGAAGATGCCCAAACCATTCCACCAGAGTGATTTTTCTCTTGCCTGAAAATTGTGAGCCAGGGAACCAGTGGAATACATGTCCCAAGCTGGAAGCTGCAGAGAGTAAAGAAATATATTTGAGGAATTTGAGCATTGAAAAAGCAAATGCTAAGAAAGTGCTTGTCTTAGGCTAAGGAAACCTAAATCAGGTGGTCAGCCTTCACTACCTTGACAGTGGCTTCTGAGAGTATTGACGGCATAGGGAGACTCCAGGAATAAGAAGCCCATGAAGACACAGCCCTCATCAGCATTAGAAAAGTAGGCTCCATCATGAGACAGGGTACGACACCCACATCAGCAATGATGTGGGGGTGATCCCTAAAGATAGAGCAATTGCGACAGCCTAGAAGAGAATGCACAGCTCACTCTATGTAGGCACAAATAAATGCCTTTTCTCTTTTCCCTCCTCATCACAACCAGAGGACTAAAAGAAAGCCACATCACAACCTTCAAACAACTTGTAACTGCACCTGCAAGTCTGGCCCTCTGCAGAGATAGGATAAAATCTTGGAGTTTGAAGGTTTTGAATGGATATAACTAGGGAGCCTGGGGGGCTCAGCTAGTTGGGTGTCTGCCTCTCAGGTTTAGCTCAGGTCATGATCTCAGGGTTCTGGGATCCAGCCCCACATCTGGCTCCACACTCCATGGGGAGTCTGCTTGAGATTCTCTCCCTCTCCCTCTGCCCCTGCCCCGGGGCTCTTTCTCTCTCATAAATAAATAAATAAATAAATAAATAAATAAATAAATAAATCCTATTAATGAATAAGATCAATTAATAAATGGTCATAGCCAAGATAGAATACTTTTATGACTAAGGTTACTAAATAATAAAAAAAAACTAGCAGGGATATCTGAGAAATGCACTATTAGAGATAAAAAGGGTTTTCAAGACAGGGGGACCCACATTCAGATAAAAATAAAAATGGCCCATATAGAGAGAGTGTTGTCATATACACTGAGGAATTTACTAATTCTTTGAATACTCCAAATAAATTTACTAGAGGTAAATACATGTAGGTGATAGACCCCAAACTTCACTGTGAACTTAACAAAAATGAACCAAACCAATGCCCTGGGAGTCAGGACCAAAAGTTCTAAGCCAGTACAGTCACTTCCTAACTGACTTAGGACAGTTTGTCATTCTTTCTTGGCCCCCGTTCCATCATTGATAAAATGAGAAGGCTGCTTGAGGGTCTAATCACATGAGGCCCTTGAAGGTTTGGGTCTTCTAGTATCATTGTTATTTGTGTCTGGGCAGATATGATGGGCTGAACTGAGCAACTGTCCAATGATGGACAAAAAAGGAGCATAAAAAGCAACTATTTCTATTATTACTTATTACAGATGGTAAAATAATGCCTCTTCTGGTCCTGACCATAAAATGTATGCCTAATTTGGTAGGATAGCCCATGGTGTTTACTTTAAGAGGTACTATGGACTGAATATTTGTGTCCCCCCCCCCCGAAGTTTGTGAGCAGAAGCCCTAACTCCCAGTGGGATGGTATGTGGAGGTGGGACCTTTGGGCACTACTCAGGTCCTGAGGGTGGAGCTTTTGTGAATGGGATCGTTGTCCTTCTAAGAAGAGACACCAAAGAACTGATCTCTCTGTCTTCACTGCATGAGGACATGGAAGACAGTGGCCATGTACAAGAAAGGAAGAGAACCATCACCAAGAAACCAAGAAACCGTGCTAGCTCCCTAATATCAGACTTCCCAGCTTCCTGACTATCATATTATTACAATAAAAATAAACTTCTATTGTTTAAGCCATGGCATATACCCTGTGGTATTTTGTTAAAGCAGCCCAAATGATGACTACAAGAGGTCAACAGTTACTCTCTATTTTTGCAAAGCACCAAATTTTGCAAAGCATCAATAACATGTTTTTCTTCCCATTAGCCCACCCACTGAACCCCTACCTAGGAACTCAGGGCTCCAGGTAAATAAGGTCAAAAGGGTTTACTGATGCGAGCAAGTGTTTTTTGTTCACCTCTTCTGAGAACTACGTAAATCTTTCAGTGGCAGGTTTTCTCATGAGCTTCTATCATTTTTTTTTTCTTTCTTTTATCCTCATAATTAGGCAAGCGACTGGCTCCTTAGAACTTCAAAGTGATACAGACCTCTTGCTTCCTCTGAGATGGGTCTCAGGACACCTTGGGTCCTGCAAAGTTGACTGAGCTTTACTTCTGCAGTCTTTGGTCCCTAGCCATTGGAGATCTTTCTCTATCGGCTTCTTTACACATTCTTCTCAGTTTGGTTTATGTTTATTTGAACTTCCCTTGTCTTTGTTTACACATTTGACACATTGCCTTCCTCAAACTTCAAATCATCCAGTGTTTCCTCACTTTTGCAAGCTGCCTCCCTCACGGTTTCCCGCAGACACCGATACTCACTTTCTGGATCTCTTTGGAGCTGAAATTTCGAGTGAATTATGCTTGACATTTAACATATGCACACAGTGAATATTCAGACTTCAAAGAATGCCAAGAAGCAGACTCCTCTGCCTTCTATTGTTTAAACAGGCACAAACTCCACATTTTCTTTGCTTTTTAGTGTCAACTACCTTCCTCCCTGAGTCACGGAATGAGCTCTTCTTTGCTGGGGGCAAAGAAATGCTTACTGGCCCATTGATGTGAATAAATCGGAATTCAATCACAGCATAGTCTTTGTCCTTCAGGAGCCCAGAAGCTAAATTCAGAATATAAAGGCTAGAGGTAATGAGATTGAGCCTCTTCATTCTTTTTTAGGACGAAAGTAAAGTATGAGTTCATAAATACCAGTACCATTTGAGAAGGGGCTGGCCGAATTTAAAGACAGTCCCTCAGGGAAACCAAAAGGTGCACTTAGCAAGAGAGCAGAGGATGGGGAGGAGAGAAGAGACTGACCATTCCCAGGGAGAGTAGAAAAGAGAGTTTTTATCCTTCCTCATAACCAACAAGTACTGAGTGAAGGAAACCAAGAGTTCAAAGTGAGTGGATGGGCTTCACCAAGAGAGCCTGAAGGAAACTTGAGATGAACTTCCTCTTGACTCTAGGCACCTGACCTCCCTTTCCTGAGAACATTTACTTTAGAAAACTTGTAATTGCCAACATTTCCTCTGTCCCTTTAAAATGTTGATAGATCCTCCCAGGGCCTTTTGCCTGTTTTGCAACCCAGGAATTTCTTTCTGAAGGACCTGGGGGTGATCCCTTTGAAAAGTAATCATTAAGAAAGAGAAGCTTCTGTCTCCCAAGTGTCTCCCAATCTCTGTGGGAGGTGAGAAGCCCAAGGTCAGTAAGTGCCACTGAGCCAATGTGGATGGACTACTCACCTCCCCAGTGTCCTTTAGTACCTTCCCACTAACTCACCGCAGCATTTAACAATCCTCCCATTTGCCCAGTTACAGAGGAGCTGAGTTGAGTTCCACAGCCAGTCTTCACAGGGTGCAGGGGCTGGTACTGAAATGTCTACAGTTCAGATTAATAACTAAGATGCGGGGAGATTGAATAAGGGTTTTGTGATCTCCAGGAAGCAGATGAGAATATAAAATAATTAAAAGCCATAAAAGATATCTGAAAGTGAGCCAGACAGCCTTGGTGTCTCAGAGCTGTTAACGCGATTACTCCTTTAAGCTGATGTGCTCAGAGCCGGTGATTGCCAACTCTGGGCTCAGGCATCGCTGGCGTGTGAGCAGTGCAGTCACTGACATCCAGGAAGTCTAATCAACAGCTAGCAAGGGTCTCGATGACAGATGACGACCTGGAAGAACCAGTTACGTGATTCCTTGTGACTAATAAATGCAGTTGTGAGCAAGGGGCCCTCATACCCCTTCCGTTCTGTACTTCCAGCCCAGGTTCAGAGAGGCCCGTGGAGGCAGCATCATATCTCTCATGAGGTTTTCCCAGGGTAGCCAGCTGAAATGGAGGGCCACCACTTTCTTGTCATCAGGCCACACAGAGGTGTAGCCCAATGGTGTGGGATGAAAACATCAGGAGGAGAGCACAAGGGAGGAGGAAGGGGAAGAGGGGGAAAGCAGGTTCCAGGAAAGGTGGGTCTTTAACCCAAGGGCAAGAAGGATACTTAGTATGCACCAGATCCACCCAAATACTTACAGAGAAGGAAAGTGAGGAAGACAAGGGAGAGAGAAGGAGGAAAGGAGCGAGGGAAAGAAGGACAAAAGGAATCAGAGACTATTCTAATCAGAGAATTCACCACAGCTGGGGATCGCACTCTGTATTTTTTGAAAGGCTTTTGAACAGGTTATGATGCACACACTACAAGTGTGCTGTCAGTTTTTCTGGCATCTATGTCACTTTATTCCAAGAGGTGGGAATGGATGGCTGTGTTTACACGAGTTTCTACTGCAAACGTCATCACCTTTGCTTTCTCTTATCATGTTCAATTCTTTATCTTTAAAGCTTAAAAATTGTTCCTTCTTGATGCTAAAGATATAAGACTGGTCTTTCTGCTGAATTGATTTTGACAGTTCAGCCCAGGGTAAATTCCAAAAGCGTAAACAAGAGCGTATATGGAAATACTCATAACGTCAAGAATATACTAGATAACATTGCCAGTGCAAGCACTGAACATCTGAATAAACATGAGCCTTGACTATCATTCTGAGACCTCTGCAGGAATTACTTAGATTTTGCTACTTGACTGGACACCAGAGCAGTGATACACAATGAGATATGAGTTCACGGGCCTGAAGGCATCCTTCTCTAGTGTGTGGTTCTAGAATTCAGGATGATTTCAAGGCCTGAGAATGGGTTTACATGATACTCATGAAGCAGATCAGGACATTCCCCAGGGAACATCAGTCAGTGTGACATTTCAGAGTCAGTGGACAATTGCATTCTGCACAGAGGTATGCTGGTATGAGCCCAGAATCTGATCAGTCTTGCCACGGATAGCAAAGTGTTGGTTCATGAACCAAAGACACCTAGTTACAACCCTGCTGCTCCAGCAAAGCTGTAGCTTATCCAAAGGATTACAAAGCCATCCGAGCATGTGTTACCCCCTAGAATGGGCCTGACAGCAACATCAAAGGTTAAAACTGATGGGAAGGATGTTGGATTTTAGTGCATTGAGGGAATATTGCTTTAAAAAAAAATGACATCCACAGAGGAGTAGAGATGCTTTTTGGGTAGTGCTCAATCTGGAAGTCATTTCCCTCAGGCAAACCCAGTGGTGACCCATATAATTCTACCCACTCTAACTCTGTACAACAGAGAGAGCACAGGGCAAGGGGGCACAGACAAGAGGACATTAAAAGCTGATGGGGGGAGAAGAGGGAAAGCTTCAGCTTTTCAACTTCATGCAACAGTAGTGAAGCCTCCAGACTTGATATGGAGCAATTGCCGATCGTGAAATGGAAACTTTCTCTGCAATTAGCAATAAAGAAATAAGGTCTAGAATGCAAAAGAATGTGGGGACATAGAATGGCACAGATAATCATAGGATTGGTGGATCAAACAAACAAAATAAGAAACAAAAGTGGAACTCATGGGAACCAGCACGACATTCCCATATTCTGATTTTTTTGTTGTTATTAAAACATCCAAGTTATGAGAACCCCAAGGATAAATCCAAAAACATGAAAGGCAGTAGAGATGAGTAAATGCTAAACAATTCTATTTCTATGAAGTTCGTAAATAAACAAAACTAATTCACAGAGATGGAAGTCAGAAAGTGGTGGATTGGTTTGGGGTGGGAAGGATTGACTGGAGAAGATCATGACAGAGCTTTATGAGGAAATGAATATTCACCACACCTTGACCCAGGTGTGGTTACACTGGTTTATATATGCATTTAAAGGGAAAGAGGGATATCTGACTTTGGAGGACCCCATTGCCCCTATCAGCCTCTGGTCAGAGGAAGCGTAATGGCTAATTTTAGGTGTCAACTTGGCTTTGCCATAGTGTCCAGATATGGGATTAGACATTATGGATGTTTCTGTGAGGCTGATTTTGTACTAGATTAATACTTCCACTGGTGAGGCTTCAGGAAAGCAGACAGCCCTCCAGGATGTAAGTGGAGATCATCCAATCAGTTGAAGGCCTGACTAGAACAAAAGACTGACTTTCTGCAAGCAAAAGCAAATTCTGCAGCAGAGGGCCTTCAAACTTGAACTACAACATTGGCTCTTTTCTGGATCTTTAGCCTACCTGCCTACCCTAAAGATTTTGCCAATGTCCATAATTACATGAGCCAATTTCTTAAAATAAACACACACACACGAACACACACACACCCTATCGGTTCTGTTTCTCTGGAAACTAGAATAATATGAGGTCTGTTCCTAACCAAAGAGGCATAGATTCTACTCCTACTTCCTGGGAATTAAGCAGAACAAAGCCACCTTGATTGAGCATTTACTGCTATCAGCCCCATTTGGCCCTTATCACATTATAAGCCTCCATAAATATTAAGAAGGCACTCCAACTCAGGCCCTAATTTAGTTTGAAAAATGCACTAGGGGATGAAAAGTGTTCACTAAGCACTGGGATTAGAATGTGAAACAAAATTTATATTTAAGATACGTTTTGAAAAGTTCTTTGGAAAGTATACAGTCAATAGTCTGCTCAGCTGTCTAAACACACGAAACCAAACACACACACAAACAGCGGAAGAGCCACCATTTGTAAAGCTTATTAGTACAAGATCATCTCTCAGTAAGCCTAGCCTCTAGGTAATGGACATAAATCTCGGGAGACAGAAAGACAGGATTCCAGCTTACGAGTTTCACAGGCCTTTATTCTCCATCTGTTGCTTGATAAATGGAATAGGTTTGGCACCACTGCAGTAGGTCTGCCCTGCAGTCAAAGGTAAAACACACTAATGATGAGCAATAGATAGAGAAAGAGAATGGGGAAGAGGAGAGTTGGTGAGACTTAGCTAAAGAGCTGAAAAATCATCCATCTCTTTTAACTCAGACTCTAAAACTATAGAGAAAACTATTTTGATTTCTCTTGGCTCACAGCTGAGAACTCATGGAAACTTTGTCTTTGTTTCCTCATTTTGAATAATCAAAGAAAGAAAATGAGAATTTTGAACAAGTGTGCTGTGTGTGTGTGTGCGTGTGTGTGTGCATGTGCTTGCACAGGGTCGTGCATGTGAGCTGGGGAAATACCTCTGTGCGTGTGGGCCTGGGCCTTCCAGGGACTCTCCTGCCACACTCATTCTCTGCTTCATTCATTCTGAGCTGTTTGTTTTTCAGCCAACCTCCTCAGTGACTACAGTGAAAATAACCCAAAGTGACAGCTCGAGACCGGCAAGAAAACTGGTATATGCCCATAAAAACAATTTATATTTCAGGCAAACCTGTCCCAGGGTACTTTTTGTCAGTTTTCTTTGTTCAAATCCCTGTTATTTCTGCTTGAAACCACTGCTGTCATAACCATATTTTAAAAATGGAAACTAAGAAGATGAAATGGGTTTGGTGGGAATAAGGAAGAAGGGGAAGGATGGCAGGAGTGAAAAAAAACTTGACAAAATATGCCTTGCACTTTTCTTAAGTCTGTCAAAACTTGCCCCTACTGCTGATGTGGACTGTGCTGTGCTGGCAGGTGGCTCCATCAGTCTTAACCTATGGAACTCTCTTAGGTTAGTCATCTGGGTGACCAACATACTGTGAGCTAACAGAGTCTACACTGGGTAGTCAGTGGCTTTAGTCAGGGAAATTTGATCCTCATGCTAGTATCTTCTTAAAGAACCTGCTACCTTTTCTGTAGGGCTGTGTATGCCTTAAAAAATATGGTCTTGTATGATGCAGCATCCCCACTGATACACCTGGAGTCAGTGTACTCTTGAGGAAACACACCCAGGGCCACCACCTCCTAATTACTCCGCAGCTTGATGAAGAAGCCAATGAAGAAGAAGAAAGTCATGTTAGATTCACACTGGTGACAGGAAGCCATCCCAAATGGACATTGACATTTCTTCAAAGAAATCAAGAGAAACGATAGGCTCAAAGTCTGATTACAGAAGGCCATCAGTTTCCAGTTAGAATACATGTGTGCTTTCTCCTGTTCTCCTCTGGATCAAAATGTAGGGCAGTCTTGTTTGAATGGGGCTCTTTCACACTCAACTATTTCTCCATGACAAATCTTGCAGACAGCATCTGCAAGGGGAACCAGGGCGGAAGGAGTATCAGCATCCAACTACATTTAAGACTGCCAGAAAATGGGTTTCCCCAGCAGCAGCGGAGGATTATTCAAATTAGCCATAACTGGTAGAGCTATTCCCATAGATCACTATTCCATTGGCGCAAGTATGCTGTGGATTAAAACATGCCCCCACAGACCTGACTACATACGAGGGAAGACTAATATAAAATTATTAACCTATGTTAACTTATTTGCATTTCCCTTTTGCCCAAAAAATGAAATTAAAAAGTAACTTCACTTTTTTAAACTATTTTACCATTGAGGGAAATCTAAAACTTATTTGAGTAAGCTCGATGTCAAGAGCTGTGTGAAGAAAACTTTATAGATCCACCCCTTGCCTGTAGAAACATGTAATTTCACCTAGACACACTGACTGAATCAAATCTGAACATGACAGTAATAGAAGCTCCAACTTTTAAAGTACAGGTGCCTGGGGCCATTTAGAGAACAGAAAAGAGGCCCTACATACCTCAATAGAAGGCATCAACATATTACACAGTAGGAAAACAGCTGATATCCAAAATGTCAATTCCAACTCCTCAAGAAAATATTAAATTATTATGTTCAGAATAGTTTGTTTAAGAAAGCAGAGAAGTGTATAATTTACCATAAAAAATGCTCATTACTGTAGAAAATGTTCCGCCAAAGACTTTAATTTTTCAATGTAACAACACACATAACAAACATTATCTAGAAAAAATAATTAACATGTACATTTAATTACTGGACTTTGGTGAACCAAGGAGAAGATTATAACCATGAAATATATTCCAAATCCGTTGTGGACACCCTGGAGGCCTCTTGGATACACGATCACCTGATATTAAAGTTTTGATGGCTCCCTGAAGAGGAGGAAAAAGTAAACCGATGAAACAGCGAAGCTTCTGCACACTTGAGAACTAAAGAGAAGGCATTTAATTCTGTGAGTAATTGCAACTGGTAAGATTGGTAGAGGAAACAGATTATCCTATTACAGACAATAGGATAAGTTAATGGTTGAAAATTGGGGATGGCGAGCACTGTGTGTGGGGGTGTCTCCTAGGTTTCTGTGGGGGAACTCTGGAGTGCATTTACTTTTAAGAAAGACTTTGAGGGAGAGCAGATTGGGGTCAGGCTGGGACAAGTAGTGGTGGGAGGGACTCATGTTCATTTTCAGATTTGCTCACTTTCTAACGCCCTTCAACACGCAGGGCAAAGGGTAGAATGCAGTGCCAGGAACTCAGATGTAGATCTTGACTGAAGGTACACAGCCTAGTTTATTAACCATGAATCACAACAGAGAGATGAAAGAGGAATAAAGAGATGGATAGACAGATGGATTGAAATACAAAAGGGGGGAACCCTGGGTGGCGCAGCGGTTTGGCGCCTGCCTTTGGCCCAGGGCGCGATCCTGGAGACCCGGGATCGAATCCCATGTCGGGCTCCCGGTGCATGGAGCCTGCTTCTCCCTCTGCCTGTGTCTATGCCTCTCTCTCTCTCTGTGTGACTATCATAAATAAATAAAAATTTAAAAAAAATTTAAAAAAAGAAAAAGAAATACAAAAGGGAATGGATGGAGAAAAGGGTAGAGGGCTTAAAAGACAGAGAGACAGAGACCAGGACAGAAGTTGATAGCAAAGTGCACCGGCGCTCCAACTTGTCACAAGTGCTCTTGTCTGTCACACAGAACCCTTCCTACAAATTTCTCAAAACACAGCACCAGTGGCACTTAATTCTAAGTCCTCATTATACATCATTTGATTTGTTTCTGATTGAGATTCTAGTACCCTTGTGCCATGCCTCTGATTCAAAATTTAGTTTTTAATTTGCAGGACACTAAATTCCTTAAAGAAGAGGAACTGTAGTTCAAGGGAAACAGGAAATATTTGTAAGGTTTATGAAATGTCAAGCCAGGCTTTCATTGCTAACATGTCTATAGATGTGGTAAAGCCTTGGCTGAAAACCAGTTCAATCCAGTCTTGTCACAAGGCGACTAAAATGACTTTATATCTCACTTTATTACTTTTTCTTCCTAATGGAGTGTATGGTTCAAAACATTTTGCTTCATAAAACAAGATCTCAAACTTCTAATCACATCTCTTTATGTTAAGTGTAACCAACATAGTTCAGAATGGAAATGTATTTGCTCAAGAGACTGGATTCAGATGACATTTCAAATACACACACACAAACACACACAAGCACACACACACAAATACACATAAGCACACACACATACACACACTCCAGTTTCCAAAGCAACTTAATGTTATATTGCTGTTTCTCTCGGTGTGAATTTGATAAATCATTTACATCTCCTCTTGATGAAAAGGGACAGTGAGATGGCAACATAATGTATTGGGTTAATAATAATCAGATTCCCTTGTACTTACATAACCCCCTGATTCCAAGGAGCTTTAAGTACCTTATAGATATTATCTCATTAATCCCTACAACATCAGTGTGAGATGGATGGCAAATAGTATGCTCCACTAGGTTCAGGAGAGATAGAGATGCTGATTATAATAATATATCGTGTTTGTGGAACATCCTGTGCTGAGGTGCTCAGAACATTTCACAGATGCTATCAAATGAATTGCCTGATCTTCCTAGGAGATTGGAACCAAGCAAACATCAGCTTCCTTCAGATGAATGTGGAAAACGAAAGCATACGCAGTGGCTTATTCATTTTTACTGGTGGGGACACAGTCCAAGGGACTGTTTTCTCCTAAATGTGTACTTGGTGTTCTGAAAACTTAACCATTATGGTTCTTTATTTGATTCTAAAAGTAGAGAGTTTAAGATGCTGGATATAGATAGATAAACAGAGAGACAAAGAGGTGGCAAATCTACAATTCCATCCATTCCTAGCCTGAACATGGTGATAATTACCACATTGTGGTGTCATGCGAGCAGACCCACAGCCTGCTGATGAAAGAAAAGACCAAGGCTCTAAATTTAGTACATTTTGAGAAATTCTAATGGACTTCATTTCCAAAAGCTAATCCCAAGCCTTTTTGAGGTAGGTGTAGAAGAGATGATACAAATAGCCAGGAATTTAAGAATTTGAATAATATTCCTATTATAAAGTTTTGAATGCCCAAAGGCATAAAACTCCAGTCACTGCAATGATTCTACTTAAGGGGACAAAATGACTTCTGGAATGGCCTGATGTATCATTAAAGTTGAAAAAAGTAACCTCTCCTTGTAACCTGGTGGATTTTGCTGCGACAGTACACTCCGCTATCACCTGAAAGAAGTTAATAGAAAGCAGTTTTGTCACATCATACGAAAGATGTCAATGAGGAAGAGGCCAGTGCGCATTGAAGGACTATCCAGAGACCCTGTGGCTAGAAGGAGCAAGTGGAGGGTGGAGCCAGAAACACAGCAGTGGAACTGCTCAGAAATCAGGCTGTAAAGAGCTGTGGAGGCTTTGGAAAGAAATGTATGTGTTTTTAAGTACAATGGAAGTAATTGGAGGGTTCTGAGCAGAGGCTTGTTGCAAACTGACCTGCATTTAAAAATCACCGGGTGTTTTGAGGATACTGGGTGGGAAGGACTCGGGACCGAGACAGGGGACCAGTGAGGAGCCTGTGTAGTAGTCAAAGACGTGACAGCACTACCAGAAGAATATTCGACAATGAGCTATTAGAGAGAATTGCAAATTTTAGGTCAACTCTGCTAGTTGATTAACTAAGATACATTGCATTCCCTAACTGTGATAGATCCACAGAGGCCCTAAATTAAATGACATGATAGTAGCAATTGCAATATTTTTTAAAAGCCACAAAAATAACTTCCATTGACCTGGTTATCATGGCAAGAGAAAGAACAAGTTGAGTCTGTTCATTTCTGATTGTTTCTATTCTTCCCTGAAACAGCTGAAACTTGCATTGAGTGCGATTTGCTTCACACACGACACAAAACCAATCATAATTAATAACTTCCTGGATCATAACAAAGGCAAAAAACGTATACAACAGAGATAGATGATGGGAGAGGAAGGAGCAATCGCCAGATTGTAGGCTCTCCTGCAGCTTCATCAAATAAAGATGGACGCCAGTGGGCCTTTGTGTTCACACCATGTCCTGCTCCTCTCATTACTCACTGGTTAATTTTTAAGCACTTGAATGTGAATGAAAAGCAAGTTTACTGTGTTCAATACTCTTTACAAACAGAGATGTGTACAAGGACTCAGAGAGCTCCAATTCTATTCCTAACCTTGAGGCTGGCTTTATGGCTTACACCAACTCATTTGTCAGCTTCTGCTTGGTTCATGTCCCCCCTACCAACTTCACTGACCATTAAATCAGCTTAGTTATCTCTGCTAGAACACATCGTACCCTGAGTTGAAATTTATATAATTAATGTAATTATTTACTTACAGTATCACTTTTTAATTTCATCCCAGATAGCAGTGAGTACATTTTAAGCAGAATTCCTAAGAATGTCTACCCAATGTAAAAATCAGACATTTAAAATGTGGTTCAGCAAAAGTAGAAAAGTCCGGTTACAACACACGTGTGAAAGTAAACCTGGCTCAAAGAAATACACAGATTGGTTTAACATCCATAGAATCACTTGTGACATCCCACAAGACATCAGATTTGCAAAGTACAGGTTTCATATTTAAAGTGTCATGAATTCAAATGAAGCCACATCTATTTCAGCATCAAAGAAGTACTGGAATTCTTTTACCTCAAAGAAGGAGGTGCTCTTGTTCTCAAATTTTTCTCTGTCCATTAATTTTCTATCTCAAAACCCTGGTCAAGCGCAGACATAATTCCTCAGGGCAGGCCGGGCCCTTCCCCACGACTGAAGAAGGTTTACAGTGTTCTGTATCAGTAGGCTGCAGACTGAAGCAGGGCAAGAGGGAGTGTTTTTTGTAATGCCACTAAGGCCATCCTTCTTTCTTTAACTCTGATGTATTTTCCTATGCTGCTGAACAATCTATTACTCAGCACTGGTAAAGCTTTGCCTCAGCAGGAGTTAGCGAGTGCTAAGTGGTTTGTAGATTTGAATGTTGAGGCAATTTGTAAGCAGTGGGGGGAAGGGAGACCCAGATTGGTTAATGCTTTCCCTTTGGCTTGCCAAATATGCATTTCATTTATAACTTAATGAATTATTTACTTTGGTTGAAATAATCTGTTCTTCTTAAGGCACATCTGCTGATAATTATGAAGCATGTGAGCAATAAAAAAAAATATATTTCACACCAGTAAATAGAAATTTATCAATATTGGTGACAGCCAAGTTGAAACTACATCCCCTTTCCATTGTAATCCATATGTGAAATATCTAAAACACACCTTATTATCTTGACATATATTAATATACAATATAAAGGGTCTCTTAATATCACATTTAATTCACCATTCTTATTAAAATCTAATTAGAGTTCCCCCAAAGGAACAGTCTGAATTGAGTGATTAGGCTCACACAGCCATTGAACTCTCATTATCACTTAGGGGATAAACTCATAACAATTGGGGAATATAAAATGATTTAAATTTACATCTAGCCACCAATCACATATTAAGTGTAAAACTTCTTTAGAAGAGCAAATCACAAATAAATAACTTCACAGAGAAAATTCTAATTATATCTTACACAACGCTCGTGTTATTTCAGTATTATATTTATTTTTTTCCATTGGTCTTGACTATAATGTTTTAAGCTGCAGGAGTACACTAGAGAAATATCAGGAATAAAACAGCTATGCTTCCCTAGAGAGTAAAATAGAAATTTTAAATGAATCGTAGATTTTTCTTTTTGTAGGTTGATACTGATTTGGGCCAGAAATAAAGCCACTTCAACGTAATTCAGTGGTTCTTTATGTATTTCCATGGGACCTTCACTTATTCAGGCATTCAGCCAATATCACATGTTTACAGGGAGCCCCGCACTGTGCTAGAAGTGAGGCTGCAAAATTGAGCAAAAGCAGACGAGGGTGCTGCCCTGCTATGGCTGGCCATGCACTGGGGTGCTGTTGGGGTTACGGTCATGAAGCTCACAGTGTAGTGGTTACCTCAGTGTTAGCATTAATCACAGGACTTTGCTGAGGTGTGGGTAAGACCACGACCACGCCCACGCCTGGGTACATTAGATTTATTCAATCTTCTTCCTCTAGCTCAACCAAAACAGCTTAGTGTGGAGGAATGAACCCAGTAGTGCGCGGATGCGATCTCTGCCACAGTAGCCAGGGCTGACCCCTGGGCTGTCATTGCAGTGGGAACCATACTGCCTCCCCTAGGGTCTCCCCAGCAGGGCTCTCCCCAGCAGCAATTTCACCCAATGTCAGAGATGGAAAAGGCATCCTTCTTACGACACTGATGTGGCATTCCAGGACAGCATGGAGGTTTGTTAGGCATAAAGTACCCTTAATATCTACCATATATTTACTCATTTCATCCTTTCTCTGAGGAAAGCAGTTGAAAATAACTGGTGTTATCCAAGTAAGTCACACGGCAATGTGTGTCAAACTTTGCAGAATAATAAAGTTTGTGTCGTTACATCAAACGGAACATGTAATATTTGGAAGGTCCTCTCAGAAAATCTGATCAAAATATTTGTATGAACTTTCTGCCTAATGTTATAATTAACAAGGAAGGGCCTATAAACTTAGCAGAAATTAAGCGATAAGGTTATGATTTGATGTCATCAAGCCAATCTTTTCAGCCAAAAAGATTCCAGAATAGGTGGGTTGAAATTTGAAATTCATGTCTAGATTTTTTTGGGGGGGTGACGGGTGGGAGGGTTGTTTCATTTTAATGTCCCATATCTATCGTCCAAAAAGCTGTGAGGTGAGGAGTCCCAAAAACTTGCTTTTCATAAGGCAAGGGTCAAAACTATGTAAACAGAAGACTGAGGTCACCGCCACGGGGCTTGCTGAACGTTTTGCAATATTGCATTACGTAGAGACGAAGGTGGCAGTAAAATAAATAACCTCTAAGTTGCCTTCAAATCCTTTGTCGTGTCTCCATTTCTTCATCATTGCCTGTTTAGCAATAACTTAAAATTAGGCCTGACTCAGGGAAGGGAGTGCTCCCTAATTTGAGCAAGCAGTTTTCCCTGTTTAACATTTGGGTGGTCCAATTCCAAGCATCCTGAACAGTGGGGAGAGAATTGTACATCCACAGTCTCACAGTACTTCTTCCCCCCCTATATCCTGCTTCCTGGGTTCACTTATCATTCCAATCACATAACAAATCTGTAAGCATCAACTAATCCTGTGCGCTGCTAGACATGCAGGAGTGAATAGGACAAATGCACTGCTTGCCTAGTGGAGCTTTCAGATTCCAGGAGAGAAAAATAGCAAAGGGGGCAAGAAATTAAAAAAAGACATTAAGAAGGACCCTACCAGTCCCAAGCCCGACTCTAAATTCGGAAAAGCAAACCAGACCTCTTTAACCAGTTTTCAATTTTACCATTTTAATTGACTAGGTTATTTCTCCCAGGAATACCGTAACCTATTAATTCTTCGAAAAATACTCTCATCGATGCTTTGCCAATGAAGACTGGGAGATTTAAGGACCATCGAAACATCATTTATGGATTGTGCTGTGGGGAATGGAGATGAAGGGGAGCGGTGGTCAGGAGGAAATCTCTGGAGAGCTCTCAAAAGAGTTGGAGTTACACAAAACCATAAAGGCTTCTCTAATAGGATTCCAGACCCCAAGGACAGGGTAGATCCGCTGAAGAGTCAGCCCTCCCTTTTATTCTATTTTAATACAAGAGAATGAAGGGTGAGCACACTTTTGAGGCATGGAGATTGCTTATTCTTCACCCTCCCTGGCAATTTCCTTCTAGGCAAGTAAGTTCCTCACTTAAGGGAGAACTCTGCATTTAGTTTCCCAAAAAACCTTTTGTGACAAATGATAGCTATATTAACCTGGTGGATAGGTATGCTGAAATA